>NC_141079.1:19585126-20041967 GCF_041138505.1 Cibotium barometz | reverse complement strand
ACAGATATGATCATTTTGGACCTAGGCAGGAGACAGTCGGAGGGGACTTCTTTGAGATAGCATGCCCACACAGGCGAAGGGATGGCCTCCGCGGGTTGCGAGGTCAGGATGGATCCATTGTTGCCCCACCCCCCCCCCCCCCCCCCCCCCCCCCCCCGGGGGCGGGTGTGGAGCCATCGTTGCACATTTCTTCTGGACTCTCCTCACGGGTGCCCCCCTATCTTCGTAGGAAGCGGGGGGGGGGGGGGGGGGGGGGGGGGGGGGGGGGGTGTCCATCCTGACCTCGCAACCCGCAAGGCCACCCTTCGCCTGTGTTCTCAAAGAAGTCCCCTCCGATTGTCTCCTGCCTAGGTCCAAAACGATCGTATCTGTATTCCACCCTCCAATCCTTGATGGAGCTCAGCTCTGTGTACGAGCGCGACAGCCAACTTGGCCTCAATCAACGAGCTACTTGGTGAACTCTCCTAAAGCCGCTGGAAGGAAGCGAGGCTCCTATGGATGCTCCTCTCCTACTCTCGGAAGCCAACCAATCTACTCTGCACTGCCTCCTATAATAAACTGTACTCCAATAATGCCAATGGTTTTGTCCCCTCAGAGCCAAAATCAACTCCTCCCAAGCCGAGTACTCTATGCTAGAAACTATAGCCATGCCACCTCCAAGTCTATCCTCAATCGACTCTGAACCTGTTGAAGTCTTCACCCATACACCAAAAATCCACCTCTGGAAGGAATTGGCGAACAATACTCCAAAAAGTGGCTCTGCCCGCTTTGGCATAAAACCCCCCCCAATCCCAATGGTCACCCACTAAGCTCTCCCAGTAACAATGGTGCCTGAGTCAACCACTGCATGCAATAGCTGCTCCCTAATAGAAATGGCATACTCCACCCTATGTCCCAAAGAGGTCAAAAGCATGGGACCATAAGGTGTGACTCCTGGCCTGCAGGAGCTTCCCACAACCACGGGTATGCTCTTGGAGGAAGAGAATATCGATGGACCCACCGACTACTACTCTGTTATCTCCTCTAAAAACCCCACGCCTCTAATAGCACTACAGTCCTCAAAAAACCTAATGTTCCATGAAACAATCTGCATAACTAAGATCTCTGGGAGACAAAACTATCGGAACTGCCCTCCACTCAAAGAGTCTTGGCTGTGAGTTTTGATGAAGAGTAGTCACTGTCTATGCTAGGACGAAGCCCACGGCAGATGGGAACAACTCTTCCCCTCCATGTGGAGCCGCTCTATCCGAGCCCTAGAATATGCATACTCTGGGCTCCACCTGTCACAATGTCAAGTATCTGTAGGAGAGAGGAAGGGGTACTGCCACTAAAACATGAAGAAGGGAGCACCTCGAGGCTGGGAACATGTCCCCTTCCGGATCTTTGTGCCACAGCCACCCAACTCCATCCGTGCCAGTGGCCAGAAGTGAGTGAAACGTCATGCAAACGGTGTGATAGCTCTACGGCCTGCCCATGAATAGCTCTACGGACTCCATGCTCTAACCCATCCCTATTGTTGCGGTCAGGTGAGAAGGAGAAGATCATCACACCACTCTCTGGGGTGGAAGTCCTGAAATGATGTAAGACTCCACATATGTCAATGGGAGCCACTCTCTCCTCGAAAATACCGGCTGCTTCGATGGGAAGGCTTCAGAAGAAGCTATCTTCGACAAGCTTCCCTAGCACTTTTTTTTTTTTTGCGGGGAGGGGGGGGGGGGGGCGGGGGGGCCGCCCATTGGAAAGAGGAAACTAAGCCAGACCAAAAAGCTAAAAGCCGCTTTCTCAAAAAGCAACTCTAAGACCACAAAGCAAGGCCATGAAGTTGTAAAAGCACAAATCAAGAACTTTGGCTATTATTAATAATATTTAATAAAAAGACAAAAGCAAAGCAAAAGCATTACTTTTTGGCAAAAAGCAAGGCTTCCCCAAGTATAAAGAAGCATGAGCCTCTCTTGAGCATCAAGTTGAAGAAGAACCTCTTCATCACATTGCCATCTTCGTTCAAGCATGGAGATTATCTTCTTCATCATAATCTATGAACCAAATCATGGAGTTTTTCATGCTACCCGCTGATTTCAGAGCGCCTCCAGCAATTGCAGTGCCACATCACCATTATCCGTGTGACTATACGGATCCGTACAGCTGTGCGAGCTGTACAGACAGAAAATTTCAGAATCCCTCAAAAGTCCAGAAAGCCTAAAACTGCTCAAAAACCCCTAAAAACTGCTTTTTGGATGTTTTCATTGCCCAAAAACCATTAAAACAGGTTTTATATCAGTTTTCTTGCGAGAAAGAGCTTTTCCATGGTTTTCTTCATGGACAAGACTATAGGAGTTGTGGAGATTACTCATGGGATGAGCGAGTGTTTCTTGGACTTGGACATATAGCTTGGACATGGAGAACTTGCGCATAGAGCTTGGACATGGAACATGAAGCTTGGACAATAAACATGGAACTTGAACATATAGGTTGGGCATGAAGCTTGGACATGAACATGGAACTTGGACTTAGATTTGGACTTGGACTTGGATCTGGACTTGGACTTGGACTTGGACTTGGATTTGGATTTGGATTCATTGGATTTAGATTTGGATATTTGGATTTGGTACTAGCCCGATGAGAGATACTTGTGGGTCATCCCCCGTGGTGTGCTCGACATCAGAGATCTTGTACGTCGACATCGACTTGGATATCCTACATCGGCATATTTGTTTGTTTTGTATTCATTCATCCTGGCCAGCGTGCCCGTGGATTGTTCCTGAATAAATTCCTAAAAGGGAGCGGGGCCTGTTCCCCGCTCAATGTGGTGTACTGTGCAAGATCCCCATTCCCTTTTCTCTCTCCCCTCACTCTCTTTATATTTTTATCTCTTGGACACGTGGTTAATTCTGTCACTACACGCCCCGCTGGGCTTACAACAGTACACCACACTAAGCGGGGAACAGGTCCCGCCCCCTTTCAAGAATTTATTCAAGAACAATCCACGGGCACGCTAGCCAGGATCAATACAATCAATGAATACAAAACAAACAAATATGCCGATGTAGGCTATCCATGTCGACGTCGACACACAAGATCACTAATGTCGAGCACACCACGGGGATGACCCACAAGTATCTCTCATCGAGCTAGTACCAGAGCCAATATCTAAATCCAATGGATCCCAAGTCCAATGAATCCAAATCCAAATCCAGATCCAAATCCAAGTCCAAGTCCAAATCCCAGTCCAAAATCCAAGCTCCATGTCTAAGCTCTGTGTTCCATGTTCATGTCCAAGCTTCATGCCCAAGCTCTATGTCCAAGTTCTTCATGTCTATGCTCAAGTTCAAGCTTCCATGTCCAATTCCATGTCCAAGCTCTATGCCCAAGTTCCATGTCCAAGCTCTATATCTACTCGCTCATCCCATGAATAATCCCCACAATTCCTACAGCCTTGTCGATGATGAAAACCATGGAGAATCTCTTTCTCGCAAGAAAACTGATATAAAACCTGTTTTAATGGTTTTTGGGCAATAAAAACATCCAAAAAACAGTTTTTAGGGGTTTTGGAGCAATTTTAGGGTTTCAAAAATTTCTGTCCGTACAGTTCCGTATATGTCTGTACAGCTCCGTACATGCGTCCGTATCACCCATGCATATGCCCATACAAGTCTAGGGCTAACCGTACATCTGAAAAGCAAGTTGGAGAAGGTGTTGATGGTGAAGAAGAAGCTCTCCATGATCATACTGAGGCCCACACACACTCCACAATCTCCTTCAATCTTCAATGATCTTGTTCATGGTAATACAAGAGAAGTATAATCCTTTTTATACTTGTAAGAGACCCTACTTTTTGCCAAAAAGCCTTCATGCTTTTACTTTGCCTTTTTATGCTTTGCTTTTCTCTTTTTACCTTTGCTTTTGCTCTTTTTACTTTTATTAATAAAATATTACTCAACTTTTGGTGCTTTGCTTTTTTAGCTTTAAGGCCTTGCTTTTTGGCTTTAGAGCTGATTTTTGAGAAAGCGCCTTTTAGCTTTTTGGTCTGGCTCAATCTCCTCTTTCCAATGGTGCCCTTGGCTTGTGGTCACCCCTGTTTGACTTTTTGCTTTCTGACGAAGAAAGGTGCTTTTTCTTAATCAATCCTTATGGACCATGTCTCCATGTCTTCTTCCACCTGTTTGATGTCCGGGCATGGATTTCATTATGTGAAATAGCACAAGAGACCAAGAAAGAACACTAGCAAGAAGTGGAGTGCTTGCTAATCACCTGCTCCAATGCAAAACTTCAAGAGTCAAGCTAGAAGCAAATCCAAGAAAGAAATGAGGTCCAAGTCGAGGACGACAAAGGAAGAGCGTTGACAGAAAAGGAGACAACTGTGCTTCTAAACAGGCAAAGAAGACAAAGAAGGCGTGCTAGGAGGGCACTCCCAACTTGGAGAAGAGGAGGGCACTCCCAACTTGGAGAAAAGGAGTACACCAAGCTGTCCCACTTCCGAGGAGACTCACGTGCTAGGAGGGCACTCCCAACTTGGAGAAGAGGAGTACACCAAGCTGTCCCACTTCCGAGGAGACTCACGTGCTAGGAGGGCACTCCCAACTTGGAGAAGAGGAGTACACCAATCTGTACCAATTCCGAGGAGACTCCAAGCACCAAAACAAGTAATGATAAGTACACAAAACGAACTGTTGAAAAGCATAGGTATCTAAAATAAAGAGATCAAATCTTGAAGGAGCTGGACACAGAAATCCCACCCCGAGGACCATTGCAGATGATGGAAGAAAGTCCGAGGAAGAAGACTGAAGGCATTGCAACCCCCAGTAATTTTTAGCCAACCACAACCAGCTACATGCCCACAGAAAATGTTCATCCACCATGGGAAGGAGTGGAGCGTGAAAATTAGAGCGTATCAACCCTACTTTCTCTCATAAGCTCACGTTGGTAGCGGATCAGTTATGATGGGAATAGATCAAATACTCTGCAGATGTGTGCCTGATCACGAACAGCAAGCCATTCTAGTGGTTCTAGAAATCCTTGGTTTGTGAGCTTCATTCTACGGGTGCTTAGAGGCAGCTAGCTATCTGGAGGTTGTGACGAGGACTCCCTGAGGCAGGGATCTCTCAAATTGAGCTCTTGTTGGGTGCCCATGTGCATCTGCTTGGCACATGAATCTATGAGGCTGAATCCAGCCTATAAGATGCAATCATGCAAGTACATGTCTTTACAAAAGAATAAATGAAAGTAAAAACTACAGTCTAACTATGTGAGGATGTCAAGTCCATCGGATACTTCTTTTGGTGATGTAACATGCTCGTAAAAGTTTTCATTATTTTGGCAATGCATGCAGTCATCAACTACAAGTTTATACTAAAAAACAAAATTGCTGATATATGTCATTACATTCAGTTCACAGAGGATTCTCGCACAAGCTAACACAGATATCAGAGAATCAGCTCTTACTGTTGGCACACGAGCCATTTGAATAGCTCCGAATCTCTTGGCCAATGGTGCAAACACAAAAAGCTGAAACACGAGAAGCGCAGCTCCTTCAAAACAAGCATCCAAGTTAGTAGACTTTGAATGGCATTGAGCAAAGAAAAAGAAGATCTTATTCAAGACGCTTCAACCAAACACTTAACCAAGTAATGCCAGCATTTTATGACTTTCATTTTAGTGCTTTTTCTCAAAGATATTGATGTCCATACACATGCCATCTTACCTGAAACAGCAAGCACATTGCCCACTTCAGATGTTGTGAATCCTAGCCCTCCATAGATCTCGGGGCTCACTGCCCATAAAGAAAAAATCTGTAAAACAATTTTCACCAAAGTAAGAAACTTTCCTTCTAACACGAGGGGAAGATATTACAGACGCTAGAATCAGAGTTCCAACCTCAGAGTATGCCATATCATGTAATCCCCAAAGACAGTAAACAGAAATTGCAGCGAGCATTCCCCAGTTTTTCCATATAGGTTCCTTCACCACTTGAACTTCAGCTTTGGATACTTCAACCACATGGTCATTTTCTTTTCCATCTTTGGTGCCATAGCTTTTTCCCACAAATTCCTCCTCAGCCTTTCCATGAATGATTTTTGAGATTGCCTCATGATTGTGTAGACTTTCCTGTTTTAACAAAGAACACATTACGCTTTCTAAAGTGACTCCTAACAATCAGTGAAAAGCCATATGTCAAGAAAGCACATATAGAAACAATTTTATGGAGTGGAGATGTTCCTTAAGAGATTCGCCTCTGCGCTCCCCGACTGCTGAGGCTGGTGTGCCCCATCATTGACCTCCTTTGCGCCCTTCTCTGGCCGCCTGCAACCCCTCTTCTGCTCACTTGCAACCCCTCTGCTGCCCGCCTTGCCCTGCTCTGCTGCCCGCCTGCACCCCCCCTCTTCTGCCCGCCTGCAACCCCTGCCTGCCTCTTCTTCCGTCTTGCTGGCCTACCTTGGCCTGCTGCCCGGCCTTGGTATTGGGCCTTCCCCCTCCTTTTCCCATTTAGCCTCAGCATCGGAAATTTCTTCCTTGTGTTCAATTTCACCTTTTTCGCTCAGATTAGCATCATGGCTAATCATCCCCCCCCCCCCCCAAAAAAAAAAAAACACCATTAATTTTTCAAAAGCCAAGCTCGTGACCCTCTTTACTGACATTAAAAAGGACGCCAAAACGATCCTCATTGCCAAAATCTTCAGGTCACATCCATCCCGTCTCCAAGCCCATGATTGGATACTTGCCATGTTGCCCTCTGACTTCGCACTCCACTTCAAAGATGTGAGGTTGCTTAGGGAGAGGTTTCTTTCAAGTGGACTTCCATGTTAAGGAAGAAGCCTCAGAGGTGCTGAAGGGTAGCCCATTCCCATTGGGCCTGAGAAATATGTTTTTCCTATACCATACACCAGCTATTTCCACCCTTTTGAAGAAGACCAGAACCGCTTTCCTCGTACACTCAGATTCCCAAGTCCACCACACGCGTATTGGCCGATGTTTGAGGCCATTGGGTCGGCTTTTTGGATGGTCCAACAGGTGACCCCTATCCCTACCTTGCCGACCACTGCCACCTTGATGGTCAATGCCTCGGTGGACGCCATTCCCATGGGTTATAATGCTTGCTCGTGAAAGTGAGCTTATTGAAGCAACATATGGAGATTGCAAGTAGTCTTGACCAATGCCAGGTTGTCACCAGTAAGGGCCCTTTGCTAGGGGCTAGGGATCATAGGAGACATCACAAACATGCTTCTCAGGCAACACAACCTGAGGCTCTGTCTCGGCCAACGTTTTACCAGGAGTAGCGAGTCATCTCTCATGGCCGCCCTCATGGTGAGAATGCTCGGACATAAGCTCATGCATCACCCACACACAAGGTATTGCAGAATGATGATGTATTGCATAAAGTGATGATGCTGCCAAGTCATCTTCACAAAAGGATGATGCATCAAGCCAAAATGGCACTGTTGAGTCATCCCTGTTAGTGTTGGACAATACACAAGATGTACATGGCATGGGGGATCATGAAGATGGCACCACAACATGTCGGCCTCTCATGAGGCTTTGCAGGATATATCTGATCATGATGCCTTGCAGGGCGCTCATGTATTGCACACGTATGCAGAGACTGTGCAGAGTGCCTTCCTCCTCAACATTATGAGAGGTGGGCACAAACACTAGCTACGCATTTGCTTAGGCCCCGGTTGAAACCACATCTTTACAATGCGGATTGTCTCAAGGAACGTGCAGGACCTCGAAGGGCTCCCCACCCCCGTTAGGAAGTTCCTTGTAAAGGACCAGCTCCACTCTTCTATTTACAGGTGGACCTATGGATGTGCTCTTGTTGCAAGAGCACAAACTGGATAGGCACAAGTGTGGTAAAACTGGCAAGATTCTTTCTAGCTACACTTATTGGTCCTGGGCACATGGGACCAACGGGCGTGTATGCATTTCTGTTGTAGCGTCTTATATAACCCCCCCCCCACCCCACCCCCCCCACACCACCAGCAGAAAAGAGACCTCTATTAAATATGAAAAAGTTTTACAAGGAGGGAGATTTCAGACCAAGCAAGGGGAACCAATCTAGTGCCTTGAGGTCCCATGAAAGATGCCATGATCCCATCCTCTCATGAATCGACAACGTTTCCTCTCTACAATCCTCAAAGATCCCTGAATCCTGGCCCAAGTGGCCATGAGCATGTGGATAATATCAAACCAGATCCTGCAAATGCACTGTGTATCAAAATTCAAAGCCCCTCCATTAATGCATCTAGCCTTCCAGATGTGCCACACTGTCATGCTAGCAATGATCTCCCATGCAATGTCCAATCTCTTTGCTAGAGGTACGTAGCCTGACTCTGGCATGCCTTGAAGACGGCACCAACAACCCACTCCCTAGGTAACCTGCATGACTAGGCTAGCACCAACGACCGATCTCCACTAGTTGGGTGCAATAAGGCCACCATGTAGAGAAAGCAAAATAAAAGAGGAAATCTTTGTTTCCCTGAACGAGTGCCACAACCTCTGCCAAAAAGCTCTCTGAATGTCAAGGGTGATCTCATAAGCCCCCCAATGCGGTCTAATAGTAGGGACTCTCTGGATTTGTCCCAAAACCAAGTGTCTCGCATTCTGCACAATGTAACTGAAGAAGGGCAACCAATGGTTAGGTATGGCTACATTCATCTACATAATCCTTTGGCTAGTGCCTCTCAAGTGCTGGGTGCAAAGCATTCTCTCATCCTCTATGAGACTCATCAGCCTCTTCCGATCAAACACTGATGGGAGAAAAGCAGCCCAAACAGCCCATTGGATATGTGTGGCTGCTCCAAGAGGTCTACTATATTCATCCAAGATCAGGTCACTCCAAAGCATTAAGGACATATGTGGAAAGTACTTAGTGGATGTACTGTTTGGATGTATTGAGTGCTTTCATATGAGTGGATGTACTGTTTGGATGTATTGAGTGCTTTCATATGCTCATGTTGTACCTCCAGTCGTGGATATCCATGGATGTAAGGCTTGCGAGCAACCTTGAGACTTCTATTTTGGAGTGGGTAGAGCATCTTGAGAAGCATATTGTTTGCGAATGCATATATGTGTCATGCATATGTTTGTCATGTGTAAAATGATGCATGGTTTTGTTTTTGGCTAACACAGGTTACGTGTTTCCACTTGGTTTTAGACTTTGTCACTTTGATGTGACAGTGTGGCCTTATTGTCCAGGATGATTGTTTCATCACCCAGATGCAATGGAGGGGCATTGCTTTTGGTCATATGGGGACTCTTTCTTCATTGGATGCTTACTATGTTATTGAGTGCAATCGAGGACGTATGTTACCACCCTATGTTTTTCCCTCTGGACAACAAGCAGGTGGGCACGCGCACGGGCATGACATGGACAGTGTGAACAAGCATCAGTTGGATATGAAAAGGAAACTCATATGTGTGGCCAGCCCAAGCGTGAAAGGGGACTAAAGGGAGTTTTTGAGTTTATAAGGTTTTTAAAACCTTTGATGACTTTTTTTTTTAAAAAATTATAAGCATGCATTTTGCTTTTGGCGGTTTTAAAGGAGTCATCATGCAGGTCGCCGTGTGGAGTTGGTGCTGCTGCGCTGCTGTACGTGTGGTACAGGCTGCACATCCGTGTGGTACAAGCGGGCTGCAGCCAGCAAAGGGACGCCAGATGGGCTACGCGTGTGGGCTAGGCGGGAGACTCTCGGCAACCAGGCGGGCAGCAAGGGGCAGCCAAGCAGGCGTTAGACTCTCTGCAGCCAGTCGGGTAGCCAGGCAGGTGTTAGGCAGGAGATTCTCTACAGCCAGGCGGGCAGCCAGGCGGGTGTCAGGTGGAAGGCTCTCTACGCCAGGTGGCTGCACGTGTGGAAGTAGCCAGTCGGGCAGTGTTATGCAGCGTGGACCAAATTCAAAGTATAGTCTTCTCAATCATCTTCTCTTCGCGAGTAGAGGAGTGCATGGCCGATGATGGAAGCCGGGGTGGAGACTAGAGATCAGTTTCTCTCTCTCTCTCTCTCTCTCTCTCTCTCTCTCTCAGTGGATTACAGGCCCTAGTGCGTGGATATTGTTCTCTCTCTCATCATGGATTGCAGACCTTGTTTTACGAGATTGGGATACAAAGGATCAAGTTAAGATGCACAAGATGATGTTCTTGGAAGAGATGTGTTGTTGCTCTAAGGTGGTCGGTGCTCTACATCCGAGAAGATAAAATGTGGGCTGTAAATCGGATCACCTCCCCTAATCGGAGAGCACCTTGTAATCCTCTCCAAAAGAAAGTCCTTCCAAGGC
The DNA here is from genome assembly GCF_041138505.1 of Cibotium barometz. Lineage (NCBI taxonomy): Eukaryota > Viridiplantae > Streptophyta > Polypodiopsida > Cyatheales > Cibotiaceae > Cibotium > Cibotium barometz. The sequence continues at coordinate 20,031,701 of NC_141079.1, read as the reverse complement.
CCACTGCCAAAAAGAAATCCTTTGACTACCAGCTTACAAAGTAAAGCCTTACGCTACACCTCTAAGTCAATGATGTTCAAACCTCCCTCTCGCTTAGGCATAGTAATGGTATCCCAAGCCACTCTCGCCTTGGTGTGTACAGTGCCACCTAATCCTGACCAAAAGTAAGTTCCAAATAAGCTGACGAAGTTGACCAATGCATCCCTTATGAAAAACTCAGCACGACATGACAAACCAAGCAGTCGCCTGCGGCACTTGGTTAGCTACCAAAGCTCTAGAGGCCAAATAACGCTTACTACTACGCCAATGCTGAAGTTGGCTTTTAATGCTCATGAGAACAGGAGCGAATTGTTGTGCAGGCAAGATGTCAATGCGAGCCTGATAGCCAAGGTATCTGGCAGTGCATTCTCTCTCAATCCAAGTAAACCCCACATCCAAACCCCACTAGAGTCTCTAATCCAGAATCCTTCCCATGCCAAAATTGTGTTGTGGGCCTCCCTATTTGGGAGAAACCCATCCCCGCCATCCTGCCTTCCAAGAAGTCCCAATCCACTTTGTCATAAGCTTTTTCAAAGTCTAGCAAAAGAATGGCAAGTGGTTATTGGCTAGATTTAGCCCACTCCACAGCTTCTTAGAATGAAAAGATGATATCAAAAATATTCCATCCTTGGAGGAAGCCATTCTGTGTATGATGAATAACTCTCTGAACAGGCTGAAGCCTCAATACTCACTGCCTTCGCTAAGATTTTGTAAGCAGAACCAAGCAAAGTTATGTCTATCCAAAGAGTGAGCCTCCTCTACAGAGAGCAAGGTCTCATTAAAATCTGAGGCTCCTCACACCTTATTTGGATTAGTGTTAAATTCTCCTTGAGAATCTTGCAAGCATCTCAAACCATCCCTCTTGTGCATAGGTCCACGTGCTGAGAAAAATAGTTTGTTGCATCTACCACCCATCTGTGTCCAAAATGCCTGATTAGCATCGAATGCAAACTCAGACCACCTATCCATGGCCACCTATAACTCAGCTCTAACAGTGCAGTAGAGATCTGGGTGCAAGGGGCTCCTGTTCTCTCAAAACGCAACCAACGTGCATCTGTGATAGCTTGCACCTTTTGCAGAGCCTCGTCTTTCTTGGCCAAGGCAACAGAGTGATAGTGCTAGGGCCAAGGCAAGTCTCTCCTAGGGTTCACGATCATCACAAAGCCGCCAAATCTCTCTAACTTTCAAGGAGGTCTCTACATCCTGATAGAGAGTGTGGGATGCGAACACAAGGTCACCCTTCTGCCTCCCAAGTTCCCTGATGCACAAGACAACCGGGCAATGATCTGATTTGGTAGTACTAGGCAAGATGGCAATAGAGCCTCCTCTATCCACGCCCCAATCATCCACATAAAATCTATCCAACCACGCAAAGATGCATCCATCCCTGCTTCTACGATTATGCCATGAGTAAGATAAAGAGTTAGGCCTCCTCTAGAAATTATCCTCTGCCATAGAAGGAGAGTATGAATCTCTCCGAAGAGGCTGTCTCCAAGGCCTCACGGCGGGGGGCACCCTTTTTGTGCAATGGTTGTTCAACCATGTTGAAGTCTCCTCCAACAATCCAATGATCAACCTGGGGAAGGAGTTTTCTGATGGTGTCCCAAAGGGCCACCCTCTCTCCCCTCACATTAGGTGCATAGATATTCAAGATACCCAACTTCTGTCCCTCGTGCATAACCATAATCCATTGTACTCTAGCAGATGTGATAACACCATGACCAATAACATGAGGGAAAAGTGATGCTAACACTGAAATGCATACCCCACCTTTGGTCCCCTGTGCATATGACCAAAAGGTATCTTACCAGTTTTACCACACTGATGCATATCTAATATATGCTCGTGCAGGAGGAAGACATCCATAGGTTCCACCTACAATGGCAAGTTAGAGTTAAGGATTGGCTGTTCAACCATGTTGAAGTCGTCTCCAACAATCCAATGATCAACCTGGGGAAGGAGTTTTCTGATGGTGTCCCAAAGGGCCACCCTCTCTCCCCTCACATTAGGTGCATAGATATTCAAGATACCCAACTTTTGTCCCTCATGCATAACCATAATCCATTGTACTCTAGCAAGTGTGATAACACCATGACCAATAACATGAGGGAAAAGTGATGCTGACACTGAAATGCATACCCCACCTTTGGTACCCTGGCATAGGAAAAAAAAGTTATCTTATCAGTTTTACCACACATGCATATCTAATATATGCTCCTACAGGAGCAAGACATCCACAGGTTCCACCTGCAATGGCAAGGTAGAGCTAATCCTTAACAAGGCGCTTCCTATTGTTGTGGGAAGTCTCCCTAGACAGTGCACATTCCATGAGACAATCCTCTAGACCCTCAAGAACCACTTGGCCGAAGTCTGAACCCACCTCTCATAGTGTTCTGTCCAGAAAGGATCTTACCACACTGAAGCATATCCGATTCATGCTCCTGCAGAAGCAACACATCCATAGCTCCACATGTAATGGCGAGGTGGAGCTGATCCTTAACAAGGCGCTTCCTTCTACGCATGGGAAGCCACCCTCGACCCTACACATTCCATGAGATGATCCTCATGGTAAAGAGGAGGTTTTGATTCCAGACCTAAGCAACCGCTTGGTCCCAGTAAAGGGCAGCGAAGAGGAGGGAGACGAGGGGGGAAAGCAAGAAGGGGAGCAAAGGGCAAAGAAGAGGACGGGTGGCTAAATAGGGCAAGAGGACAGGCAAGAGAGAGAGAAAAAGAAAGCAGGTGAAGGAGCAAGCACAAAGCTGGAATTCAGGGGAGCAGATGGCTGGGCGAAGGCAGAATGGCACTGGGGGGGGGGGGGGGGGGGTGGAGGGGCGGGGCAGGCTACTAGGGCTGCAATTCATGCTAGTGAGTAGCTACAGGCCCAATGTTATTTGGGCTGACATAGCTTGTCGCTTTTGAGTGCTATGCACTTATTGTAGCCCAAGATTGAAGGAGAAGGTAGCAAGGAATGTTCTTTAGGGAAGATGGATGTGGTGTCCAACCTAAAAGTTGCCACATTCACGTAGAAGTCTGTTTGTATCAAGAACGAGACTTGGAAGGAATTGATCACTCCAATTTGGTTTTATGATGCGTCTAAAGGAGGTCGTATATGGAGTATATCCTAGAGGTATAAGACGCTAGGATCTATTGCATGTAGGGCTTCTCGATACATCTATATTTCTATTTTGGTTGCTAGTTAATTGAAGGCCAAGAGCGTTGAATTTTAAATCAACTACATGGAAGGGGGAGAAATATATTGACGATTGCTGAGATTGGAGTGTTGTTGCTTGTTGATTGCAAGTATGACTGGATCTATGACTGAAATTGTAAAATGGTTATGTTTCGCCGTTGATAAGGTAAAGCTCTTATGTTTCGCCAATTCTAAGAGATGTTGTGGAATACCGATAGGAATATTGCTTTGATTGGCCGGTGGATCTTGATGCACGCACATATCACATACCTTCCATAGATCCATACTCAAAGCATATCACTAATGTTAATATCAATTTGTTGGAAATAAGTGCACACTAGGTGTACTATTTCTCTAGTCTAGTTTCAGTCTTTGTGTCTTGAGTCTAGTGCCATGTGGCACCTCTACATTTATCCCATAAGTGAGTCTACTCAATCTTGTACTTCTCACCTATAAATTGTAGGTGTCACATCAATGAATGTATCAATCTTGTGTCTTGTCTACACTCATCTCAAGATAACTCTTTGTCTTTCATTTGTTCTTGTTTCATTTCTAGTTTTGCTCTTGCTTTCATATTTTCTACATGGTATCAAAGCATGCTCCTCCTGCCCTGTGTTACCCGCCATAACTTCAGGCCACCATCTCCCTAGCTGCGCTCGGCTTGTAGGACGAGCCTATACACATTCTGCACAGGCTGCGCCGGCCTGTTTTCAGTTGCTGCTGCCTGCGCTTCATCCTCTACAGGTTGCGCATCACTCCATACCTGCAGCTACTGTCGGCCTCCCTCTCTGGATGAGCAGCACTTGTACTGCTTATTCACAGGAGCTGTATTACACCTCTGCAGCAGCCTACGTCTATCTGCTGGAGGCGGTGTTTCTTCATCTACAGGCTACGCATCATCTAAAGGCAGTTCAGTTCTGCTGTCACGACCCTGTGTTTTTCTTTGGACAAGATGCAGATGTGCACGGGGACATGGTGGACAGTGTGAATGGCATCAGGTGGGAGTGAAGATGGAGGCCCATGTGTGGATAACCCCATGTGTGAAAGGGGGCAAAGGAATTTTAACTTAAAAGGTTTTAAAAACCTTTAAAGTAATTTTTAATGCCATTTATGAAGAAAACGTGGCCCATAAGCTATTTTGGGGCCACGTGTGCTTTTTGGGAAAGAGGAGGGGCTGGCAGGCAAGTAGGCGCCTAACTCTTGAGGAAACATGTGCTTTTTGGAAGAGGTGGGCTGCAAGGAAGCATGGGGATGAACAGCACGTAGGCTTTCTCTCTCTCTTGTTAAGAGTCGACTGCAGCATACCCACGTGTGAGCTTTTTGGAAAGAGGAGAAGTGGACTGCGCTGGCTTTTCTATCTCTCCCTCTCCTTCTCTTGCATACCGGCAGACTAGACTGTGTGGTTATACAGGACTGCAGGGATAGGCCGGCTGCTGCAGGATTGGAGGCGGCATATGTGCAGGTAGTCCACGTGGCAGATCTGTACGGCTGTTGCAGGTTGGCTGGCGGCTGGTACAGGTGGTAGTTGCAGGCCTGTACAGATAGCAGGAAGGTATCGCTGGCAGGCTGCGCTACAGGCTATATAGGCGCATCTGAGTGTCTATTTATGCATGCTTTTTGGAGATTAAAGGGCTGGCTGCTGTGCTGTGCTACAGAACAAAGACACAGGCCTCCTTTCTCTCTCTCTCTCTCTCTCTCTCTCTCTCTCCCTCTGCTGAAGAGTAGACAAGGATTGGTTTCTCTGGACACAAAGGTGGACAAGGGCTGGATATTCATGAACATAGACATCATGATGATGGCGTTCAACTGATGGAACTTTCAGCTTCTCTTTGCTTTGGGTTCAGGACTGTTTTGGGACAGTTTATGGGCTGTTTTTGTTTGGTTGCAAATTCAGCTATGTGCTTGGGTCTTTGGCTGCAAGTACAAGATTATTTGGTTATGTTTCTTGGCATGGGAGTGATGCAAGCTCGCATGGCTGCGTGCTCATGGAGCAGATTGTTTTCTTCCTGCTAGAAAGGAACAGTGGGACCTACAGTTATGAGCATCTCTATGTTGCCAGATGTTTCATGAGGGAACAGGTAACTAGATGTATGGAAACAGGACAGAAGTTTCAAAAGGGAAACAGGCCTAAGGGTTTCATGTGGAAACAGGTCGTAGGTTTTCTCGAGGAAACATGTTTTTGGGTTTCTCCAGGAGATAGGTCACATGCAGGCAGAAGGTACAGGAATGGACACATGTATGGTACAGCCTTGCTACTGATAGGACAGGGGACAGGGAATCCATGACAGAGATGGATAGTACCCTTGGAAGGCAGAGAGGGTTTGTACAGGTGTGTCAACTGTATGGTATGCTGTGCTGTGATGCGAGTTCTCTTTTGAGAGATAGTTTGGGAGTCTGTGTTGAGATGCAGAAGCACTGGATGTGTCAGGGTGTGATGCTGTTCATAGTGTGAGAGGCTATGGATGGTTGTGGCAGCCTTGATCATGGGAGAAAGCTTCTGTATGCAGACTCAATGTGAGAGAGTCTTTCGATGTGAACAATGGCTGGATTTATTTGTGGATGCCGTGTGGACAAGAAGCCAGATGCAGGTTCTTTGCAGGCTTCAGGAGTCCTACTGGGACGGCTGAATTACCAGCCTTATATTGTAATCAAAGCTCTTTTAATCAATTAAAGAAATACCGCAAGGGGCGCCACTGCGATTTGGGGCCAATCGGTGTCGTGTACTGTTTGCAGGAGCACTCTAGCTCCCCCTGTTTGTTTTCTTTTTCTAGGTCCTCAATGGCGTTGAAGTGTTTTATGTGCGAGTGTTTGTTTCACCGCCCTTTGGTTTCTGAAGGCCGGTTTACATCTGCCATCGCTTCCTCTTGAAGAATCTACAAGGTACTGTGCATTGTCTCCTTCAGTTTGCTGGTCAGTCCTTTTCTTATCCTCATATCTGTAAACTGCTAGTTCCTCATGCTTCGATGGGCTGTCACATGCTATGGCCTTGACAAGTGGTGAGAGAGCCGGCTTCTAAAAACAGTTTGGATCTCTTCTTTCATTCATTTCTGCAATCTTGTAAGGGAATAGACACTGCCCTTGCATTTTAGCAAGAGGTAAGACCTTCCCACATGGCCTCTTCTACTCATTCTCTCATGTCTATCGACAAATTCAATGGCTCCAACTTTCATACTTGGCAAATCAAAATCAAGTGCCATCTTATGAAAGAAGGTCTTTGGGACGTTGTTCACCATGCTGCTCCCGAAGATTCCGACATTGAGCAAGTTATCACTTATGCTCCCACTGCCAAGAATGACAAAGCCTATGCTATCATCCTGCTCGGTCTTGGAGATGATTACATTCATCACATCTCCGACATACAGTCTGCTTCTCGAGCATGGATCACTTTGGATACCCTTTTTGGACCCCGTTCTAAAAACTCTAAGATTGCACTTATGATCTCATTCTTTGATCTATATATGCAGGAGGTAGCTACTATAGCCTCTCATGTCAATTATTTTCGCAGTCTTATGGTTCAGCTTGCTTCAGTGAAGTCCCGCATCTCCGAAGATATTGCTATTGCTGTGCTTCTCAAAAGCTTACCTGACACCTATGCTACTCTTGTCACTACCTTCAAGTATCACAATAATCCTACTCTTGAAGGTATCATCAATGCTCTCCAAGAAGAGGAAAGAACAAAACAACAAAAGGTAACTGACACTGCATTTTTAGCAAAAAAAGGAGGTTCTAAGGTAAGAAAGCCTTGCACCCATTGTGGGAAAACTAATCATATGGAGAAGGACTGCTTCAAGGCTCATCCATGCACCATTTGTGGCTGTGATAATCACCGGGAGAAGGACTGCTACTCTAAAACCTCTACATCAGCCCCTGCATCTACCTCAGCCCATGTTGCTGCAGCATCTACATCAGCAGATCTTGCTGTTCATTCCTCACATGATGAGGAGTGGGCTTTCTGATTACTTCACCTTTTCTTGTCTACCACTTTGACCACCGATGATGTAGGTCAAGAGGTTCTAGTGTCTTACTCATTATGCTTTTTGACCTCTCTCTTGTCCCTACCCAAGAGGCAGAGATTGCCCTTGAGGAGGGGATGTCTTCAAGGTCCATCTGTTTGTCTACAGTCAGTCTTCTGTCTATCTAGTCTTGTCTGTCTGTCTATCAAATCTGACTGTGTCTTGTTTTAGATCCATCTTGTCCCTATCCTTGTCAACCCATATGAGGATATCACTTGAGGAGGGGTGTCTCAGGATCTTTGTCTGTCATGTCTTCTGTCTTGTCTCTCAGTCTATCAATCTTTATGTCTGTCTTCTAGTCTTGTCCATCTTGTCTTGTAGCTTGTCTCTCAATCCTTGTCTAGTCTCTCTGTCTTGGTCTTATCTTTTGTCATGTTATAGTCTTGTCTTTTGTCTTCCTCCTAGTGTCCACTTAAGGAGGGTGTTGGAAATAAGTGCACACTAGGTGTACTATTTCTCTAGTCTAGTTTCAGTCTTTGTGTCTTGAGTCTAGTGCCATGTGGCACCTCTACATTTCTCCCATAAGTGAGTCTACTCAATCTTGTACTTCTCACCTATAAATTGTAGGTGTCACATCAATGAATGTATCAATCTTGTGTCTTGTCTACACTCATCTCAAGGTATCCCTTGCACTAATTTGTTTTTCCGAGAGAATACCGTGCCGGATCTTGTTTTGAAAATCACATGCATCTCTTTTACATCTGGAGGAACATTCCATAGTCTGCAAACTGATGAGTGATGGATTTGTAAAAACACTACCCGGTCCCAATAGAACATTAGATACTATTAGTACGACGATTATCATGACATAGTGATTGAGAGAAACTCGAAGTTCTAGGACAGTTCAGCTAGTCTATGAGTCTATCAGAAAGCAATGTGGATGTATCGTTCAATACCAAGAGACCATTTGATTGGTCATGATTTGTAACATACCCATTGTAAATATAGCACATTAAGCACAATATGGCATATCCATTGCAAGTATAGTTTAGGCAATTCATTATGGTTACATTTAGTTGTTATTTTTCATCCCTGAGAAGCTGCTATTTGGCACGACTGCAAATAAAGTGCTTTTTACTCAGGGAATGAGAAAACTAAATTCAAATTTGAATCTTAAGCACGACAATACCCTGGGTAAGGCTTTTCCCAGGATTGAAATGAGTAACCGAAGTGGACTAAATCAACCCGCGAAGTTTTGAAATCTGGCGGCTTCATACCAAAATTAGCAGCATTCCAGATGTCTGAACGACAAACGGAAAGTGCTCACCGGATCCCGAGGCAGTCCCGAACAATTTTCCTTAAAAAATCCCGACGTGCCAACAAACGCCACCGAGCGCGCGCACGGTAGGCCCCGCCATGACCCCCACTCAAGTGACACACAATGCCTATTATGCACGCACATATCCATAGGCGCTGCCCACAAACCCACCCAGACAATGCATGCCATCTTCGCCCCGGGCACGCCTCCCTACACTTACCCTTGCCACCTTCACCCTTGCTAGACCCTTCCTGGACGTACCCCTCCCCCTGCTACCTCTCCCTCCTACATACACCCCGTTCCAAACCCCTCTTGGACAGGTGGTGCTCTCTCCCCAACACACCTACCGCCCATACAGTCAGTCCTGATGGCGCCCCCACCCAGACGCACTTGCCCCCCCTGCTGGTTGGACAGGTGGTGCTCTCTCCCCAACACACCTACCACCCATACAGCCAGCCCTGATGGCGCCTCCACCTGGATGCACTTGCCCCCCCTACTCACTCTCTCTTGTGAGCCCTCTAGCTAAGGAGACCCTCTCCAAAAGAACCCCCCCCCCCCCCCCCCCATGTGAATAGACTTAAAGGTGAGCTTAAGCCTTCTCTTTAGGATTTCAGACAAGCTTTTGGAAGCACAAACAGTGTCTGTTTCCAGATCCATTTGATCCATTAGAATCCTCTCTCTCTCCTAGTGATCTCTAGCATTTCACATCCACCCCACTCTCTTTCTATTCTCTACTGATAAAGGCCTTAATATGGCACCAAAACACTGCCGAATTGAAGAACCGTTTGTCATTCGAGGCGGAAATGAGAAAGCACGCATCAACGCAAGCAACTTCGCCCCTTCCATAATGAATTGTCATGCAGATGACAACTAGGTTGGCCTTATTTTTAATTCTCTTAAATATAAGCAACTTCTTCCTTTTGGGTCTTAAGATTAAGATTCTTAGGCTTAGTAAGGTTACGTTCCCATTAGATAAACTTATAACGATTATGTCTAGCGTTGTAGAAACATCGCACCTCTCTTTTAAGTTAAGTAGCCTAAAAGATTAAGGCTCTAATACGGAGAATTGCCGCTTTCGTCCTCGTATATGCCATTAAGTAAGGCTAGTAAACAAAATTCTAAGTGGGTTAAATGAAATTATGAGTGGGCAATCTTGCTCTGAAATAAGATTGTCTGCGAATTCCTCTCTCACATGCAGTCCGGATAACCTTGGGCCAGATCCAGACATCATATCATAGATTCCACATTGAGACTGACAACGGTAGAGGCCGCACATCATTGTGAGCTGAGATTCAGCACCTTATGTGACATGCAGGAGGTGGAGACAGAGGAGCATGTACTCATGAGATGCCCAAGGTATAACTATATTTGTGGGAGGTATCACTATCTCTTTGAGTGGGGGTTTCAGGGCATGCATCTGGTCACTGACTATCCAGACCAACGATGTACAATTCTCCTTGTGTCAAGAGGTCACATGCTTCAAGCGTACACTCATGAGACCAGCACCTGGCCAGGAACATAGGGACATGGATTTTATGTACCACTGCATAGAAGAAGAGCCTACACTTACTGGTAATCTAAGCCCAGCCCTCCATACATGTCAGACCAGTATGACAGATTATGAAGATTGCCGACCATGTGATCCTTAGCCGACCTCCATACATAGCAGACCAGCATGGAGGCAGATATAGAGCCACTGAGCAGTCACCCCATCTGAGGTTCCCTCCTAGGGGCATGACTGCAGCAGGCTCTATCCAATGTCCACAAATCAAGCTTACCGAGAAACAGGATGGCAGAGAGATTTAGAAATTTTCAGGAGGCATCAGAGCACTATTTGGGACCTTAGTCAGGCTTATTCACAACTCGGGGCAGACAAGTGGATAACAGTTTTAAATATCACAACTGTTTCAAAACACCAGAGCCCCTAAATATACATACATTTATACAAATGTGTGTGCACACATGCATGTCATGCATGTCACCTTGGAGCATTACAGCACGTTTTGCCACAAGTGCAAAAGAAATATAGTCAATTCACTGTACGTGTTTGGAAAATGTATTGAAAATTTAATACTTGATAATTTCAACAGTTACCGAAATACAACTAGTGGTTAGCTTACAAGAGGCACGAAACAACTGTAGGATTGAAGTAAATCGCTTGATAGAATCTTTACAACTAATTGCTTACCGGGAGCCAAAAGCTTATGACAAGTCCCACCACAGCAAATCCAGATATGCATAAACAAGGTAAAGCATAGGGAAACCTGCAACCATATTTCCATTTCAGGCCAGCATTATGTTGTATGAACTTGCGACAATAACCTTTGAGAGAATGTTAATTTTATTTTCCAACAATGCCTTTCCAAGGCTTTTCTTGTACTAAATGAGAACTTACTGGTCAAAAAAAGATCCACTTGGAAAAAGTGCTGGATACTTCTCAGAAGGCTGCAGAAAGGTATGTGTGTGAAAATGATGAAAACACTAAACAAATGAAACAAGATTAATTACTGCAAATGTTACTTGATTTTCTATTTGGCCAGAAAATTAACAACTATTAAATATGACCAAATTACAATAAAAAATGGATAAAATCTGTAAAAGCTTCATACATATCATATGAAAGGATTACAACGATAATGTGATGCCAAAGGTCTCCCTGTGTGCTGTCAGGAATCCACAGCAAGCTTCGACTTTGAGCACATCTAGCATTCATGACCGTGAAGTCAAAGAAGGGGAGTGTCCTGTTGAGAAGATAGATATACTGCTTCAATTCATCACCACTCTCCATTCCACCATAGGTGCTGGAGAGAGCATCCACCATAAAGAAAAGGCACCAAGGATTACCTCCGACAAGAGACGGGTCAACATCACAACTCTCCATTCCATGGTAGGTGCTGGAGAGAACATCCAACATTAAAAAAGGACACGAATGATTACCTATGACAAGAAAGGGGTCGGTATGTATGTGCCAACGACCATCACTGAAGCCAACCACACTGATTAAATGACAGCATCCTCCATCAGCATCTGTTTTGCCAATCTGACTATCTCCAACCCTCTGCCACCTCACAAAGGAATGTCTCTCCTCCATGGTCCCAAAGGATACAAATCACCTCTAAGAGACACCTGTGCCTCAAAAGACACCCAGCCAATGAACCTGTCTTCGCTCAATCTGATCTTCCCCTTGAAGTCAGTCAAGGAGTATTGTCACAATCCTCCAGAGATCTGTGCCATGCGGAAGGATTTCCTGGAGCATGATGGATTCACTCATGTAAAAAGTTGGTGACTTAAATGAGTGATTAGAGTTGGTGACTCTAAGTCAATAAGAGGAGTTGGTGACTCTGACTACTACCATAGTTATACATTCATGCAAGGGTTGGTGACCCTAGTGTCTGCATAAACTCATGAAAGAGTTAGTGACTCTGTTCAGTGAGTATGTTAACTCATGGAAGGGTTGGTGATCCTGGTGAGTTAACTGGGCTCATGCAAGGGCAATGGCTCTAGTGAGTACGGCATTTGGATCCAGCATGGGTGGTGTCCATGGTCGCAACAGTTTTTGAGTACAAGATGGCAAGTTGGGGGATTTAATCCAAATCGTCATGCACAAGCACTACCTGTGAAGTGCACTTGCATGTGTGACTTGTTTTGTTTGCCTGGACATTGCATGGTATTTTGCTTGTGAATGTCCCATAGTTACCGCGGAACGGCGTTCCGCCTTCCTGGAACGCCGGAACGCCGGTCTGGAAGATGCCGCGTGCCCGGAACGCGCAATCGGAGCGCGGAACGCCCCAAGAAACTAGGAAGGTGCCGGAACGTTTCCCGGAACGCCGGAACGTAGGGCAGAACGCGCGTTCCGGGCGTTCCCGCCTGATTGTCTCTGCGCCGCGGCGGCGGCGGCGGCGGCGACGTGTTTTGTTGCTGCTGCGGCTGTTTTTTGCCATTTGCTGAATCCTGAGTGCTCTCCCCTTTGCTGAGTTGCAACTTGCTCTCCCCTACCACTCCACCCTTCCTCTTGGCTGCCCCACATCATATTAGAAAGCTCTTAGTTCATGCCAATTTCTAATTTCTTTCATGAATTAAGCCTAAACTAGCATACTCTAAGCCTTAAGGTTCTCTAGTCTTTAGAGAATAATATAGTTTTGTCATTTTATGTCATATGCTGACATGTCATATGATGTGGCGTTCCCCGACGTTCCCGATCCGCTCCCGTTCCCGTTCTCGCTCCTATTCTAGCATCCGACGTTCCCGGAACGTTCCCGTTCCGCGGTAACTATGGAATGTCCACGGGCACCGGGGACGCCTGGACACCCCGTGGACGTGCATGTGCACACCTATTTGGGACTAAGGCGGTGAATTTTGCGTGTTTTGCAGGTGGTAAGTGTGCACACTCAACCTTATTTAATTATTATTTGTTTGTTTACTAAAGTCTATGGTTGCAAGTTCACATTCATTAAAGTTTGGGCGGACTAACTTATATTATATAAGAGTGTTTACATCCAGCTGGACTATTTTAACGAACCGGGACTAATTACGAGGTTTGGGCACCCGGGCACTAGACCAAAAGCCCACGAATTGCTAAAAGAGACCAAGGAGTTATTTTTGACATCCACGAGTTGCTTTTCTAGGTGATTGGGATGTGGAGCAAGCTAAGGGCAGCCAAGAGAGCTCGTCGACTTCCTCTACTGCTTCTCTTTTGGCTGGCTGTACTGAATTACAGCAAATCTCAGCCATACTTCATGGGTTCCTTGAGATGGAACAGACACAGGTTGTGCCAGGCTCCAACATAGCTTCATGGGATGCAAAACGATTGGTCTAAGTGCCGTTTTGGCTTGTTTGGAGCTGTTGAATTGCACAATCGTGTGGACAGCCGTGAAACCAAGGAATAGTTGGTGACTGTTAAGCCCAGGTAAGGGCTTGGTTTCAGAGGACAGCAATTGGTGACTGCTTTGGCCCTGGTTGGTGACCGAGGGTTGGCTTTATTTACATAGCAGTCGGTGACTGATTAGGCCTTGGTTGGTGACCGAGGATTTGTTTTCTCTATTGGGCAGTTGGTGACTGCCTTGCTCTAGTTGGTGATCAAGAGATTGTATTGCTTTGTTTTACACAGATTTGGATAAATTCGGTGCCATCAGAGGAGTGGAACTCCTAGGCACCTGCATCTTGTACAAGAGATTACTATGTATGTAATAAACATACCTCGGGGAGGGGGCAGGGATGCGAGGGGGGGGGGGGGGGGGGGGGGGATGTTGCCCAACTTCGACCGCTAGTGTTGTGTCATGTGCAAGATTATCTTTTGTGGTTTCAGGATGTATCTGTACATGATGTATGGGACGGATGTGTTGATTCATGCTCATGTTGTGATGGATGTTGAATGTATGCTATGATTTGGGCCACTACTTTTCTGTATTACACGTGCCCGCCTGTGACATTGGTATCAGAACAAAGGCTTCTTTCTCTGCTTGAGAAAGGACGATTTTTGGGCATACATAATTTTTCTTGGCTAAGCATACTGAAGAGATAACATGAGCACTCAAGCTAAGTCTGTTGGGCAGGAGAGGGCACATGCTGAGGGATCTACTGGAATTGCTTATACTCCTCCTGAGCAAGAGAGGACAAATGCAAGAGAGACTGGTTGTATTGCACATTCAGATCTTGTTGATGTGATGTCTGAGTTGGAGGCCTTGAGGCACCAAGTTAGATGATACCATGATGAGACTATGCAACAGAGATCTTTGAGAAAGGATCCAAATGTGCAAAAAGTCTTGAGAACAAAAAGGAAAATTTCCCCAGATGATGTAGCCTTTGAGGCCATGGCAGCAGAAAGTGGATATTAAGATCCTCATGAATCGGCCAAGTCTTATCTAAGAGGACAACGGGATGTATCATCCGAGGACTCCAGTGGAAGAAAGGTTTCTCGCTGGGAAGCACATGCAAATTCTGATGATTCAGAAGAGGCCATATCTCATCCTCATCATACTGCTCCACGCGGAGAACGCCAATTATTGGCAAGCTCCGCATTCACATACAGGGCTACCTTGATCACCAAAGCTTTATGGTTGCTCCTCTCACTGGTTGTCATGTTTTGCTAGAAATGCCTTGGCATGCTCGTATGGAGCCAAAGAAATCATACAAAGAAAAGAAGATCTCATTTATGCATAGAGGTAGAGAGATTGTTATAGATGCTGGTACTCCAGGAAGTACCATACCTATTGTTAGTCATGTACAGGTCAATAAGATAATAAAGAAAGCTCCTTGAAGGTAATAAAGAAAGCTCCTTGTTCTTACTTGGTTTTTGTAAGAGAGAGTGTTGAGCATGAAAGAGTGAATGTTGATCAACTAACTCAAGAGTGAGTAGAGTTCCTGCATCGCTATAGTGATTGTTTTCGCGATGCGTTGCCTGGTGAATTACCACATGAGCATCCCGAAGACCACCGTATTGATGTGATACCTGGTAGCACAACGCCCAACTGACCTCCATACACAGTAAGTGCTAGCCAACAAGAAGAGATTATGGTGCAAGTAAATGACTTGCTTGAGAAAGGATTGATACAACCTAGCTCATCTCCTTATTGTTCACCTGTGTTATTGGTGCAAAAGAAAGATGGAACATACATGCTTTGGGCGAACTAACTTATATTTTATAAGAGTGTTCACATCGGGCTGGACTATTTTATTGAACTAGGACCAATTATGAGGTTTGGACACCCAGGCACTGGACCAAAAGCCCACGAATTGCTAAAAGAGACCAAGGAGTTATTTTTGACGTCCACGAGTTGCTTTTCTGGGTGACTCGAGTGTGGAGCAAGCTAAGGGCAACCAAGAGAGCTCGTCGACTTCCTCTATTGCTTCTCTTTTGGCCGACTGTACTGAATTACAGCAAATCTCAGCCATACTTCATGGGTTTCCTTGAGATGGAGAAGACACAGGTTGTGCCAAGCTTCAACACAGCTTCGTGGGATGCAAAGCAATTGGTCTAAGTGCCGTTTGGAGCTGCTGAATTGAACAATCATGTGGACAGCTGTGAAACTAAGGAAATGTTGGTGACTGTTAAGCCGTGGTAAGGGCTTGATTTCATGGGACAGCAATTGGTGATGGCTTTGGCCCCTGGTTGGTGACCTAGGGTTGGCTTTATTTGGACAGCAGTTGGTGACTTCTTTTGCCTTGGTTGGTGACCAAGGATTTGTTTTCTCTATTGGGCAGTTGGTGACTGCCTTGCTCTGGTTGGTGATCGAGAGCTTGTATTGCTTTGTTTTACACAGATTTGGATAAATCTAGTGCCATCAGAGGAGTGGAGCTCCTGGGCACCTGCATCTTGTACAAATGATGTATGTGACGGATGTGTTGATTCATGCTCATGTTGTGATACATGTTGAATTATGATGTGAGTTGGGCCACTAGTTTTCTAAATTACACGTGCCCGCCTTGACACCCTTGGGATCACCCTTGACATTCAGAGACATTTTGGCGGAGGTTGTGGCACTCGTACACGGAAATGAAGATTTCTCTTTTATTTGGCTTCCTCTACATGGTGGCCTTGGCACCAACCAGTGGAGGTCAGTCATTGGTGCTAGCCCAGCTTGTCCAAGATGTATAAGAGCTTCGGAGACAATCTACCAAAGTTTATGGAAGTACAGGGAGGCACAAAGAATTTGGATTGCAATAGCATACCTTTTTGAAAGAATGAGGAGAGACGCCTACATTTGTTTCGGTGCTATTGTTTGGTTGATACAATCGGGCCTGCAAATCAGGTTTTTTTTTTTCAAGAAAGAGACTTCTATTAAGTATGAAAAAATAGAAGTATGAAAAAACCATACAACAATCACGGCCATAAGCCGGAATAGAATAGAATCACCCCAATATGTAAGGTGATTTCAACCACTGAGAAGCATCATGATGCCATGAGAGACCTGTGGGACTAGAGGAAAAGAAAATGCCATGGTTCCACTCCCGCATAAATACAACGCACTTTGCCTGCAAGGAACGAGAGGACCCCTGAATACGAGCCCAAGTAGACATGAAAGTATGGATGATATCACCATACTAATGCACTAAGACCCAAAAATCTAGACACCCTCTATAGCCTCCGTGCATCTAGCTCTCCATATCTGCCATGCTGTAATACTAGCAACAATCTCCCAACTCGTGTCTATCCTCTATCTAGGGGGTGTATAATCAGAGTGAAGGACGTCCTGCAATAAACCATGCTAGGCAATACCTCTACTAATGAAAATAGTAGAGTCTGTACCACTGCCCTCGTAGAAAAGCTAAGGTCCAGACTAGGAAAGCCAAGCACCTACCCCCTAAGTCACATACATGGCACGGCCACTCAATTTGCCCATAAATTGGGCTATAGAACCCCAAATGTGTTGTGCAGTACTGCATCCCCGTGAGGAGACCACATGTAAAATTAACCAAAAGAAATGAGAGATCTGGCTTCTTCTGTATGAATGCCAATTTCCAAAGCCTATGCCAATATCTGCGCTGTATCACTAGAGAGATATCATAGCTCTCCCAATAAGGCCTAAGAGTAGGGATCCTATGCATCTATCAAGCGAGGAGAAGCCTGGCATTTCAAACCGTGAAATTGAAAACTGGAAGGCTTTTCCATGGATCGAAGGCATCAATCCACTCCTAGTCTCTTGGATTCCAAGAAGATATCTAATAGGACTGCCACAATATAGCCACAAACACCAAAAGCCCTGAGTCAATACCTGAGGAGAAGGACCAATGAACCAATGCTTCCCCGAATGACCAACAATCCTCATTGGACTAAGCCTAGTATCTAGGATGACCCCCTCCATTCTACATCTCCTCAATCTCCCTCCAAACATGATAGAACAGATGATACAATCTGTAGCCTCCTGGTCTAGGAGAGGTATGCCCATCCTCGAAAAGACTCCCAACCAACTCGGATGATAGTCTCCATGAAAGGTCCCAGAGAGCCACTCATGCAGAATAGCTACATCAATCTGATCAATGCGTATGCAAGAGCCCCTAAGATGCTAGATGGATGTAGCTCTCCGATCCACCGGAAGATTCTTAAAGGTCTTCCAAGCAAGAACTGTGTATACACATCTCTCCCATCCTGACCACTGCATGTAACGAGATGCACCAAGTGGCCAGCCAGCCTCATCCTCATGAACTCATTCCACATAATAGGTTGTCGGTCAGCCTCATCCAAAGATCTAGGAAGCCTTTGTCGCAAAAATGGTCTCATGCTTCTTCATGCTCTAACAATGGCTGCAATAAGAGGGGCAGATAGTGTCTTGATATCAACATCTGTGAACAAAATCCATGTGCTGCAAAGCCAATCTCTCCCAACACAAGGTGTGCATCCGGAAATCTCAGACAAGAAAAAATTCTTCCAAGGCTCAGTGCTTAGTAGGAAACCTCTAACCACAAGTTTGCAAAGCAACACCCTGCACTGAATATCCGGATCAATAATATTCAGCCCCCCCTCTCATCTGGGCTGAATAACTGTGAGCCAAGCTACCCTAGCACAAGTGTCTGTGGAGCCATCCAAAGCCGAGCAAAGAAAATTGCAAATCAATCTCCGCAATTGATCAATGCACACACGAGAGAGGCACCAACAAGAGGCAATAAACCAAGCCGGGGCAAGCAATACCTGATTAGCCACCAACTCTCTGAAAACTAAATCTAATCTCCTGGAGCTCCAATGAAGAAGCTTCTTCCAGATGCTCATAAGCACCAGAGCAAACTGTTGTGCAGGAGAAATATCAACCCCAACCTGGCATCCCAAATATCTTACAATGTATCCTCTACTGATCAAGTGAACCCAAGCTCTGCACCCCAAGCAACTCTCGGTGAGTCACTAATCCAAAATCCAACAAATTTGTGCCAATTAATAACTGTCCCTGCTGCCAAACAAAACTCTTCCAGTGCTACCTGGCAGGAACATAAGCGTGTGTGAGGCGACATGGCTGTGTCATCAGCTAACTCAAAGTCAACTAGCTTCTCTTGACTACGAAGAGGCAACATCAATCTAGAAATACCAGCAGTTGAGCGAAGAAAGATGCTCATGGCCTCCACAACTATGAAATATAATAATGGGGCTAAAGGGTAACCCCGTCATACTGAGCGAGAGATTTGAAACCGCTCTCCTCTATCACTGCAAGTGAGCACACTACTGTGGGCATCACGATACATGCATGAAACTCCCTTGACCCATCTCTGAGAGAAACCCATATGGCTAAGAGTACCCTCAAGTCCCAATCCACTCTATCATAGGCCTTCTCAAAATCCAAGAGCAGAATTGCTAAGGGCTGATGGCTTTGTTTTGAGCCATTATCCCCATTAAGAATAAATGACATACTAAAACATCAAGCATTATGAAAGGTTGATCCATCTTCTCTTTTCCCTTACATGGTGATACATGTGAATCTGCTAAATTTTTAACACTTGTAGTATCACCAAATGATGTGATAGATTCTTTGCATTCTACCTTAACCTTCTTGACCAAATCCCAACAATAGACCCCTTGTTAGAGAACTCTCCATAGGTCCAATAAGCACATGTGATTACTTCTCTTCATTTACTGCAACCACATTGTTATTTACATTAAACTCTATGGAATCCTTCACTCGAGTACTAGCTACTCATCTCATCAAAAACAATATCCTTGATCACTTGCATTCTCACGAGTAGTGGGGTTATAGCATCTATAACCTTTTTGCTCAAGGGAATATCCACTAATTGAAGATACATTTTTTTGCTTTGGGATCCAGTTTGCTTCTCATTTTATCTAGCAGCACATGTACATAGGCCATGTAGCCAAACACTTTCAAGTGTGCCAAATCTAGTTTCTGATGCTCCTTCCGTGTAAGAATCCATTCTGAGTATCATGAATGACATCTTGCAAAATTGGCTGCAATCTAATGCTCACTGCCTTAGCAAGAATCTTATATGCAGTCCCAAGTAAGGTGATAGGTCTCCACTGGCCAATCAATGTCTTATCCCCACTCTTAGGGATAAGATAGATAAGGTGATAGGTCTCCACTGGCCAATCAATCTATCTTATCCCCACTCTTAGGGATAAGATAGATAAGTCCCTCAGTGAGAGAAGAAGGCATCGAACCCTTGTCCCACATCTCCTGGAGAACCGATGAGATCTTAGCCCGAATCTCATTCAAAAAAGTAATGAAAAAAAAATAGGGTAGAGGCCATCCTCCCCTGGACAGTTACCATGAGGTAAGGCATGAAGAGCATGACTGAACTCCTACATAGAAAAAAGGGCATCCATAACTGCACACATCTCCTCAGTAATCAAATAGGGCAATGCATTCCAAACCTTCCTCTATGACATGTGTCTCAAATCAGAGTGAGGCTCACCACTAAGAAGCTGGCGATAGAAATCAGTGGCAATCTGTCTAACCATAAGAGGATCCGAATGAAGAGTGCCATGTGAATCCTACAAATTGCTTGACAATATCTCTGGCATGAGATGGACCGTGAGCATAGTCACATAGAAACGCGTTTCTAGGTTGAGAAACTCCGAAACCCCGAAACGGTCGACCAGAAACGCAATTCAGAAACGGGGATTTTTTTTCGTTTCTAAAAAACCAAATTGTCATTTTATCTAAGTGTTTTTTTTTTAATGTTGGGCTCTCTCTCTCTCTCTCTCTCTCTCTGTTTTGTTTTCCATTCCATGATGAGATATGCCATGGACATTATTGTACCACTTTGGTCTCACAGGCCCATTGGGTCTTTAGTGGACGCTTAATATATCTTTCTTTTCTCTCTCTCTCTCTCGGATCAGAGATGCCTGGGATTGTTCCTACTTGAGCTCAGGAAACACAGAGAGACCTTCTTGGCAGACAGGAGACCGAGCCATGATGTACCTAGACAAAGGACCCTGACAGATTTCTTCGGCACCGGCACCAGCACCAGCAACCCAACCCACACACCTCCTGATACCTCCTCCATTGGGCCATCAGGGCACCGACCATGCTCCCAGGGAGTCACCACTGATAGAGCAATCATCTTATGTTGTGCTCGTCGGCCACACCCACCAGGATCCCGACCACGGCATCCTCACCATCGCTAGATCAGAGCCATTATTGCTCGGCATTGGAGGCGCCTACCTCGCTTCTACGACCTCTCCATTCTAGACAACCCCATGGCAGAGATACTTAATCTAGAGGGCAACACTTCAACTGATCAGCATACATGGATCTACCTGATATACATTTTCCAGTATTTTCTACTCAGTATCATCTCGGAGTCTTACAATTATGTTCTTATAACTATAAGACAATCAGTTTATTATACTTTTTAGTCTCATTTAATTGTTCTCTTTGATGACACACCAACTTCAGATGTACTCTCAGTTTTGGTCTCATAGGTCATTATGGCCTCTTAGAGACGTCAATATATCATTTCATTTCTCTCTCTCTTGCATGCAATCTGCAGTCACCTCTTCTTCTTTTTCTTCTCCTCCTCCTCCTCCCCCTCTCTCCCGATTTCTCACAAATTCCCTAATATTCCCAATTCCCTAAATTTTCAATTGCCCAATTCCTCATAAATCCCCAATTTCTCACAATTGCTCAATTTCTCACGAGTCATAATTCCACAACTCCCCAGTTGCCCAATTATGACCACAATTGCCTAAGCTTTTACCATATTTTAAGTGCCTAGCACTAGGTAGGCCTACAAATAATTCTACAATTTACAAGTTCTAAACCATTTTATTGTACTTACATAGAAAAAACTACGAAACCTCCGCATTTCTTAGCAGAAAGACGAAACGTTTTGTCCCGAAACCTCAAAAACCCTGAAACGTTTCTGGTGACTATGACCATGAGTAGCAAAGAAATGTTTGTTGCATCTTCCACTCATCTGGGTCCAAAAGGATTCCTGGGCATGCTGATAGTACCCCGCACACTGCTCAAGAGAGTGATGAAGCTCTGCTCTAACAGTACATAAAGAATCTACAACCCATTGAGCATGAGGATGTTTCTCGTGCTCTTTCTGTAAGGCGGCCACTCTACGTCTAACAGCCCTTTCTAAGTCCAAGGTCTCTTGCCTCTTAGAAAGGACACTATGTGATAAAAGTCACTGATATCACAGACAGTAGAGGCCACGCTTTGCAAGGCCTGTGAGAAATCATGAGATCTCCAAGTATCAAGCATGAGACATGATAGCTCTGCATTTGAGAACAAATGATCAGGGATGGGTACATGGGTTGCTCATCCATGGCGACTCGGATCTCTAATGCATAAAACCACTAGGCGCAATGATCTGCTTTAGAGATGCCTACAGCAATAAAAGTATGCCCCCCTCTGTCAAGCACCCAATCATCCACATAAAATCGGTCTAACCGTGCATAAATACATCATGCATCCCTTCTCTTGTAAGACCATGAATAAAGAAGAGTTGATGGTCTCCTAGAAATGTCATCCTCGTGCCAACAATCCCTGCCATGAATGGAGAGTATAAACCTCTCCCAAGACACTCTCTCAAGAGGATGCACCAAGCCCTTATGTCCACCTCTTTTATCCATTGGCATCTCAACCATGTTAAAATCCCCACCAATAATCCAATGGTCAGCATGAGGCATCAACGTAGTGAGAGACCTGCAAATCAGGTTTGAAGGGAACGACAGAGATATGGTCATGCGCGTTACAAAGGGAGTGGGAAAGCGATGCGGCCTTCAAGACATGCCAAAGTCCAAGCTACATACCTCCAACACACAAATTGGACACTGTATGAGAGATCACTACTAACATCACAGCCAGGCACATCTGGAAGGCTAGATGCACTAAGGCCATGGAGGGCACTTTGGTTTACGATACACAGTGCATTTGCAAGATCTGGTGTGATATTATCCAGTAGTGGCTGGAGGCTAGAAATCAAAAAAGCACTCATAGACACTTGAACTACTATTACTCTGCTAATACTATGAGCAAATACTCAAAGTACAAGCCTTCCAGAGGAGTAGCTGGGCTACAAATTAAAAAAACCTAATGAGAAGACTGCTCCAAATACAACCCAAGTCACATACAGGAGGAGAACACGGGCTTCCTTCAGTTGGAGTTGTACATGCTGCTAATTGTCACTCCAAACCAGGCTGCTGTCAGGCTGAGAAGAAGCTGGAGAGGCTTGGACTCAAGATCAGCCTGATTGGATATGCTCATGTTGAAAAGTGGCAAGAATTCATGTAGTTCTTCAGAAGAGTGCGGGGGAGAGGGTGACATAGGATAAAGATAAGGATTGGAGGGCTTGTAGCAAGGTTGGTAGCTTGACACACTAACAGGCAGCTCTTCTCTGGACAGTATATATATACCTTCATAAGGTCAGAAAATCTGAACTTACGAATTGCAGGCTGGACAGTATGTCCGGGAGTCCTTGTGACACTCACAACACAGTGTAACACTTAAAACAGAATCAAATGCAAGCATAAAACAATGCACCAGAATACTGTAAACATCGTATTACTTTCAAGAAGCTGATGCATGCCCCTCACTGCACTGTGCACACCCAGCAGTGGTCACAATGAGGGGGACAACACACAGGACAGAACGACGCAGTGACTACAGGACTCAACGAACAAGACGAGATGACAATGGCAGCGCAGACTGAGCTGAAAAAAGTATATACAGTAGGATCCCCGACGGTTCCATTGATGTGTCTTATAATGCTCTGGAGAGTCACACCATATCCAAGGATGCCGTCGGTGAGTATCTCCTATCTTTGGAAGATGCCAATGTATCCATTGGTGTGCTTCGTGGAAGATCTGTTGGTGCGCTCCTTGGAGATCCGTTGGTGCGATTCTTGGAGATTCTTTGCAGATCCGTTGTTGCGGCCTCATGATGGCTCAAGATGACCTTGCTGGATGGTCCAGGATGGTCCAGCCAGGATGGTCTAGTAGGAACACTGCACACTATGGGAACCCCTGGTGGCTACGAGTTGCCCACCACTAGAGTGCTCACCATCCTCAATGAGGAAAAAACAAATACAGTACTGAGATGAAAAAGGAAACTGCTAAGTGGTAAAAATTGAATGAAAGGAAAGAACTATACTGCCGACACATCATGGATTGTAATATGTACAAAGTGGGGGAAAAACTAATCCCCCATCAAGCTGGACGGAAACCCTCAGTGCTGACTCAAGAACTTTGACCACAATAGATATCGAGGGTTGGGATCCATTTGAGAAGGTCCTGGAGAGGCTGGAGAGTCTCACAAGCAGCCAGTTCTACAGCTTGGGCTCATAGAGATATGAGCTCCCTATCTTGCTGTGCCACCTAATCTCATAGCGTCAGCACCTCCTCAATGAAGCAAGAAGATGAAGTGCTGAGGTTGGTGAGCTCAGACTCTGTGTCATGAAGGCGCTGCTAAAGAATTGAGCATTGAGCTTGGAGATCTCAGACGGTGTTCTCTGCCTAGCAAGCCCACTCTCTAAGGCGACTCGTAATAGCAGTGAGCTCGAAGAAGTTTGTGAGGTAGCAACAGGCAGACAGGTTATCCAGGCCACAGACAATGCAGCAAGCTTGATGAGGATGAGGCAAGGAGAGCTGCTCTCTGGGGGACCAAGGAACCTCAAGCAAGGCAGGTCTCCCATGGAAATGTCGGACCAGTGTGAGAGAAAGAGGAGTCGGGAATCTCAAGGTGCTCTGGACCACCACCACCAACAAGGAAGCGAAGTCTTGTGGAGAATCCGGAGAAGATGTAGGAATAGAGGGCTTCCCACTAGTTATCAACAAGGTGGTGGCAGAAAGAGTAGTAGCCACCATGGAGGTAGGGAGGGCCGCTGTGAGGGATCCAGATGACATCCACTGCCCATGTGTAATGGTGGGGGAGTGGCAAGGTTGCTGAGGGCTGATGGTGAGGCTGGGGAGGGAGCAAAAATTGTTGTTGGCGAGGTGGAGGTGTGGGTGGTGACCATGTTTGGTGAAGGATCTAGATGACATCCCACTGCCGATGTGTAATGGTGGAGGGGTGGCGAGGTTGCTAAGGGCCGATGGTGAGGTTGGGGAGGGAGTAAAAAATGTTGTTGGCATGGTGAGGGATGAGGAGGTGTGGGTGGTGACCGTGTCTGGCAAAGGCGTAACTGTGGACAAAGGAAGCCAACCGCCTGATGACACAATGCCGGGAGAGAGCCCTGTGGTGGAAATGGAAGGGGAGGGGATAGGAGGGGTGGGGGAAGGAATGATGAGAGGGGTGGTAGAGGGAATGATGGGTGGGGTTGTAGAGGGAATGACGGGTGGTTGAAAGGTGGTCTGCCGACGACGGATGGAAGAAGGAGAATTCAGTTGCACCCGAGGTTGGACACAGGATGGGCGAGGGGAAGAATGGAGAGATTGGCAGGGTTGAAATGTGGAAGGAAGTGCAGTGCTGCAGAAGGCATGTGAGGAAACAAGCAGAAGGCCAAGTGAAAGAGGAGATTTCAAGCTTGTTGAGTTAGCCCGGATTCATGGATAAGATAGTGCAAGGGAAAAAGGTGGCAGGTGCAGAGGCAGTAAAAGGCCTCGGTGTGATGGGTGGAAGGGAGCTGTGGGAATTTCCCAGAGCAGTAAATAATAATGGAATATGGCATAAAGATGCAGGGTACTGGGAGTGGGGAGAGGAGGGGGAGCCAGCAAGGCAATGGTTGCAGCAGAGAGCTCAATGGGGGCAATGCTCGTGGTAAGAGTGTGAACGATAATTGATAACTGAATCATCCGAAAGGGGACGAAAGTGTCAGCTGACAAGTGCCATCGTCCAATTGACAAGTGAGAGTCGTCCAGTGCCGGTTGACAAGTGCCACCCATCCAATAGTATGTGACAAGTGGCAAGTAGCACTCCAAGCTGGTGATTCCAAGCTCATGGAAGTACCTACCTACAACCAACCTCTTCGCCGGCCACGTGTGCTCCATGGCATTTATTAGGGCTACCTCTTACCTTGGACGACCGCTACTTACACACCAGCAGCAAGTGGGTAGTGCGTCCCTAATATTGGCAATCCTGGTTTATTTTCTAATAAGTATAAGAAAATCCTCTTTCTAGAAAAATGTAGAGAACAATCTTTTGCTAAAGAGAATGACGAATATATCTTATTAATACCCATCCAATGATATAGAGGGAGTTCCATAAATGAATATTTTTACATACTCCTTGCGATAAATATAAATATGAAAAATTTGGGAAAAATCTCATATTTTGGGAATTAATCACTCCATTTAATTTTTTATATATCTTAAACATGCCAACTCCAAATTTGTCGGAGATTAAAGATCTAGATTCTAGTCTTCAATATCCTTCCAATGATATGTCACATGAGGGGGTTTTGACAAATTTTGGACAAGTTCACCATGATCCCATTTTTCAAATGGGAATGGGATATTTTCCAAATTATCTAATATGGTGTTTAAATATAATATTATCTCATAAATCCTCTTTTTCAATAAAATATATATGCATACTCATGCTATAAATATATACATAAAATATTATATAAATTCTTCTTTTAACCCTTAAATATTCATGTATGAACATGCATAAATATTTTTACATAAAATCATATTCTAAATGATTAAACAAGGCCTTTCCATGCATATAAACATATGAATGTATTTATAAGTCTTCTTTTTTAGATATAAAAATCTATATGCACATGAAAATAAACATTAAGTGAGCCATGAACATCATCATGCATGACTTAGCCATGATCATTCATGAAGGCATATCCACTAAAACACTTATTTACATCCTAATCTCATTCTATTCCCTTAAACAAGGGCTTAATCATAAGGATTATCATTCTTATAACTAAATCATCTATTAATCCTTAGAGAAACATGACTTAGAGATTTAATCATGGATCAATATGCTTTTAAAACATAGAGGGGACATCTCATTCAATTTATTAACATGTAAACATGAAAAAAAATCTACTAAGATGTAGAGTAAAAGAGAAGATTAAAAAGAAGGTAAATAGTCATGGTTTAGGCATACCTATTAGGATGGAAATAGCTAAAAATTTGGTGATCCTGTTAGGGAATCTCAACAATCAGGAGTTCCTTGTGAGTCCTAGAGTCTAGTGTCACATTCCCAACATGCGCTCTCGGGTTCGGTCATCAAGTCCATTGAAAAATCACTACAACCGTAAGAAACCCACTTTCAATCTTGTGCCTCCTCGTAGCCCTACTCCACCCTTACCCTTACCTTCATTCATGGCCAACACAAATCTGGCCCGAACTGAACCACTGGTGACTGTGCCGGGACATGTAAATGTCAAGCTGCCAACTTTCAAAGGAACCGCCACAGAGGACGCCGACAACCATGTATGGTGCTTGTGCAGGGGCAGAGGGTTGGACAGGGAGGATTCCTATGTGGTACTCTTGGTTCACTCAATTTCCTATGAATCATTTTGGCAACTGGACGGTCCTGCGTGACACCTTCTCCAGAACCTTCCGTCCAAGAAATTATGAGGAGCGGGTGTTGCAAGAACTCCACCAATAGAAGCTGCTTCCCGGAGAAACAGTCACAGAGCTCATGACATGGGCGACAGTCCTGGTTGGCCGATTGCCCGCTCACTTACTCCAAAGTTGCATAGATGCATGAAGTCCATACAGCATTGCATCTGAGGATACATAGAGGCCTGAAGAGTATTGCAAAATGTTTGCATTGCTTACGTTTCACATTAGAAGACAGCCATCTAATCTCACTGAAGGCAATTTGACCTCCTTACGGAGACTGGGCCTTAAGTTTTCTACGAGCGCACACCCACAGATCATACCACTTGATGGAAGGGCACAATACATATCATCCCTTTGGATCTTGTTCCGAAGGCAAATTTTATTGTAATGATTGCAGGAAATAAAAGATCATACCTGAGCAAAGTATCCTCCAATAGCTGGACCAATAATCAAACCAACACCCCACATTGTGCCCACCTAGTGAAACAAACCTCCAAAACTCAAATTTTGAATTAGAAGGATATGTTTATACAGAATAAGTACAAGAGAGAGCTATAGCAGAGATGCTTACCATTGATAACCCCAATGCTTGATGCTCCTCACTACAAATCTCAGATGCATATGCCTGCAAAATCAGGTTTTAAATATGGGTTTCGGCTCCCCACTCACACCACTGTCAAGAAAGAGACTTCACATCAAACAAGATTGGGAGAGTGGCATACCCGTACTGATCCTAGCATCCCGTTGCAAAGGCCAAGTAAGAATCTCGATGCCAGTGCCAACCAAAAATTAGTGCTGAAGCCAAACAGTGTATTGAACACAACTCTGGGTGGGCAGAAAGATCAGTGTTCATTCCAATAATGAATTTACAAATTAATATCATAGAAAATGTCTTGCTAAAACATTGGGGAAAAAGTTTCACCAATTACATTGATGCAGTACCGATAATCATGACAGGTTTACGACCATATCTATCAGCGATCATCCCCCAAGGTGTTGAGGTGAAAAAGCGCCCAAGCATAAGTGCCGACCCTGCATGCATCATAGGATTAATCCGTTTAAACATGTCCCCAAATAATTTCCAAGACGCCTATATATAAGAAATTCATGTTATGGCCAAGGAGGTGATAGCTCAAGTGGTAGAGATGCTTGACTAGGACCAGGAGGTCTTGGGTTCAAAACCCCACGGGAAAAAAAAAAAGAAATTCATGTTATGAAAATCAGCAAGATCCACAATGCACACACTACAAAGAGTGCTTTCAAAATAGCCAAAAAAAAAAAGACAGGCTTTGCATCAAGGGGCTAATCATGGGGTTTCATATCAATCTTCCCGGCACTTTGAAGCCGAAATTTTACCAGGTTGCAAACAAGTAGCAACTTTGTGGTACTGGATTACACGCCTGGTAACCACTCATTTCGAGTCTCAGTGTTTACCAGTACCAACATGAACACCAGCTGGTATATTCTTTACATGTGGATGTGAATCGTGATAGTCTGCTAGTTATTGGGATCCATAGGGTCTCCTGCCTTTTGGATGAGGACGATGTTGTTTGTGGTTGAGCAAGAGGGAAGGCCTTCAGACAAAGCCCTATTGAACTACACAAGGATTGAAGCCAACGTGGTCGATCCATGTGAAGTGCTCCATGCAGAGGTCCTCGTGGTCCTTGCCTCTCCCATTGTGCAACTTCAATAGTGCTTTGCTGACATTGGCAGTGGTGAAAAGGCTGGTGGAGGTGGGGTGGTGGATGTGAGATAAACCAAGGGATGGGGATGTCGTATAGGTGGCTTGTGTAGGTCTCCCATGTGAGAGCGTATGTGAGGGGGGTGGGTGTCTTCCTTTCCTCCAAAAGGCGCCATGCATTCAAGGTGTCCACACTCCTACAATTGTGAATCGCGCTTTGGCAAGAATGAACACTTCTTCAGATGGGTGAATTAAACGTCTTCAGAAGACCAGAATGTCTATGAGACATAGGGGATTACAAAGATTGTGTGTCATTGCTCCTCATCCGGGTTCAAGTCGGCCTTTTTCTTCAATTAGCATCATGGCTAATCATTCTCCCTCGGCCGGGCGAACCATTGTTTTTTCCGAAGCCGAGCTTGCAGTCCTCTACGCCAAAATAGAGAAAGACTCCAAAACGACCCTCATTGCCAAAATCTTTGGATCTCACCCATCCCGTCTCCAGGCTCGAGATTGGGTCCTAGCGGCTCTGCCCTCCGACCTCGCTCCACACTTTCGAGATGTCACGTTGCTATGTCAGGTTGCTTGGAAGAGGTTTCTTCCAAGTGGATTTTGATTCTGAGGACGCAACCTCAAAGGTTTTGAAGGGCAGCCCTTTGCCATTGGGCCCGAGGAAGATATTCTTTCTTCCCTACTCCAGCTATTTTGACCCAGTTGAGGAAGACCGGAACCGTTTCCCGATTACTCTCAGATTCCCAGGTCTTCCTCGCGCATATTGGCCTATGTTAGAGGCCATCGGTTCTACCTTTGGGCTGGTTCTTCAAGT
Organism: Cibotium barometz; assembly: GCF_041138505.1. Classification (NCBI taxonomy): domain Eukaryota; kingdom Viridiplantae; phylum Streptophyta; class Polypodiopsida; order Cyatheales; family Cibotiaceae; genus Cibotium; species Cibotium barometz. Next base: position 20,002,282 of record NC_141079.1, on the reverse strand, counting down.
GCCCCCCCTCCACGCCTTGCCGACATCTTCCGCCCAGGTGGTCACTGCCTCGGCGGATGTTGTCCCCAAGGTCATGGTTCTTGGCCATGACATTGAGCTCTTTGAGGACTATGTTTTGCTTCCAGGCCCTTGTGGCCCTTTGAAGCAACGTATGGAGATTGCAGGTAAACCCGATCAGTGCCGCGTTTGTCACCAAGAGGGTCACTTTGCTCGAGATTGTCCTCGGGCTCAAGGTCGCAGGAGGCCTCGTAAGCGTGCTTCTCAAGCGCCACCTCCCTTGGTTCCTTCCCGTCCTTCAGTCCGCCAAGTGTGGCGAGTTGTCTCTCACGCCCGCCCCCCTAGTGCAATTGATGGGAAGGCCTCCTCGGATCATGTACAGATAGATGATGTTTCTGGACAGAGGGATGTGTCAGCTGATGCATCTTTGCAGAGAGATGACATCTCAAATCAGGATGATTTTGTTGAGTCCTCTGACTTGGAGGGGGCGATATGCAGGATGTTCAGCGCAGTGGGGATCATGTATTGCAGGATTTTCAGCATGATGCCATTGCCCTTGATGCCCCGCAGGGCGAACACGTTTCTCGTACATATGCAAGTACTGTGCAGGGCCTCGGACAAGGGCATGTCAGTGGACTTTGTCCCGTGGATTTTCCCGTCCTCCAGCATTATGAGAGGCGTCCAGCTTCACCCTGCTGTTACAGGAGGGTCTATGGAAGCTTGGGCATGCACTCCCAAACTTTCTGCCGTGCCACATCTCTCTGAGGAGAGGGCACCTCTGCAGTCAACAAAGACCGATAAAAATCTGAAGCAATACCCCTCACCTTATCAGGCTCAATCTGAACCTCACCCTGTGAATCCTAAAATCCCTGCTATGGGAAGGCCTGCGTGCTGAAAACAACTCTTTGTTGCATTTACCACCCATCTGAGTCCAAAAAGCCTTGTTCGCATGAAAGGCAAACTCACCCCTCCCGTCCATGGCCAACTGCAGCTCTGCTCTAACTGTGGTCAAGAGGTCTGTAATCCGAGACGCATGTGGATGCTTTTCATGTTCCCTCTGAAGAGCAGCAATCCTACGCCTAATAGCTCTCTCCTTGTCCAAAGCCTCCTCCTCCTTGGACAAGGCAGTGCTATGATAATGATGGTTGGTCCTCTCAAGAGCTAGCGCAATAGTATGACGAGGATCAGGACGGTCACAAGATCTCCATCTCTCTCTGATCTCAAGGGAGATGTTAGCATCTAGATAAAGAGAGTCAGGGATACGGACACGGGGAGAGGCCGCGCGAGTCCTAGGCTCCCTGAGACCCTAAACGAGGCATAATAGCAATGATCGGATTTGGTGGTGCGAGGCATAATAGCAATGGTGCCTCCTCTGTCCAAGGACCAATCATCCACATAAAACCTGTCCAGACGTGCAAAGATGCTCTTATCCCCGCTCCTGCGGTTATGCCAAGAGAAAGATAAGGAATTTGGCCTTCTCTGGAAGTCATCCTCAGTCCAGCAATCCCCGTCAAAAAAGGAAAGCGTGAACCTCTCCCATGAGGTTCGCTCCAAAGGGTGTAAACCCCCTTCGCGTCCACCCTTCTTGTCAGAAGGTTGCCCAACCATATTAAAATTTCCTCCCGCTACCCAGTGATCAACCTGGGGAATGACATTTGTAATGGTGTCCCAAAAGGCCACCCTTTCACCTCTCACGTTAGGTGCATAGATATTCAAGATTCCCAATTTCTGACCCTCATGCATGATCAAGATCCACTGCGCTCTAGCAAGGATGATAACACCGTGCTCAATAACATGAGGCATAACAGATGCTGCCACTGAAATGCAAACACCCCCTCTAGTCCCAACTACCGAGGACCAGAAGGTGTGGCCGGAAAGCATCTTACCAGTTTTGCCACACTGAGATCTATCCAATTTGTGTTCCTGCAACAAAAGTACACATTACACATGCTATGTGTTCTTCCTTGGATGCCCCTTTCTCAAAGGATGAATTCCTTCGCGCACTGCATGCTCTTTCCAGTGGTTCAAGCCCAGGGGATGATGGTCTTTCTCCCGCCTTCTTTATTCTTTTTGGGATCATATTGGAGATGCTATCACTGTTGCCCTTCAGGAAATGTGGTTGTCAGGTATGATGCCTCCATACCTCACGGAGGGGCTGATTCACCTTATCCCCAAGAGTGGGGACAAGACTGACATCAAGCAATGGAGGCCCATCACCCTCCTTGGATCTGCATATAAAATCTAAGCTAAAGCCTTGAGTATAAGGTTGCAGCCGATTCTGCAAAGGACTATCCATGATACCCAAAATGGGTTCCTCCAAGGAAGGAGTATATTTGATAACATCTTTTCTTTCTGGGAAGCTGTCGAGTGGGCAAAGTCTAGTCAGCAGCCTCTTGCCATTCTTTTGCTTGATTTTGAAAAATCTTATGACAGAGTGGATTGGGATTTTTTGGAGGGCACTATGGCACACATGGGGTTTTCCCAAAACTGGATCAGAGGGGTGTCCTGCCTATACAGGGAGGCTCATAGCTCTGTTTTAGCTTGTGGGGGGCGCGATGAGCGTTTTCAAATTTCCTGTTTAGTGAGGTACGGCTGTCCCCTCGCCCCTTTACTGCACCTCATTGTAGCTGAGGCTATGAGCAGGTTTCTTCGGGCTGCCCCTGGTGTTGTGGGTCTCAGGCTGCCTTTATGCACAGAGGAAGAGTTTTTGGACTCTCAATTAGCAAGATGTTACGGCGTTGTTCCTTGAGACTTCACATGCTTGTTTATGTGCTTTCCGGACAGCCTTGGAGGCCTTTTGTTTGGCAACAAGAGCTACTATCAATTGGCATAAGTCAGTTGGTTTTTGGACCAGTGATTCTCCTCTTGCAGATTGGGGTACAAATGTTGATTTTACTTGGATTGAGAGAGGATGCTCTGCCAGATACCTTGGTTGTCAGGTGGGCGTTGACATCTCCCCTGCACAACAATTTACTCCAGTGCTATTAAGCATTAAAAGCAAACTTCATCACTGGAGTAGGAGGAAGCTTGACTTGGCCTCTAGAGCTTTGGTGGTTTTAACCAAGTTTTGCTAGCCACGGCTTGGTTTATCGCTTCGTGCTGGATTTTTCATAAGGGCTGCATTGGCCAGCTTCGTTGCGTTATTCGGAACTTTCTTTGGTCAGGGCTTGATGGAAATGCACACACCAAGGCTAGAGTTGCTTGGGAAACCATTATAAGGCCTAAAAAAAGAAGGGGGATTGAATATCATTGACCCTGAGGTGCAATGCAGCAGATCACGAAGTGTGTCCCTGTTCGCAGAGGTGATTGGACTCTCAGCCACGCTTTATTTTTTCGGATGCAGTACACCGCTCCCCTTCATCCCCCCTGGTTAGGTCCCTCCTATGGGCTTGGGTCTGCCTGAGGAGTTTTTTGGTACACATCCCCCCACGTTCAGCACAGGAGGTTAACCGGCAGCCCATTCTGTGGAATGATTTGATCTTAGATGTGCATGGTAGGCCTCTTGGGGCAGCTATGCATATTCTTTGGGCTGGCTGGGAGACCCTATGCCCCACATTGCTGGCTTGGAAGAGGCTTCAGAGCCTCACCGAGGTACAGAGATTGGATTTCACACAGCATTTGAGAGGCTCTACCCAGAGGATTGCACAGATTGATGCAGCCATTCCCAACCACTGGATTACTAGATCTTTCTTGGAAGGCCGTCATCATTCTTGGTTTGGAGTTTTTTCTCGGACAGGTGTTCCTCTTCAGGTTATGGGTCTCCCCTTGCCTAGGGAGGATGATGTACCGGTCTTTTTTTCTGTACAGGATGGATGGCAACTGGAGAGATGTGACGTGCAAGACCTTATTGAGGGCCCCCAGATTCGTCCAGTCAGAGTTGTTGGCAGGTTAGGGAAGCACCTCTTTGTTGATCCCCCCCACCCCCAGGGATGATCACAGAGAGTGTTAGCCTTTGGTTGTATGGTGGCTGCCCTATCAAACATTTGCATTGGGACCCCGGTGAGTGGGAGTGGAAGGATGCTTGTAACCCTTTCAAAAGCATGCCTTTTTTCAGTTATACGGTACGGAATGCCAAACATCTTATCTTGGGACACATTCAGAGTGTCCCAACTCTTAGACCCCATTGGGAATCTTCCTGCATTTCGACTGCATTCAGAGGGTATTTTGACGAAGATTGTGGCATTCTTATAGGAATCCACAGATTTCCTCCTTTATCTGGGTTTCTCTTCATGGTTGTCTGGCCACCAATCAATGGAGGTCTGTTACTGGTGCTTGCCCGGCATGCCCTAGATGTGCAGGAGTTTCGGAGTCAGTTTACCATTGTTTATGGGAATGCAGGGAAGCACAGAGGGTTTGGTCTGCAATTGCACACCTCTTTGGTAGGATTAAGAGGGATGCTATCATTTCTTTTGGTTCTATCATTTGGTTGACACAGTCTGGGCCTCAGCTGAGATTCGAGGGGACTGACAGGAGCTTGGCCATTATGGTTAGGCAAGGAGTTGCTCGGCAATGTTGTCTTCATGATTTGCCACTTTCAGACTTTGTCCCTCTAGCACAGAGATTAGACACCTCATGGGAGATTATTGCTAGCATCTCAGCCTGGAATATCTGGAAGGCTAGATGCAGCGAGGCCATTGAAGGTACTCCCGTTCTTGTTTCTCAGTGTCTTTGCAACATTTGGAGTGATATTATTCACACCATTATGGCTACCTGGGCCAGAATCCACATATCTTCGAGGGCTGCAGAGAGGAAGTGCGGCCAATTTATGAGAGAGTGGGACATTGGTATCTTTTTCACATCCTCTCATTCAGGACCCTATTGGCAGCACAGGGCTCCTGATTGGTTGAGATCTCCACCTTGCTTGGTGTGAAATCTCCATTTTGTAAAATTTTTTCATACTTAATAGAAGTCTCCTTTCTGGGGGGGGGGGAAGATTGTGTTACAAAATATTGGTAAATAGACAAAAAAGACAAAATAATGCTGCATAGCTAAAGCCCCAAGGCTTTGGGCCTTGGGGCATGTGTACATCATGTAGCTGCTGTGTCCATGCCATCCACATCTACATCTATGAGGTGAGACACATCCACTGTGTGAGCTGCTGTGTCGAGGGTCTGGACCTAGGTGGGCATGGACGTCGGGCCTGACGGATCTGGCATGCTCTCTCAATGGTGTCCTCTCGCTGATGGGTGTTCTGGGTAAGGTGTTGGCAAGCCTGCCTGATCTGGGGCTTCTCTTACTCACGCCTACCGACATCTGGTCACCTCGGGCAAAAAACTGTGAGAACTCTCTGTGACGTGTCCCATCCTGGTCTCTATGCCGTGAAAAGTCTCTCTCTATGGCGATGCATCTCCAGAAAAAATAGGCCTAGGCAACACTGATCCTCGTAATCCATCACCCTAGAGAGTGGGCCAAACCCCTCCCTGAATAGGCAATGGTATCAGCCCCGAATCTCATAGTATATTGGGCATCTACCAGATATAGTGCTCCTCTGTCTCTACCTCCCCAGTGGTACACATCTGACAAATCCTCTGCTCCTCTTGTATGCCCTCATATCTCCCTGTCTCTATCCTTAGTGAGTGTGATGAGATTCGGATCTGGCCAATCGCCATCTTCATGGCATGTGGCATGTGTTGTAGGTAGTGTAGCCACTTTATGAATCCATCTAGTGTGAGCTAAAGGAAATGCTCACTATAGAACCGAGATTTGGTGTAAAGCTCCTGAGGGAGGCAGTTGATCTCCTGGTGTGTGAGGGGCAAGAGGGGGCCGTCAAGGAAGGTGGTGGATCATCAATGCTTAGGAAATGCGAGGCGAACCATCTCCTGGCATGAGCATACCATGAACAAACTGCTCCCCGTGTCTCTAGTCTCATCGAGGACTCTAGGGCTAATCTTGGGAGGCGGCCTCTACCTATGCATATACCCAGTGTACGACTGGAAAAGGGCACCCACTACCAAGGGGGCAGCTCCAAACTCTGCCCTGATGATCTCATGGGGTACCAATGCTTTGCTCTAGATCATCCTGGACAACATCAAGATCTGTATCCTCTCTAAATTTTGCCAGTCTTTTTACCCTAAATCTGGTCCCCAAAAGGCTATAGATATTGGGGGAGTGACCAACGTATCAAAGAGCCACATCTTTGTGCTTGGTTCCTAGAAGTGGGCCTGGAAGCATTGCCTCTCGAGCCTAGCCAAAGCTGCATGCCCTCGTGCCATCCATGAAGATCGGTCCTCAGAAAGTAATGCACAGATATAGTATGATGAGACTATTTCCTCCACTCCGCCACCATATGTAAACCAACTTCTCTTTATTGCTGCGCTAGATGTGTTGAAAATCGTGACTTTGGTTTTTCCAAGGTTCACCTTGAGGTCATACTACTCACAAAAAACCTCCAAAGCATCCAAATGCCTCTGCAATCCCTGCTTTAAATCTGAAATTAGGACAATGTCATTTGCACAGAGGAGGATGGGTGGTAGTGTATCACCATGAGAGGAAGAGAGAACATCATAAAAGAGAGAGAAAAATGATTGAATGTGCATACAAAGAAAATAAAGAGATTGGGAGGAGCTGTGAGCCCCCACCCCCCCCCCTACCTGCACCCTGTCCTTCGAGCTGCGCCCCTCTCCTCCACTGCCCGCCATCGCCCTCTCCCTCCTCCTCACCTGCGCGCTCACCCCCTTCCGCCTCATGCCCGCCCTTTTTCCAGCCCCGTCTAGTGCCCAAGACTTAGGACACTCCCCCAAGGGGATGGCAGGTTCTTCCAAGGGCACTTGTGTAGATTCTTTGTGTTTGGGCATGGGGAGATTGGTTGGGTGCTTGTCAACTCTATTCGAGAGGGGTTTGTCCACCCTGTGCCCTCTATGGCGGCATGTGACAGGTTCCCCTAGACCGACTGCTTCATAGTGCAAAGATTGAGAGTTGGTAGAGTCACTTGGTACCTCTGTGGTGTGCACCATTTGGGATACCAGGCCTTCCGCCGCTTGGAGCCAATCAAGTAGCCGACTCATCACCATGGGGAACAAGGCCTTCTTCAGCCATGGGCCAAGACATGGTGGATTGAGGCGCGGGAGGCAAAGCCAGGGCTAATGTGGCACCACGGATCCCTTGGTCCAGACGACCTTCCAATTTCAAGTCCTCTGGACCGTGCTCCTTGGGAATCCACAAACAGTCAGAACCCCAATCATGTAGTACTCCTGTACTTCTAAGCCATGGCCGACGAGCGATGAGTAATGAACAAGCCCCCTTGACTTCAAGAAGCCGGATCACCACAAAGTCAAGCAAGAATGGGATTCCCTAGATTACTACACTGATGCCTTCCACTAGGCCTATGGGGGTCACCTCCCATTGGTCAGCCATCCGGACACAGAAGTTGGTTGGTCTTGTTACATGGAGACCCACTGCATGGAGTGCCAATTCTGGCATTCGGTTTAAACCAGAGCCACCATCAACAATTGCCCTGGAAAGTGGGGTGCCATGAATCTCCACAGAGAGGAGGGGCTCCAGTAGTCAGTAAGGGAGGGGTTGGTGTGGCTGATACCCATGCAACCGGCAATGTGTAACCCTGTAGGAAGTGGGAACCCACCGTACTGCGCACCATGAGAATTGGGCTGCTTACCATCCACCTGCTTCAATAGTGCACTGAGGCATTGTTGGACATTGGGGCTAATCTGGAGGAGATCAAAGAGATTCACCACCATCTTATTCTCCCAGAATAGATCTTCCATGGAGAAAGGTGGAAGCTGTGGTTCAGATTGTGAGAATGGACGTAGGTGGTTTGTCCGACAGAAAGGGATGGTTGTGGAGGTCCTTGAAGGCTCCCAAGAGGGATTGGTCTATGACCATGCGGGGGAGTGGGCGGTTGGTATCATTGGGCGCATCCCCTGCATGGGTTGGTTCTTCTCACATGGCCTTCTTTTGTGCATGAGTGACCACTATGGCTGATGGTGGATCCCCCTGAATGGTTGGTGGGCGCGTGACGGACACATCAAGGGTGGGAAAGAAAGGGTTGTGTGCAACAGAGCAAGCGGGCAGCGGATTTCCTACTGAAACCAAGTGGGTGGCTGGAACTAGTTGGAATGTGACGTCAAGTTGAAGTGGATGCCCGTTGTTTGGGGGAATCCCAGGTGTAATGATCCTTGGATTCTAGGCAATGCCTACAAGGTGGTGCACCTTCAAGGAGGTAACCGTTCTGGTAGTGGCCATACTCCCCACATCTATGGCAGAGAACGGGGGGTGGGGGAGGGCGAGTCGGACGGTTCATGGGGACTGCTACCATATTGGCTGGTGCAAGAGGGTTGCGAATGAGTGGTGGAAGGTAGGTCACCTAAAGAGTAGGCTAGCAAAAGGGGAGGCACGGCAGTGTTGAAGGTTGGCAGAACGGTAAGAAAAGCAGTGGCATACCGGGCAGGTTAGGGGTTGTTGAGGCGGAGTGAGGAGCTTGTTGCTGATGAAGTTGACAGGAGCCCTTCAGATAGTAACAAACTTTATCTTCATGTCCCTCTTTTCACAGAAAAATGGTACCTCCTCTTTGGGCATTCCTGGACGGTATGTCCCGAAGATTGGCATATGGCACACCGCAAACCCTTCTTGGCTTCTTGTTGGGTCTTCGGTTCTTCAATCTCCTTCTTGAGTTGGAGCAGTGTGCTTTCCTCACTTTCAGATTTCTTGCTGACTTTGAGTGCCTCCACCTCCCGCTTCTTCAGCTAAGCCACCGTGGGATGTATAAAGCCCACATCACGCTCAAACATGAGACGTGATCGGGTCATCCCCGGTGGTGTTGCTGTTGGATTTATAGAGCCCACATCATGCTCGAACATGAGATGTGCATTTTCTAGTTGGGAGGCTAGGTTCCGGAATTCCAACAAGGTGGTTGGTGGCAGCCGACTCTCTTGAATCTTCTGCTGGGTGGTCTTGAGCAAGGCCTATGTCACCCATTGACGCACCATGAAGTCGCCCGGGTAAACTCTAAGTCGGTGGGCAAGCCACTAGCACTATGGTCCGTGTCATGAGTTCAGACACACTCTCCTCTGCGAGCAGCTACAGTTTCCCTAGCTCCTGGAGAAGGCGGTCCTCATAGTTACCAGGACGAAAGGTGTAGAGGAAGGTGTTCTTTGGGGTGGCGCAATCCGCAAAGTGGTCAATTGGGAATTACTCAACCATTTGTCTGCAGAGCCTTCTAAAGCGGATGGAAAGAGTACCAAGAAGGCATCCTCCTCCTCAAGTCCTCGGCTCTCGCACATAGAAATGAACCGCATTTTGTGGTCATTGAGTTGGAGCACTGTGCTTTCCTCACTTTCAGATTTCCTGCTGACTTTGAGTGCCTCCACCTCCCGCTTCTTCAGCTAAGCCACCGTGGGATGTATAAAGCCCACATCACGCTCAAACATGAGACGTGATCGGGTCATCCCCAGTGGTGTTGCTGTTGGATTTATAAAGCCCACATCATGCTCGAACATGAGATGTGCATTTTCTAGTTGGAAGGCTAGCTTCCGGAATTCCAACAAGGTGGTTGGTGGCGGCCGACTATCATGTGCACAATGTGTATCTACCATGTGCTACACGCACACAAGACTAGCTTCGAGGTTTGGGGAAGCTTGGAGCAAGGCACGCTGATTGGGGAGCTGAGTTAGGGATAGACTAACAGGTGGGCACCCAAGTATGGACGAGCGGGCGCCCAAGTTCAGACGCCCGATGACCGGCCAAGAGTCTATAAAAGGGTGGCCAAGGTTAGTCATTAGTCATTAGAATCTCGCGTGATTTGTGAGAGCTCTATGGTCTGGAGCCTGGATCTAGTGCAGACGTGCACCTGCTTCACGCAACCGAGGCCGGCAGCAGTCTCGAGCCCCGCGTGAGGCCAAGTATGTGGGCTTGCCCACGGCTGTGGTGGTTGGGAGGTGAGTCAGGCCTGCACCCCCTTCTTGTTTGTTTGGTTTGTTTGCAAGTTTCGAGTCTCGTACCAGAAACGTTCCACGAGGAGATCCTATGGGGTTTTGATAGTGGTATCAGAGCGTGCCTCATGAATGAGCAAGTCGGTAGGTAGAGAAGATGAGGTCGAAGATAGGTATGTGTTCAAGAAGCTTGCTGTTTTGTTTATGCATACTGCTGTTTTTTCATATTAGTATGTTGCTTTTTCATCAAAGAAACCCGTGATGAGGGAGTAGGTGGTTTAGCAGGGTTGTTTTGCTTTGCAAGAAGAAGGTTGGGTGTGTTTGTGTAGTCGCATGAACAGTTGAGAGAGAAAAAAAAAGCACATTGCTTTTTGCTTGTAAGAGAAAGAGAGAAATGAAATGAAATGAAATGATATATTAACGTCTCTAAGAGGCCATAGTGGCCTATGAGACCAAAACTGAGAGTACATCTGAAGTTGGTGTCTCATCAAAGAGAACAACTAAATGAGACTAAAAAGTAAATAAACTGATTGTCCTACAGTTATAAGAACAGAACTGTAAGACTCCGAGATGATACTGAGTAGAAAATACTGGAAAATACTAAAAAATGTATATCAAGTAGATCCATGTATGCTGATCACTTGAAGTGTTACCCTCTCCTTAGATCAAGTATCTCCACCATGGGGCTGTCTACAATGGAGAGGTCATAGAAGCGAAGTAGACGCCTTCGATGCCGAGCAATAATGGCTCTGATCTGGCGATGGTGAGGATGCAGTGGTCAGGATCCTCGTGGGCGTGGCCGACGAGCACGACATAAGATAACTGCTCTATCAGAGAGAGAGCGCGAGAAGAGATTGCTGGCTATGTGCAGTCGGGTGCTGGCCGGGTAATGCTGGTCGCGTGCTGTTGGCCGGGTGCAGTTTGGTGCTGCCGGTGGTTGTAGGCGCATGCGTATAGGCAGCCAGGCCTACACAGGAGGCCAAGGCTACGCTGGCAGCCGTGCGCAGGCAGCCAAGGACATCCGAGCGCAGGCGGCAAACGACATCTGTGCATCGGCAGCAAGGCGGGCGCTGGCGGCGCTAAATCAAGGAGGGGAGAAAAAAAAAACAACAGTAAAAGCATTCGAACGCTGAATTGAGCTTGTTTTCATTTTTTTTAGATTAAACTTTTTTTTTAAAGAGTTTAAAGACCCCCTTAAGGTTTAAAAGTGTTTTGCAAAAGCTCAAGTTGCTTTTGGGGAAGCTAAATAAACCCCTTAAGTGGGCTTCTTGCCACACCTCTCTCAAGTTTTCAAGCTCGCAAGTTCTCTAGCACTTTTCTTGTGCAAGATGGAATTTTCTCACCACTTGCCCTCTTCACAATGTCGACCCAACAATCCGAGTTGGAGCCCTTTATAGAACGCGAAGGCTTGCCGGCTACTACGGAAGATACCGATGCCGATCTTTTTGACGATTATGCGTCCAAATCAGATTTCCAAGAGTTCAAAGTTACTCTCGAAGCTTCTTCTTCAGAACGTCAGGCACAAATCGCCGTGCAGATGCAAGCTTTGCCCTATCTACTCTTTCGGGTATGGATACCTTGGCCTCTGCTTTAGGCCCCAACATTACTCCAGAACAGTTCAGGGGCGAGCAAAAGCAGCGTACCAAGGAGAATATCACCCCATATAGTACTAATGCACTGAGACCCAAAAATCTGGACACCCTCAATAACCTCCGTGCATCTAGCTCTCCAGATCTGCCATGCTGTAATACTGGCAATAATCTCCCAACTGGTGTCAATCCTCTGTCTAGGGGGTGTATAATCAGAGTGAGGAACATCCTGCAATAAACCATGCTGGGCAATACCTCTACGAATGAAAAGAACAGAATCTGTACCACTGCCCTCATAAAAAAGTTGCGGACCGGATTGGGAGAGCCAAGCAACTGCCCCCCAAGTCACATGCATGGCTCGGCCACTCAATTTGCCCATAAGTTGGGCTACAGGACCCCAAATCTGCTGTGCAATGCTGCACCCCCATAGACAATGTTGTACGGACTCAGAATCTGCCGCACATCTAGGACAGGAAGGTGCTACACCGAAAACTGATCTCCACTGATTGGTGGGGAGACCACCATGTAAGAATAACCAAAAGAAATAAGAGATTTGGCTCTTTCTATATGAGTGCCAAAGTCTATGCCAATATCTGTGTTGTATCACTGGAGAAATATCATAGCTCTCCCAATGAGGCCTGAGAGTAGGGATCCTATGCATCTGTCGAGTGAGGAGAAGCCTGGCATTCCGAACAGTGAAACTGAAAAAAGGAAGGCTTTTCAAAGGATCGAAGGCATCAATCCACTCCCACTCTCATGGATCCCACTGAAGATATCTGATAGGACTGCCACCATATAGCCACAAACACCAAGAGCCATGAGTCACTATCTGAGGAGAAGGGTCAATGAACCAGTGCTTCCCCGAGCGACCAACAATCTTCACTGGACTAAGCCTAGTGTTTGGTATGATCTCCTCCATACTACTTCTCCTCAATCTCCCACCAGGCATGATAGAATACATGAGGAAATCTGTATCCTCTTGGCCTGGCAGAGCAATGACCTCCAGAGGTATGCCTATCCTCGAAAAAACTCCCAGCCAACTCGGATGATAGTCTCCGTGAAAGGTCCCAGAAAGCCACTCATGTGGAATAGCTGCATCAATCTGATCAATACGAATGCGAGAGCCCCTAAGATGCTGAGTGGATGCAACTCTCCGATCCTCCGGAAGACTCTTAAAGGTCTTCCAAGCAAGAACTGTGTATGCGCATCTCTCCCATCCTGACCATTGCATATAACGAGATGCACCAAGTGGCTGACCAGCCTCATCCCTAATGAACTCGTTCCACATAATAGGTTGTCGGTCAGCCTCATCCAAAGACCTAGGAAGCCTTTGTCGCAAAAAATATCTCATGCTTCTCCATGCTCTGACAATGGTTGCAATAAGAGGGGAAGATGGTGCCGTAATATCAGCCTCTATGAACAAAAAACGTGTGTTGGGCATCCAATCTCTCCCAACCCTGGGTGTGCATCTAGAAATCTGAGACAAGAAAAAATCCTTCCAAGGCTCAGTGCCTGGTAGGAAACCTCTCACCACAAGTTTGCAAAGCAACGCCCTGCATTGAACATCCGGATCGATAATATTCAAGCCCCCCTCTCTTTTGGGCTGAATAACGGTGAGCCAAGCAACCCTGGCACGAGTGTCTGAGGTGCCATCTAAGCCCGACCAGAGAAAATTGCGGATCAATCTCCGCAATTGGCCAATGCACGCACGAGAGAAGCACCAACAAGAGGCAATAAACCAAGCTGAGGCAAGCAAAACCTGATTAGCCACCAAAGCTCTGGAAGCTAAATCTAATCTCCTAGAGCTCCAATGGAGGAGCTTCTTCCGGATACTCATAAGTACCGGAGCAAACTGTTGTGCACGAGAAATATCAATCCCAACTTGGCATCCCAAATATCTAGCAGTACATCCTCTGTTGATCCAAGTAAAACCAAGCTCTGCACCCCAGTCAACTCTCGGTGAATCACTAACCAAAAAACCAATAGATTTGTGCCAATTAATGAGTGCCCCTGCTGCCAAACAGAACTCCTCTAGTGCTACCCGGAAGGAACATAAGCATATATGTGAAGCCTCCAAAAACAGGGCTATGTCATCAGCTAACTCAAAGTCAACCAACTCCTCATGGCTCCGAAGAGGCAACCTCAATCCTGAAATACCAGCAGTGGAGCGGAGAAAGATGCTCATGGCCTCTGCAACTATGATATATAATAAAGGGGCTAATGGGCAACCCTATCGTACTGAGCGAGAAATCTGAAACCGCTCTCCTCTATCACCGCAAGCAAGAACTCTACTACGGGCATCATGATACATGCATGAAACTCCCTTGATCCATCTTTGAGAGAAGCCCATATGACTAAGAGTACCCTCAAGAAAGTCCCAATCCACTCTATCATAGGCCTTCTCAAAATCCAAGAGCAGAATGGCTAAGGGCTGATGCGCTTTAGCCCATTCGACGGCCTCCCAAAACGAGAAAATGTTATCAAAGATGCTCCTGCCGTGTAAGAATCCATTTTGGGTATCATGAATAACATCCTGCAAAATTGGCTGCAATCTGATGCTCACTGCCTTAGCAAGAATCTTATAGGCAATCCCAAGTAAGGTGATAGGTCTCCACTAGCCAATCAATGTCTTATCCCTGCTCTTAGGAATAAGATAAATAAGCCCCTCGGTGAGAGAAGAAGGCATAGAACCTGTGTCCCACATCTCCTGCAAAGCCGATGTTATCTCAGCCCCAATCTCATCCCAAAAAGTAGTGAAAAAAACAGGGGAGAGGACATCCTCCCCTGGACACTTACCATGAGGTAAGGCATAAAGAGCATGACTGAACTCCTGCATAGAAAAAGGGGCATCCAAAGCGGCACACATCTCCTCGGTGATCAAATGTGGCAATGCATTCCAAACCTTCCTCTGTGCCCTGTGTCTTAGATCAGAATACGGCTCAGCACTAAGAAGCTGGCAGTAGAAATCGGTGGCAATCTGTCTAACCATGAGAGGATCCAAGTGAAGAGTGCCATGTGAATCCTGCAAACTGTCTGACACTATCTCTGGCATGAGATGGGCCGTGAGAAGCAAAGAAATGTTTGTTACATCTGCCACCCATCTGTGTCCAAAAGGATTCTTGGACATGGAAACGATACTCCGCGCGCTGCTCAAGAGAGTGATGAAGTTCTGCTCTAATAGTACATAAAGAATCTGCAACCCATTGAGCATGAGGATGTTTATCGTGCTCTTTCTGCAAGGCAGCCAATCTACGTCTAATAGCCCTTTCTAAGTCCAAGGCCTCTTGCCTCTTAGACAAGGCACATGTGTGATAAAAGTCACTAATATCACAGAGAGCAGAGGCCAGGCTTTGAGAGGCCTGTAAGAAGTCATGAGATCTCCAAATATCAAGCATATGACGCGATAGTTCTGCATCTGAAAACAAATGATCAGGGATGCGTACATGGGGTGCTGATCCATGGCAATTCGGATCTCTAATACATAAAACCATTGGGCAATGATCCAATTTGGAGGTGCCTGTAGCAATCAAAGTATGTCCACCTCTGTCAAGCACCCAATCATCCACATAAAATCTGTCTAACCATGCATAGATACATCCTACATCTCTTCTCCTGTTAGACCATGAATAAAGAAGAGTGGATGGACTCCTCAAAATGTCATCCTCATGCCAACAATCTCTACCATGAATGGAGAGTATAAACCTCTCCCAAGACGCTCTTTCAAGAGGATGCACCAAGCCCTCATGTCCACCTCTTTTATCCGTTGGCATCTCAACCATGTTAAAATCCCTACCAATAATCCAATGATCGGCAAGAGGCATCAATGTAGTGAGAGATTTCCAAAAGGCAATCCTCTCACCTCTATGGTTAGGAGCATAGAGGTTGAGAATACCAATGCGTGTAGTACCCTGCATAAGAAGGATCCACTGCGCTCTCGCAGGGAAAATGACACCATGTCCAATGATGCAAGGCAAGATCAAAGCTGAAACACAGATACAAACACCACCCTTGGTACCAAGGGCCGGTGACCAAAAGGTGTGTCCTGAGAGAAGCTTGCCTGATCTCCCACACTGACTAGCATCCAGTTTATGCTCTTGAAAGAGCAATATATCCATAGATCCACCTGTGACTGCACAATGAAGCTGGGTTTTTACAATTTGTTTTCGTCGCCGCGGAAAGAAACCCCCAAGACCCTGAATGTTCCAAGAGACAATCCTCATAAAGACTCAAAGTAGGAACGACTAGATCTCGTGGTCGACGAAGGACCCCCTTTAGAGGCGGAAGTACGTCTCGCATAGGTAAGGGAGGGAAAATCTGACAATGTAAACCTTACCTCTCTCTCCCACTCCAGGGAAAAGCCAGGGCTAGTCCTCAGAACTGGAGAGGTACCATGACAATGCAAATGTACAACATCATCCTCAAGGGTGCAATCATCCTGTAACTGTAATGTAGCATCCTCCTGTGAGGGATCCAGATCATGTGCCTGCATGGCCTCATCCTCCAAAAAAGGATCAACATCCTATGAGGCAAGAGCTGCATAGGGGTTAGGGTGCTCCACAGGGAGTGTGGGTGAAGGGGCAGGTACGGGGGTCCGAGGGTGCCTGCCATCCCTAACCACAACCCAACGCTGTGTGGTCTGCTGTGGCAAAGGAGCAGCTGGAGTCTCGGCAACTACAGAAGGCCTCTGATGGGCAGGACCACGCCGCCTCCTAGCATGGTCCCTCGATCTGGGACAATCTCTAGCAATGTGACCCTATCGATGAAAAATCCGACACTGCAATCTCCATCCTCTGGCGAAAATGAGATCCGTCAGGTCTCTGAAGCATAACATGATCATCAATAATCGATGGATCAGGAACAAGCACAAGGACCCGAGGTACACCATCAAGAGTGTGGCGGTAACGGCCGCGGAAGCTGAGGCGGGAGAGCTCGGGAGGATTGGTACCTCTAGAACTTGGCCAAAGGATGCCCCTATGGAAGCTAAAAGCTTCCAATAGGACCGAGGAAGAGCAGGGAACCGTAATGAGACCGGGGTAAGGCGCTGATCCTCCACCACTGGATCAAAGCCCACTTAGTACTGAAAGAAGAAAATCTTCCTAGGACCAAGAGGAAAGGGGCTGCTAGCCAAAGCCTGAGAAGTAGCTTCAGAAGAATGAAAGTCCACTTGGAAGAAGCCTCGACCAAGTAAACGAGTATCCTGAAAGTGCACAATTAGCTCCGAAGGGAGAGCTGCTAGAAGCCATTCACGGGCCTGTGAACGAGAAGGGTGGGAACCATAAACTCTCGCAACAAGGGTAGTCTGGACCTCAAGGTCAATGTCGTGCTGAAGAGAGGTGAGCTCGTCTTGTGAAAAATTGATGATTCTCCCGGCCAATGGGGGTGACGAAAGATTGGCTGTGGCAGAAGAAGCCATAAAGCCAATCAAAAAAATGGGCGGCCGACTTGAATCCAGGTAAAAGTGCTACTAGTAGAGAGGCAGGTGCAGAAAAGGGGAGCAAAGGCAGGAGCAGAAGGGCGGGAGCAGCTGGGGTAGCAAAGGCAGTGAGGCAGGTGGGGGCAGCAGAGGGGCAGGCGGGGACTGCAGAGGGGGAGGCGGGGGCAGCAGAAGGGCTGGCGGGGGCTGCAGAAGGGCAGGCGAAGACTGCAGAGGGCAGGCAGGGGGCTGCAGAAGGGCTGGCGGGAGGCGCAGGAGGGGAGTGGAGGGCAGGCGGGGGCAGGAGGAGGGCAGGCGGGGGGCTGCAGAGGGGCAGGCGAGGGCAGCAGAGGGTAGGCGGAGGCAGCAGAGGGGCAAGCGGGGGCAGGAAAATCAGCAGCGCAAACTCACTCTCGTCGTCTCAGCACTCCGTCGTCTCATTTGCACAACATTCATATGAATTGGATTTGACTTCTCATGTGAAAGTTCATCCTGTATTTCATGTCAGTAGACTTAAGGAAGTACTGGGTGGAACAGACCAGTTAGTTACTCCTCAAGAAATCATAGATGTCGAGGACATGACATTTGTTCCACATGAAACTGAAAAGATTCTTGGATTTCGTGAAAGAAGATTGCGTAATACGCTTATCACGGAATACAAGATCAAGTGGAAGGATCATGTTGAGGAGGACGCTACATGGGAGACATTGACTACTCTTCAGAGAGATTACCCTGGCTTTTTAGTGAGCTCAGGAGTGAGCTCTTAGAGGAAGGGGAGTATGTCATGTGCACAGTGTGCATCTACCGTGTGCTACACGCACACAAGACTAGCTTCGAGGTTTGGGGAAGCTTGGAGCTAGGCAGGCTGATTGACGACCGAAGTTAGGGATGGACTAGCGGACGGGCACCCAAGTATGGACAGGCAGGCGCCCAAGTGTGGACGCCCGATGATCAACCAAAAGCCTATAAAAGGGTGGCCAAGGTTAGTCATTAGTCATTAGAGTCTCGCGTGATTTGTGAGAGCTCTATGGTCTGGAGCTTGGATCTAGTGCAGACGTGCACCTGCTTCACGCAGCCGAGGTTGGCAGCAGTCTCGAGGCCCGCGAGGGTAGCTTTGTGGCAGTATGGGACGTCACGAGGTAGATATTGGTCGGTACGTCGATCTAGTTGGCTCAACTCGTGGCTCGGTGGGGACAGCCAAGTCTATGGGCTATCGTGGTTGGGAGGTGAGTCAGGCCTGCACCCCCTTCTTGTTTGTTTGGTTTGTTTGCAAGTTTCGAGTCTCGTACTAGGAACGTTCCACGAGGAGATCGTATGGAGTTTTGACACCGACTCTCTTGAATCATCTGCTGGGTGGTCTTGAGCAAGGCCTATGTCACCCATTGACACACCATGAAGTCGCCCGAGTAAACCGTAAGTCGGTAGGCAAGCCACTAGCACTATGGTCCGTGTCATGAGTTCAGAGACACTCTCCTTTGCGAGCAGCTACAGTTTCCCTAGCTCCTGGAGAAGGCGGTCCTCATAGTTACCAGGACGAAAGGTGTAGAGGAAGGTGTTCTTTGGGGTGGCGCAATCCGCAAAGTGGTCAATTGGGAATTACTCAACCATTTGTCTACAGAGCCTTCTAAAGTGGATGGAAAGAAAAGAGTACCAAGAAGGCATCCTCCAGCTCAAGTCCTCGGCTCTCGCACATTGAAATGAACCGCACGATGTGGTCATCTACATCTTCAGCAGTGGATCCTTTGAAAGTGGGAAGCTTGACATTTACCCGGTCCAACGCTATGGAAACGGGTTCCGCACCAGGACGGTTGGTTGGGCCTCCAGCATTATTACCAAAGGTGGGATTACCAAGGTTGGTGGCCCTTGGGAAGGGTGGAAAGGAGATCCCTAGGTGGCATGAAATTGAACCTCTTCCGACTATAGCAACATATTGAGAGAGGACTCTTGGCTGGGCTGACCAGACTAACACAAGAGCGTGTATTGGGCATACAAAGGACACAGAGATAAGAGGTGAGCTAACAAGACTCCCAAGTTTTGAGTGTCCCACCCGGCGTGCGAAATTTTTAGTGTAGCAGAGTTGGTTGCTCAGCACACTAAAGTGGTGGTTCTCCTCTAGACAGTATGTCCGGAGTCCTCAACACTCACGTCACAGTGCACACATGAACGGACAAGTTAGAATACGAGCATAGCACAATGATAAGGATGACAATAATACTGTAAACATTACTCCAAGACACTGTTACATGCCCTTCATTGTACCATGCACACCCAGCAGTGGTCACAGTAAGTAGGATGTCACACAGGCAGCAATGACAAGTGACTATAGCACTTAATGACTAGACTCAACGAACAGGACCAGATGGAAGGGTTAAGGATACAAGTTGTAGGATGTAGGATGTCCTCAAGGATGAGGTGAGGGCCATTTAAATGATTCCTGCAAGGCATGGTGGAGTCGGAGGCATCTCCTATCTCCAAGACACTGTTACATGCCCTTCATTGTACCATGCACACCCAGCAGTGGTCACAGTAAGTAGGACGTCACAGGCAGCAATGGCAAGTGACTACAGCACTTAATGACTAGACTCAACGAACAGGACCGGATGGAAGGGTTAAGGATACAAGTTGTAGGATGTAGGATGTCCTCAAGGATGAGGTGAGGGCCATTTAAATGATTCCTGCAAGGCATGGTGGAGTCAGAGGCATCTCCTATCACAGATGCCCGTCGGAGTGAGAGTGTGGTGTCTTCAATGCGGTGTGTGCACCTCTCATGTATCCATTGGTGGTGTGCTTCCAATGGGGCAGTGGGGCAGTCCAGTCAGGGTGATCCACTATGGTAGTGTGACGGTCCAAGTTCGGGATGATCCAGTGCAACATCCTAGGATGGTCCGGCCAGAACAGTCCAATGTGGACACCCTTAGAGGCTATAGGTCGCCCACCACTCGGAATGCTCACTGTCCTCAGTGAGGAAGATAGAAAAAGAAAGCAGCCTCAAATAACAAGACCATGTACAACTCCCAGCTCTAGGAAGTGTCTCCAATACACCGTGACCTCCTCACAGTCCTATGATGATCTCTTTAACCCCGCGTATCAATGTAGTCTGATAGGGTCACCCAATTCAGTTGTGGGACCTGGCAACTTCCTGTCCTAGCGTTAAAGTCCCTAAGGAGGAGGACTTCCCCCAACTGTGAGAACTCCATAATATCCACATATAATGGTAAGTACCGTGACTAGCCATGCTGGGCGGCTCAAGGGGAGAGGCTACAACTATGTGGATGACTCTGTCCCCAGTAAGCTATAGCCGCAACCAAAGACATCGTGTGAGCGATGGTGAGGATCTGTCGGAGGCACCAAACAACTTTCCTTTGGCAAATTTCACATTCTCTTCAACTCAGATTTCCAGGGTATTCCTTCTCTAAATTTTTTTGGCTCTTTGCAAGTGGCCTTCTACATTGGATCATGCACAACCCTTTCAAATCTGGACTTGATATTGGGCTTTGTGGACAATATGGCATGCAAGAAATCAGTTGGTTTTTCCTCCCATAAAAATTGCACGCTATCCTTACTTTCGTCAATCTTTGTTTGACACATCCACCTGGATCAAATCGATGATGGCTAGTTGGCTTTGTTTTTTAGTGCTTTTAACTTCTGTGACTGCTCTTTAAGAAGTTTGCCTCCTTTTCAAGGACTTCCTTTCTTTGTACAGTGAAGCGCTAGAACATAGCTTTTTACCCACACACACACACACACACAAAAAAAAAGAGAGAATCTAAAGAGGTGGCATCTAAAAAGGACAGCTACCCCTCTTGAGCCACGTACTCCTGATGTGTGGGTCTCACCTTGAAAAGACGACTCCCACTCGAACCCTGCTATGTATGGTAAGCCCCTCTCAGGGCTCTGATGAGCCTCTGTATAGAAAATGACTTCCCTGGCTGTGAGACGTGATTGGCCTGCAAGTTCAATGTTTGTGATGGTGACTTGAGTGTTCATTAGAGGAATAACTGGGTGATTATTATGATAATATCAGTAATGGATGTACCATGATACTGTGTGAATTAAGTGAAAGGATGATGAGAATAAGCCTATGGCCGGTGTGGTTGGTCAAGGATTGGTCCATCTGACTGGTGAAGGACTTTAAGCTCTCTATGTGCAGTGTCAACGGGTATAAATGACCTACGCAACAACGATGTCAGCAGAGAGAAAATTAGTGTCCTCTATATCAATATACTTCCTAGCTTCCCTACTCCTGAGACTCAACCACACCCCAGGATTCTTGCGGGGAGATGCAGACATTACAAGAAAATAGCAATGTGTTGCAGTTCCCATTTTATATTTCAATCATCCACTTGCTAAGGCATAATTTTTTTTGAAATCACGTACTCTCTATAAATAGTGCACTGTATATTCTTCCCAATGGATGATCGAGCATTGTCTTTCACGAGACTTTGCAGTACATGCTTCCTCTAAATTTGTTTCGACCCACACCACCCCCCCCCCCACCAAAAAAAAAAAAAAAAAGATCCTTTTATTAGTAAAAAAACTAGAAACATTACAAGAAAACTGATAACAACTCCATGTGGAGGTAAGAGTCTGTGAAGGGGGGACCTCCCTCAATGCCTGGCCACTCTGAAAAGGAGATTTGTATAGGAAAGAAAGTAAAAGCCACACTAGGGGCATGTAGCACCATCCAATGCCACCTGTGCCTCTGGACAAGAATGGCCCTGGGCTTGACATCCATAAAAAGGCTGCTTTTTGTCACTGCATTAATTTGGAGCATTCTCAGTGCTTTTTGTCCCTGTAGGGGTAGTAGAAATATAAGCCAAAACAAGCCATATGCTATGAGCTTTAGAGTCCCACAAACTATGATGATGGCCTTAACAATAATTTTTGAGATACGAGTTCTTCAAAAACATGCTTTCCAATAAAAATCTTTCACATGCAAGATAAAAGGGAACAATATTGAGGAAAAAACCCTTCTTTCCTCACCTATGTAGCCCGCATATGAACCAATATTTGTTTCCGACTTTGCAATACCAAAATCTCTAACCTGTTAAAAATTCGATATACATAGTTTTACCTTGCTGAAAAACTGAGGACATAAAAAGATGTGCTTAAAAAGAAGAGGACTTACCATGAAGTATATAAATGGGAATAGGGACGAAATTGGTAATGCTGTAAACAATCGATAAAGAACTCAGAAAAGGCCATCCGAAACTGAGAAAACAATGGTAAATTATATTGCAAAAGTTGAACTTTGAAAGCCTGTGGGCTTTAGCCCAAGTGGTAATGCCTTGGCCTGCCGACATGCAGGTTCAAAGTTCAAACTCTGGCATCTACATATAATTAACCCTTTTTTAGTTGAACTTTAAGAAATGTAAAATATCACTCAACAGGCAAGAAGCTCAAGGCTCAAATGATTGCATCCTATGCAAAAAAGAAGGGCTGTGTGTTTACTTCATCAGCTTGTCTTCATGATACAGCTAACTGGACTGAAAACTCCTATGTTCAAGAAACAAAAATCTATGAAGTAAAATTGATAATACAAGATTTGAAGCCCTTCCCAAAAAGGGCTAATAATCCTCCAAAAGATATATAAGCCAGGCAATCACATATGCCAAGGCCCAGACAACACCTTAAGAAAGGATTTGAACTGATCGACCCATGCATTCAATTCAAGTCGAGAAGCCTTACTGAAAAATCACCTTGCCAGTCCCCTCGCAGTGAGCTGGTCTGTTGGTGGCAGGCAAAGAGTCTCCTTTCCACCACTTACAATGGCCATTGTTTGCTTCCTCCTCTTACAAGCATGTTGCCTCTTTAGCTTCTTTGCATTGCAGTCAAACTGTTCTAAGGCTTCATTCTAAATTGTTTCCTCCTAATGCTGCTCAAACTACAATTGTTTTTCAATCACTGCCGTTTTTCGTTCCAAGCACGTATACTTTCCTCCCAATCTCATTGCTTTGTTGCTACTTGTTCAGCCCAAGGTGGCCTTTCTTCAGCCTGAGCTAAGCCAATGCCTCAGGAACAACTCATTCTCGTAGTATGACATAGTGGAAGCCTCCATGCCTTTAGTCACAGCCCTTAAGCACCCTGTAGGAACCTTAATGCAAAACGCATGAGAGAAGAGAGAGATAGATTGGTTTTCAGTATATGTATTATGTACATGAAAAAGGTTGCATGCCTTCTGTTGGAGAGTAACCTTTCTAAGGGAACTCATGCAACGTGGCAGCTTGATGCCAGCGTAGCCATGCATGATAGGTGGATGAGAGGTGGCCATATTCTAGAGCAGCGGTGTACATTAATTGTGGCACAATTATGGCAAGGCTACCTGCAGCGAGTTTAGAGTCTATATATAGTGTGTGTTCGTGTGTTAGTTAACGCTTTTCTCCTCATGAGAGTTGCATTGAGCAATCGATGGTTTTTTGTCTACGTAGTCTAGATGATAATCTCTCTAAGAGTTCTTTGTATTTGAGCAACAAGCCCAGTAGGGATGCGCTCCTGTGATTGATTATAATAGCAAAATCTTGCATTAACTCAGCCCAACGAGCTTTCCTTCCTCTCAAATCATCCGTATCACACACATACTTGATTGACTGATGATCAGTCATCAATACCACAAACTTGGAGCCAGATAAATAATGTCTCCAAACCTTGAGAGCATGAATCACAGCATAAAGCTCTTTCTCAAGGGTTGGCCAACGAGATTGAGTATCGTCTAGCTTTTTACTTTCAGTTTCAAGAACAGAAGGCCGACTAGGATCGGGTAATGCTAAGATAGGTGCTTCCTTGACTTTATCTTTCAAAAGTCTGAAGGCCAAATCCAAATCGTTATTCCAAGTGATAGGCTGATTTGACTTACGTCCACGACCTTTCAACAAGTCGGTCATCGGTAGTGTGAGCTAAGAGTACTCCCACACAGATTTCCGAAGGAAAACAACAAAACCGAGAAAAGAACGAAGTTGTTTCACTGTTCTTGGTATAGGCCAGTCTAGAACCTTCTGAACTCGGTAATAGTCAATGCTCAATAGTCAATGCTCAATCCATCTCTAGTAATCTTGTGTCCCAAGTAAATGATGTCTGTCATAAAAAACTCACATTTACTTAATTTAGCATATAGTCGATTCTGTCTTAAAATAGATAAGACAATCGTGAGGTGTCTAACATGACCCTCAAGAGTACGACTATATATCAAAATATCATCCAGGAACACCACCACAAATTTCCCCAAATGTTCACGAAAAAGATCGTTCATCATTTGCTGAAAAGTAGCTGGAGCACTGGTTAACCCAAAAGGTAATATGAGAAACTCGTAATGGCCATACCTAGTCCAAAAGGCGGTTCTTTCGACATGCCTTTCATGAAAACCTATCTGGTGATAGCCAATACGTAAATCTATCTTCGTGAAATATTTCGCTCCTGCTAACCGGTAAATCAGGTTATCTGATCTAGAGAGAGGATAACGGTTCTTAATTGTCAGCTTGTTCAATCTCTTGTAATCTATTCTCCAGGTGTTTTTCTTCTTTCTTCTAAGCAACACAGGTGCACCCCAAGGTGATTTACTTGGACGGATCTGGCCCATTCTCAAATAATCTTCGAGTTATTTAACCAACTCATCTTCCTCAGCTTGGCTCATCCTGTAAGGTGGAATACTAACAGAATGAGCACCAGGGATCAAGTCAATACGATGATCTACTGCCCTTTCGGGTGGTAAGCCCGATGACAGTTCCTTAGGAAATACATCTTGAAATAAATCAAGTATTGAAACCGGCCTCTGGTATAAACCAAAGTGCGGTGGACTAGCAGTCACCCTTCCACTTGTAGTCTAGATATGAAAACCAATTTGATTGGAGCTAGAGTGCCCCAAATCTGAAAATAAATCGACACCTGTTGGCTCCAAAGCTTGGCGCCCCTTGCAGTATTTCTTTATTCAATTCAAAAGTATGTAAGGCTGAGTACAACAAAATCAGCCAAGAGAATACACCTGTATGTCCAATCTGACAGCCCACAATACCTCTTAGCACAGAGGATTCACACACAGATCTGTGTCTCAAAGCAACACTCTGTGCCTCCCTCTGATCAGCCAAGACCATTTAGCAGGGCAGCCATGAGCATACATCTGGCATATCTCAAGCACATGATTCAACATCTCAGCACAAACATACATTCACTGTTCAATCTCTGTCTCCACCCTTTTCAATCTGCCATACCCCTCCTCTCACAAGGGGCCAGATAGCTCAAATCTGCAACAGACATAAGGCAATAGAAAGAGAGATAGATGAACAAATTCAAAGCTTACCAAAATCAACTCGTGGATCTGCACCGGAAGAGGTGATTGTACCAGTCTGTACTTGCACACTTGTTTCAACAACTTTGCTTCACACGTGTGGGTGTACCTACCTGTACCTTCCTCTCTTGCATCCACCTCAGTGCTGTATCTGCAGCTTCTGATGCTGCACCAACTGTTCCAAGAAAAACTCCGCCTGTACCCAGAAGAGCGCCGCCTGCAGCTGTACGGCTCTGTCTGTACCAAAAAAAAACGCCGCCTGCAGCTGTACTGGTGCGCCTGCTCTTGCTATACCCGACTGTACCTGATGGTATAGTTCTGTACTTGCAGTACAGCCACCTGTCAACAGTCGTACAGACAACTGTACCTGCTGTCCGTACAGTTGTACAGCGCCGCCTGTACCTGCTCAAGCCCCTGTCTACGCCAGCTGTACCAGCAGTGAAATCCACAGCAGAGAGAGAGACAGCCGTACTGTACTTGCAGTCGTACAGGGCTGTATGGGCTGCACAAGCGTGGACTGTACGGCTGGTTTGCACAGAAAAACAACAGCAAGAACAGTATTCAGCAATCCCCCACGTTTTTGCTTCTCCTCTCCTCCACGCCTAGACTTGCACAATTGCCAAAAAGCTAGAGAGAGAGTCAAGAGAGAGAGGCATGCACTCCAAAAGTAGAGTTGCCCCCTCTCCATATTAATCCTAGGGCCCCAACTTTAATAATAATTAAAGTTCCCTAGGGGCCACTAAGGCCTAGGGGCAACCATTCATAAAACATTAAAATACTAATGTTCTAGTTCCCCCCCTTCACACCTAGGGATGTCCACACATCATTATCTCTGTCCAGGCACCCCACATGTGAATCATTTGATATTTTGACTCAGCAACTACGCTGTTCCATTTTCACAGGGCCATGACATACCCCCCTCTTGAAAAATGGCAAGCGTCCTCGATCGCATTCTGGTGATACAGCAAAATATCCAAAGTGAAATATACAACATGGCAAGATCAGCGTCCCAATCTCTCTAAGCCATGCACATGTAACATCATTCACTGCAAACCAATGGCGTAGTAATAGTCCAAGTTGTATACCACTGTGAACCATACACAACCACAATATCCCATGTGACTAGTACACATATATCATAGAAGTCCCATAAATAGATGTACTGTCAACCTCAGTACCTTCGGATGAGATAAAAACTGGCACCAAGCGACCTCTAGATGTCATCTGAGCCTGTCTGTATCAAGGGAGTGGAGGTGCTACCCCCCTCTTGAGCATCAGGTAATGCTCCAGACCCATGCTCTGCTGAACCTGAATGAGCCACAACAAGAGTCAGCTCTAACTCAAAGGCATCGAGATAAAGCTGCAAAACCTGAGGTGAATCTGTTAAGTCACCTTCCTCCATCCACTTCGCATCCATTGGTGAATAGTTCTTGAACTTCACAAGATAGCGATGGGAAACTTTACCTCGTACCTTTCTTTCCTTATGTGCCAGTATCTGCTTTGGAATCAGAACCTCATCAAGTTCCTCAACTTCCGGCTGAGCCTCATCTGATACATCCTCAGGCACATCCCCACGGAAAGGTCTAAGGAGACTCACGTGAAAAGCATTGTGAATCCTCCAGTGATCTGGTAACTTCAAACGATAGGCTACCTCACCAATCTTTTCCAATACCTGAAAAGGCCCATAATAACGCATGCTCAACTTAGGGAATAAGCGCTCCTTACCCTTCATCTTTTTGAGTCTAGCCTTTTCAAAGCGCAAAAGAACCCAATCACCCAATGCAAACTCTAAATCACGTCTGTGACGGTCTGCAGCTTTCTTTTGCTTCTACTGAGTTTTCTGAAGTGCCAACTTAACTCTCCGATAAGCTTCATCCAGACTCTCCACATACTGATCAGCCTCAAAGATCTTATCCTTTGTATGCAAAATGGGTGGTACCTTCTTTCCTCCTTCCACAATCTCAAAAGGCGCCTTGCCTGTCGAGGTATGTACAGTGTTGTTATATGCAAACTCCACCAAAGGAAGATACTTTTCCCATTGTTGCTTGTGCTCTGACACATAACACTTAAGAAGATCTAGCACTGTAGAGTTAGCCTCTTCCGACTGACCATCTGTTTGTGGATGAAATGACGATGAAAACTTGAGAGTTGTACCCATGTTGTCAAACAACCCTCTCCAGAACAAACTCGTCATCCGTGGATCACGGTCACTAATGATAGACGTAGGCAAGCCATGATACTTGAAGATGTTCGCCATAACAACTTCACCATATGATCCACTTTGATCGTCTTACGCACGGGAATGAAATGGGCCTGCTTACTGAACCTGCATATGATAGTCCAAATGCCATCATTGCCCGTTTGTGTCCGTGGAAGATCAAATATAAAATCCATGGCAATGCTCTCCCAAGGTCTATCTGGAATAGGTAAAGGTTATAATAACCCTGGTGTCTTTTGACGGTCAAACTTTACCTTCTGACATACGATGCATTGCCTCACAAAGGCATCAACATCTCTTCTCAAGGTTGGCCAATAAAAGAAAGTCTCCACTGCTTTTACCGTGGCGTCAATACCTCTATGACCTGCATACGGTGGAGCATGACTTTCAATCATAACCTTGAGTCGCAATGGCCTGGTAACACACAGTCTGCCATGCATCAATAAAAACCCATCTCTGAGAGTATAGTGCTCATGCCGCTGACCCTCAGACATCTGATCATACACCCTGCCAAAGTCCTCATCATGGGCATACGCTCTTTCATTTCATCAAGCTCATGATGATAAGCAAGTGAAACTGCAGAGACCTGTGGCTTGCGTGACAAAGCATCTGCCACTACATTCTTTTTGCCTTCCACATGCACAATCTGGAAGTGAAACATAGACAAAAAGTTTGCCCAACGCATATGCTTCTCTGAAAGCTTAGTTTGCGTGAGGAAATAACGCAAGGTCTGATGATCTGTCTGCACAGTGAAATCAGCCCCAAGCAAGTAGTGTTTCCATGTAGAAAGAGCGTGAATTACAGCCAACATCTCTTTCTCATAAACCTGTAAATGCTTCTCGGCATCTTGCAATATTCTACTCTCATAGGCTATCACATGTCCCTCTTGCATGAGAACTGCACCAATGCTACTTCCGCATGCATCACACTGGACAACAAAAGCCTTTCGGAGGTCCGGTAACACCAATACTGGATCCGAAGTAAGCTTTTCTTTGAGCTTTTTGAATGCTGTAATTTCCCGATCAGCCCATCTAAACGGAGTTGCCTTCTTTGTCAAGGCATGAAGAGGCGAAGCAATTTCAGCAAAGTACCGTATGTATCGCCTGTAATAGGAACACAATCCTAGAAAGCTGCGTACATCATGCACGGTTCTCAAATCTGGCCAATTAAGAATCGCTTCCACCTTTGCTGGATCCATACGGACTCCATGCTTAGACACAATATGCCCCAAGAAATGTACCTCTTGCAAGAAAAACTCGCTCTTCTTGCCATTAACAACCATGGTTCCTGAGTTCTGCAAACACAATGGCCAAATGCCTTCTATGCTCTTCCTCAGTTTGTGAATGCACAATCATATCATCAAAGAATGTGCCCACAAATACTCTATGAGGCCTGAAAATTCCTGTCCATCATTCTGTTAAATGTGGCCGGTGCATTTGTCAAACCAAAAGGCATAACCAAGAACTCATACAATCCAAACGTGGTTTGGAATGCTGTCTTATGCACATCCTCAGGTCTAATACGTATCTGATGATACCCGCTTTTCAAGTCAATGCGACTAAAAACTGTGGAGTCATGTAAGCGGTCCAAAATGTCATCGATCCTCGGTATGGGGAATCGATTCTTGATGGTATTCTTGTTCAGCGCCCTGTAGTCAATACACATGCGCCAAGAACCATCCTTCTTTTGCACCAAGAGTACAGGTGAGCAAAAGGGTGATGAACTAGGCTGAATCAACCCTTTATTCAAAAGCTCCTGCACCTGACTCATAATCTCTTCCTGTTGGGCTGCACTAACACGATACGGCGGTCTATTCAGTGGAGTACTACCAAGAATTAGATCAATGGCATGATCTTCTGGCCTCTCAGGAGGAAGTTCTCCTGGCAATGACTCAGAAAAACAATCTTGGAACCCACACAAGAAATCAGTCCTGTCCTTATCTAACATAGACAAATTAGACTTAGACTCATCATCCTGTGCATCCTTTACATAAATCAAGTACGCGGAAAGATGCTTTTTCATTACTGATGAAATTGCCGAAGCACATACAATAGGAACAGATTCCCCTTTAAGTTTCACATCCAATACATGTTCTTTCCCTCTATGAGTCTGAGTGATCTTCCTATTGTATGTATCCACCACCGCATGTACTCTGTGGCACCATGGCATCCCCAACAAAACATCACAACCATCAAGTGGCATGATGAAGAACTCTTCGCTGTCCACATAACCCTGCAAATGAAGCCAAAGCTTCCCAATGATAGGAGTAACGGGTTCTGCATACCCTGGACAAGCCATGTTAGCCTCATATAACGGCCCCATCTCCTCTGCACGAATCCCCAATCGGCCAGCCAAATCTGGTGAAATGAAGTTGGCCCTAGCACTTGTGTCAAAGAATATCAAGGCATTCTGATCTCACACTTTGCCCCATGCCCTGCACAATTCTGTCTCTTCACCACCTGGCTGTTCCCCCACAAGATCAGGAACTAACCCTGCAGCAGAAGGTTTTGGTTTCTTTGACTTGGGCTCTCCTTTATTGTCAGAGTCCTTTTGGGACTTTCTCTTGGGACAATTAAATGACATATGCCCCTCTTCAGTACAGTAAAAACATTTCCGAGCATCTCTCAAAGCCTGTCTTTCCTCAGAAGTCCTCTTGGGCATTGGCAACTTCTTATACTTCGTCTTTGAAGACCCTTTAGCATCACGTGAAGCATGCCCAGATTTTTCAGCTTTCTTGCTCAAGTTCTTACTGCCTTTAAACCCAAATGATCCTCCAGTGAGTAACGCATTAGCTGTCATAGCATTTTCAATCATCTGTGACATGTTCGTTACTCTTGTCTTGATACAATAATCTCGCACCTCTTTGGACAGCCCACAACAATACTTCTCTACCTGCTCAGACAATGGCACTGCACGGTAAGAAGTCACTGGGAGTAAAGCTTCCCAAAACTTCTTTTTGTAATCTTCCAAATTCTCACACTTTGAAGCATCCAACTTGTGCCATGCAGTCATAACATCCACCTCAAATGTAGATGTTAGCCATACGGAAGAGAAAACCTGTTTAAATTGTACCCAAGTGGTGGGTGCTATGCCCTGCAAAAGAAGAGTAGACCACCACTGCAAAGCATTGCCCTTGAGAAAAGTGGCAGCTTTCCTCACCTTAGAGGACTTCCCACTAGAAAAAGCAGCATCAAACTGCTGTAAAAAGGTGAGTGCTTTCAATTTATCTTTGGCCCCACTGAATGTATCAAACTTCACAGCAGCTCCCCCTTCCTTATAATCTTTCGCCTTACCCATAGGCATTAGATTATCATATGGAGTGGCTTCGCAAGATTGCTGCCTCCAACATTCATGCCCATCATAGGGTCAACATTTCCCATTCCCACACATGGCATACCATACATTCCAGCCATGTTTCCAAACATACCATTATGCATACCTGGCTACATACCACCAAACATATTGCCTTGCATTCCAGGTTGCATGCCCCCAAACATATTTCCTTGCATACCGGACTGCATACCACCATACATATTCCCCTGCATACCAGGCTGAAAATTAGCTCCAAAAGGCCCGTGCATACCCATGCCTCCCTGAGGATCACCCCCAGTCATAGATTGGAACACCGAGCCACCACCAAAATAACCTGGATGCATATTCTGCTGAGGAATTGATGGCTGTCCAAAGAAGGAACTCTGTGAGTTTGCTCCATAAGCATGCTCCATGTTCGGAAACTGGCCAAGAGATGGATCCTGTGGGATGGCACCACTATGACCCTGAGGAAGGTTCTTAGAACGAACCTTCTTCTTCTTCTTTTCGGGCTCTGTACGGGATCTTATAAATTCAGCAAATCTCTCACTTTGAGTGAGCTGCATAAATACATCCATAACACTAGCCAAACGATCTTTAAACCGAGCATCATCATCCTCTTTACCAAGTACATCTTCTGGCTTTGTCACATCTTCATAAGGCTCAGCATCTGCAGCCTGTTCTCCTGCAAAAATTATCCTCAGATACATTCCTCTCACGAGAGGTCTCTTGCTCTTCCTCTTCATGATAAAAGTACTCATCCTCTGTATCAGACATGCTTGCTGAATTTTTCAGCGATGACAGTCCTCGAGGCAACCACGAGCTCACCCCCTTTAGAAGTTGATGATTGGTCCCGGGGACGGAACCTTGAAACCGGCCTCTGGTATAAACCAAAGTGCGGTGGACTAGCAGTCACCCTTCCACTTGTAGTCTAGATATGAAAACCAATTTGATTGGAGCTAGAGTGCCCCAAATCTAAAAATAAACCGACACCTGTTGGCCCCAAAGCTTGGCGCCCCTTGCGGTATTTCTTTATTCAATTTCAAAAGTATGTAAGGCTGAGTACAACAAAATCAGCCAAGAGAATACACCTGTATGTCCAATCTGACAGCCCACAATACCTCTTAGCACAAAGGATTCACACACACAGATCTGTGTCTCAAAGCAACACTCTGTGCCTCCCTCTGATCAGCCAAGACCATTTAGCAGGGCAGCCATGAGCATACATCTAGCATATCTCAAGCACATGATTCAACATCTCAGCACAAACATACATTCACTGTTCAATCTCTGTCTCCACCCTTTTCAATCTGCCATACCCCTCCTCTCACAAGGGGCCAAATAGCTCAAATCTACAACAGACATAAGGCAATAGAAAGAGAGATAGATGAACAAATTCCGAGCTTACCAAAATCAGCTCGTGGATCTACACCGGAAGAGGTGATTGTACCAGTCTGTACTTGCACACTTGTTTCAACAACTTTGCTTCACGTGTGTGGGTGTACCTGCCTGTACCTTCCTCTCTTGCATCCACCTCAGTGCTGTATCTGCAGCTTCTGATGCTGCACCAACTATTCCAAGAAAACCTCCACCTGTACCCAGAAGAGCGCCGCCTGCAGCTGTACGGCTCTGTTTCTACCAGAAAAAAAAAAGCCTGCAGCTGTATTGGTGCGCCTGCTCCTGCTCCTGCTCCTGCTGTACCCGACTGTACCTGATGGTACAGTTCTGTACCTGCAGTACAGCCACCTGTCAACAGTCGTTTAGGCAATTGTACCTGCTGTCCGTACAGTTGTACAACGCCGCCTGTACCTGCTCAGGTCCCTGTCTACGCCAGCTGTACCAGCAGTGAAACCCACAGCAGAGAGAGAGAGAGAGAGAGAGAGAGAGAGAGAGAGAGACAGCCGTACTGTACTGGCAGTCGTACAGGGCTGTATGGGCTGCACACGCGTGGACTGTACGGCTGGTTTGCACAGAAAAACAGTAGCAAGAACAGTATTCAGCAATCCCCCACGTTTTGCTTCTCCTCTCCTCCACGCCTAGACTTGCACGATTGCCCAAAAGCTAGAGAGAGAGTCAAGAGAGAGAGGCATGCACTCCAAAAGTGGAGTTGCCCCCTCTCCATATTAATCCTAGGGCCCCAACTTTAATAATAATTAAAGTTCCCTAGGGGCCACTAAGGCCTAGGGGCAACCATTCATAAAACATTAAAATACTAATGTTCTAGTTCCCCCCCTTCACACCTAGGGATGTCCACACATCATTATCTCTGTCCAGGCACCCCACATGTGAATCATTTGATATTTTGACTCAGCAACCACCATGCCCACACTTGTGTTGTTCCATTTTCACAGGGCCATGACAAGTATCTTCTGTAATTCTTTGCTTTCAAATACACTTAATTCATTGACATCCATAGAAGGTATGAGAAATGAAGAAAGTGGAATCAATACACAATGGAAAGCAGTATACAAAGAAAAATCCATTATATTTCCAAAATCAACTGTATTTACAAGAGGTCCTTGAGAGGGATGTTTAAAATCACCTAAAATACTATATTGGGTATTCCTATGCTGAAAAGAAAAAATATGACTACACCAATCTATCAGGACTTGAAGAAAAAATATGACTAGACCAATCTATCTGGACTTGAAGAGTCTTAAACCACTCAATCCCTAATAACAAGTCTACATGTTCTAGGTGCATAATATAGCATTCCAGAGTATCTTTGTAGTCCTGAATCTAGATTGGTAGCATCTCCACCTTTCGATTCCATACTTGCCGACCCGCAGGTAGGCGTACCTCATAGGTATGATCACTGGGTGACGTATCAAGACTCAATTTCTGCACAGGTTTGTAGTTAACAAAGTTGTGTGAAATGCCAGGGTCTAGAAGAATGTGAATTTTATGGCCATTCACTTCTCCATAAACTCGGAGAAGATAATTCAAGCCAAATACTTTAGAGTTGAACAGACAATCAGAACATGTACTAGGGCAAGAAAGTACAGTAACTGACGTACCTGTCAAAGACAACTGGTTAGCTGCCTTTGGCTTGGATCCTACGTTGGTCTTTGCACCCTTTTGCTTCGGGCACTCGTTACGCATGTGTCCTTTTTCTTCGCAGATGAAACAACGTCCCTCCTTCTTGAGCTTCAAAGCCTTAAGGAGTCGTTTCTTCTTCGCTGGTGTCGAACTTGAATTCTTCGAAGGTTGGTCCGAAGACTTTCCTTCAGTCGTGTTAGCCATAGGTGCAGAGAACTTTCTTGTATGCTTGTTCCCCTGCACGGTAACGGGTTTCGACTTGGAAGAGACCATTGTATCATCATAGATACGAGCTGAATGAATGGCTTCGTCCAATGTTTTGCATTTGTTATTTTTAACTTGTAAACGGTATGAGTCTGGTAAACCAGCTACGAAGAACCCCAAAAGAGTAGTGGGATCCATCTTTGTAGCTTTCATTTGCAAGTCCCTAAACTTCTGGAGGTAGACCTCATAAGTGAGGTGCTACGAGGTCATGGTCAAAGCCGTAAACCGGGCAACAACATCATAATCATCCTCTTTCTTGAGGAATTCCTTCTTGAAGACGTCTTCGAATTGTGCCCAAGTTGTTGGCTTAGGATTGAGTTCCTTCCACCAAAGCAAAGCTTTGCCTGAGAGGAAACCTGCTGCTAACTGGATCATCATATGGATGAAACTGAAAATGGACCTGCCACTTATGTAGCCAAGTGTCCACAATCTCCTTGGTACGCTGCTTTTGCTCGCCCCCAAACGGTTCCGGAGTAATATTGGGGCCTAGAGCAGAGGCCAAGGTATCCATACCCGAAAGAGTAGAGAGGGTAGTGGTCAAGAGAGAGATGGAGTTCTGCAAGGCTTGCATCTGGGCGGCAATTTGTTCCTGACGTTCCGAAGAAGAAGCTTCGAGAGCAACTTTGAACTCTTGGAAATCCAGATTTGACACATAATCGTCAAAAAGATCGGCATCGGTATCTTCCGTAGCCGGCAAGCCTTCGCGTTCGACAAGGGGCTCCAACTCCGATTCTTGGGTCGACATCATGAAGAGGGCAAGTGGAGAGAAAATTCGATCTTTGCACGATAAAAGTGCGAGAGAACTTGAGAGCTTGAGAGCTTGAAAACTTGAGAGATGTGTGGCAAGAAGCCCACTTAAGAGGTTTATATAAGCTTCCCCAAAAGCAACTTGAGCTTTTGCTTTTGGGATTTTATATATATATATATATATATATATATATATATATATATATATATATATATATATATATATATTCTGTTTTCTTTAAAAAAAACACCTTTAAACCTTAGGGAGGCCTTTAAACTCTTTTTTTTTTTAAGTTTAAACTTTTAAAAAAAATATAAAAGCAACTGAATTCGGCGTGTCAATACTTTTACTGGTTTTTTTTTTCCTCCCCTCCTGGATTTAGCGCCGCGGGCCTGCCTTGCTGCCGTCGCTTGCCTGGATGTCGTCACATGCTCTGCTCCCGAGTGTCCATGGCCGCCTACGCCAACCTGCCTGCGTATGGCTGGCCACATCCCGGCGTAGGCCTAGGCACCTACCTGCCTGGCATGGGCGCCTGCTTACATAGGCCTGGGCGCTTGCCTGCGTAGGCCTGGCCGTCTGCACGCTTGTGCCTCCCACAGCCAATAGCCCACGACCAGAACGCAACCACGCATAGCCAATCGATCACTTCTCTCACTCTCTCTCTCTCTCTCTCTCTCTCTCGTACAAAAGCGAACATGCTTTTTTTTTCACACAACTGTTCATGCGACTGCACAAACACAACCAGCCTTCTTCTTGCAAAGCAAACAACCCTACTAAACCACCTACTCCCTCATCACGGGTTTCTTTGATGAAAAAGCAACATACTATCTGAAAAAACAGCAGCATGCATAAACAAACAGCACGCTTCTTGAACACATACCTTTCTTCGACCTCATCTTCTCTACCTACCGACTTGCTCATTCACGAGACACGCTCTGATACCACTGTCAAATCCCCATAGGATCTCCTCGTGGAATGCTCCTGGTACAAGACTCGAAACCTGCAAACAAAACAAACAAACAAGAAGGGGGGTGGAGGCCTGACTCACCTCCCAACCATAACAGCCGTGGGCAAGCCCACAAGACCTGGCTGTCCCCACCGAGCCACGAGCTGAGCTAACTAGATGGACGTACTGACCCATCTCTACCTCGCGACGTCCCATACCGCCACGAAGCTACCCTCGCGGGCCTTGAGACTGCTGACGGCCTCGGCTGCATAAAGTAGGTGCACGTCTGCACTAGATCCGGGCTCCAGACCATAGAGCTCTCACAAATCACGCGACTCTATATAACTAATGACTAACCTTGGCCACCCTTTTATAGGCTCTTGGCTGGTCATCGGGCGTCCAAACTTGGACGCCCGCCCGTTAGTCTATCCCTAACTCAGCTCGCCAATCAGCCTACCTAGCTCCAAGCTTCCCCAAACCTCGAAGCTAGTCTTGTGTGCGTGTAGCACACGGTAGATACACACTGTGCACATGACATAAACCAATCTCCTCCTCGCGACGTCCCATACCGCCACGAAGCTACCCTCGCGGGCCTCGAGATTGCTGACGGCCTCGGCTGCATAAAGTAGGTGCACGTCTGCACTAGATCCAGGCTCCAGACCATAGAGCTCTCACAAATCACGCGACTCTATATGACTAATGACTAACCTTGGCCACCCTTTTATAGGCTCTTGGCCGGTCATCGGGCGTCCACACTTGGGCGCCCGCCCGTTAGTCTATCCCTAACTCAGCTCGCCAATCAGCCTGCCTAGCTCCAAGCTTCCCCAAACCTCGAAGCTAGTCTTGTGTGCGTGTAGCACACGGTAGATACACACTGTGCACATGACATAAACCAATCTCCTCCTCGCGACGTCCCATACCGCCACAAAGCTACCCTAGCGGGCCTCGAGATTGCTGACGGCCTCGGATACATAAAGTAGGTGCACGTCTGCACTAGATCCAAGCTCCAAACCATAGAGCTCTCACAAATCACGCGACTCTATATGACTAATGACTAACCTTGGCCACCCTTTTATAGGCTCTTGGCCGGTCATCGGGTGTCCACACTTGGGTGCCCACCCGTTAGTCTATCCCTAACTCAGCTCGCCAATCAGCCTGCCTAGCTCCAAGCTTCCCCAAACCTTGAAGCTAGTCTTGTGTGCGTGTAGCACACGGTAGATACACACTGTGCACATGACATCTATGGAGGATGTCTAAATTCTTGCCTTGGTGGAAAGCTGCATTGGGACGGATATGGAAGAGCAAATTGCCCTTGAAGCAACGATCATTTCTATGGAGATGTACTATGGGTGTTTTTCTTTTTGGCATGTAGACACCTCATGTAGGTGATGCTCTCACCCTCATGAGACAGTGCCCCATCTTCTATGGTGTTGCTCCCCCTCTCGAGCCCTCCTGGACAGATTGTCAAGGCACCTACAGGCACGATTTCCAAGTAGACTTTTTGGGAGACAAGTTTGGTTTTTTGGTGGACTCTCTCAACCATTGCCAAGTTATGCAATCTTTCTGGATTGGACAAGATTCCGGGCACTCTAGTGTCCGAAATCAGCTGCTTTTTTGTGTTGTTCATGTCAACCCTTTTTCCTTCTTCCGTACTAGTCTCTTAGATGTTCTTTTGATCTTGGAGAGCTCTCTTTTCCGTAGCTCGAGGTGTGTTTTCCCACTGTTTTTGATCTGAGTTGTAACTGTCCCACTTTAGGACAGCCATGAATGTACATTACTTTTATTAATAAAGCAGTGGTTTCACTCTTTCTTTCTTTTTTAAAGTATGTGTGAATACACACACAAGCACACATGTATATATACATATGTGCACACACGCACGCGTGCACATGCCAGGTTAAAGGGCTGGGCCTCTAGAGACACACCTTAGTTCACACTTGTTTTACTCACTATAGGGAAAAACTGCCTCACTATTTTCAAGCGGGCAACCCCCCTCCTCGACGAGTTAGGAAGTGTACATATATAGAATGGAAAGTTTAAAACCCACAATGCAATCTTAACTCCATGAAAGTCTACTCACAAGGCTTCAAAATCGTCAACTCCATAACGCATAGCATTGACTATGCCCACTCACATCATCACCACCTAAGAGTAGGTGCTTTAACATCCCTACTCACATCATCATTGCCAAGAGAAGGTGCAAGTTCATGCACAAGAATATATCCGCTTTAATCAACAAACCATCATAGATGAACCACCATATCAAGTTTCTATCACTTCTCCAAAAGTGAAAGGCAGACTCAGCCGTGATGAAGGCTAGCACTACAGAGAACACACACACACACACACAGTAGCTGGTTGGGCATATTCACTGCTTAAGGTAGAAAGAATTCGCATAAACCAGCTGGCTGCAACTTGAACAAAACCTTCAAAAGAAATCTGCATGTCTGCTAATACGGCAGAAAGCCAATTTGGTTAAAAGTTCCGGCTATATCCAAAACTTCACGAAAACCAAACTGCAATTTTAACTCCACGAGAGTCCACTCACAAAGCTTCAAATCATCAACTCCATCATGCACAGCATAGACTACATGCTATGACATACCCACTCACATGATCATGGCCAAGGCTAGTGCAGGTTCACGCATGGAGAAGTGTCCGATTTAATCTTCATAAATAAACTTCCATGCTAGAAGTCTACCCATCTAACTGTAACAGCATAAGTGTGGGTGTATGTAACATTGAAATTCAAGCTATGTTGGATGCTAAACCACTACAAGATCCATAAGTAACCTCGTATTGAGTAAGTTTTGTTTTTGCAGTGGTGCTGCGGAATCAAATTTGTGACAGCGCTTGGGTAGAATGGAGTGGAGCAAGCTAATCATTCAGGCAAGAGCCCACCAACAGCTTCACTCTTTTGCATCTTACACTGGCTGTGAACCCTTCAGCTATGGTTGGCTTCATGGTTAAGGAGCTTCACCATTTACGTCTAACTGTCGTCTGTGAGTGGCTGAGATTTCTTCAGCTATGGATAACTTCATAGTTAACACTAAGGAAAACTTCACTAGTTGCATCTAATCCAGACATTAAACAAGCACTTGCGTCTCCTAGCTATAATTTATTATTTGCATCTAATCCAACCATAAAACTAGCATTTGCATCTAATCCAACCGAAAAAACGAGCATTTGAATCTAATTCAACTATTAATGTCCAAAAGAATTAATAGCAAAACAGAAATTCATGAAAGGAGAATTGCAAAAGCAAAGATTGGTCTCCAAAAGTGGGGACAAAAACAGGCGAAAGGGGGTGGGAAAAGCTTACCATTGCACAGCACCATGAAGGCAACAAAGGAGAGCTCTTTTTTAGGGGCACCTTTAGCAGCAATTTTTCTGCGATCCAGCAAGCAACCAGGGCAGCCTTCATGGAAATCTTTCTCCAGGAGAGGGGTATGTGCTGCAGAATCCTCCATATTTTAACTCTAATTAACCAGAGAACTGCGAAGCTTAGCAGAAGAGGCCTTTCAGCTAAATGTTATAAAGCACTGCAGATCATCGTTCTTTTTTATCTGAGAGTGTATTGGTGCATGGCGGCTTAGAGCTGCAATTATTTAAACCGGGAGATTATCATATACAGAAATTTCCTTCGAACCTTCTCTCTCTCTCTCTCTCTCTCTCTCTCTCTCTCTCTCTCTCTTTTTTTCAACCTTGTTCTCTCTCTCTCTCTCTCTCTCTCTCTCTCTCAATCAAGGTTGCCTTGAGCCGTACGGGACATCTCTCCTCCTCTGCATGTTCAGAAATATCTACCATTTTTAGCCTTTTATTGAATTTTGGTATATTTTACCCTGCCTTTTTTATTTCTTGATTTGTTTCGAAGGGAAACTAAGTAATAAATATTATATATTCTGCCATCCCTCTCCAAGGCTCCAGGGAAGGCCCTTTGGCCCAGTCATTGTAGCATTCTTGTGCCGACTACGAACTAGATACGTCAGACCTGCGTAAGCGGCAGCCGGCTCCTTTCATCATCTGACATCTCGTGATTGAGGTTTTATAGAGACTTATAGAGAAACAGAGAGGAGTCTGACCCAGTAATTTTCACAGCTCGATTTCACAAAACCTGTTGTAATTTTGCCTACACCTGTTGTAATTTGCCTAGCCTTGATTTTAAAGATTCAATTTAAAACCATAGGAAATAGGAATTCGTTGCCTACACCTGTTGTAATTTGCGTAGACTTGATTTGAAAGATTCAATTTAAAACCATAGGAATAGGAATTCGTTGATTAAGATCAAAGCTTTTGCATTGAGTTAAATAGGAAATGGGATTCAGGGAGTCTTTTGTAAATTCTCGTGACTCTTTTGTAGATATTAATATATTAATAAATTATTGTCAAAAAAAATGAGTAACTAGGAATTTTGCTATGCTTTACCTAAATAAATAGCAAAAAGCGTCAATATATTGAACCCTAAACGTTTTTTTAGTTAATTAATTAGTTTGAGTGTACAAACCTTGGAGTTACGTAAAGGAATAGGGTACCCTGATAATTTAGGTGTTTATTAGTTTGATTGCTTTTTTTAGAATGCATGGCCCCTTCACGCGCACGGTCTCGAAGTTTCCACAATGAATATATTCTCTGTCTCGTGCTTGCTCCTGCATGGTGTACCCCTAACCGCTCTCTCTCTCTTAGACCAAAGTTCTCGATGATGTAGTGTTCTCTCTCTAAGTTCTATCGAGCCATAAGGAGGAGGAAGTGGGCGTGTTGAGTGGGGTGGGTTTGGAGGTTGATTGAGGGGGAGAAAGAAGTGGAAGGTGGTTGGTGAGGAGGAGGAAAGGACGTGGAGTAGGAGGAGGAGGAGGAGGAGGAGGGGCAGTCGACGAGGAGGAGATCGCTGATGGGTTATGGAAGTGGGCGAGGGGGAGAACGGTGAGATGTGGAGAGGAAGGGACGTGGAGTAGGAGGAGGAGGGGCGGTCGATGAGGAGGAGAACGTTGATGGGTTGTGGAGGTGGGCCAGGTGTACCTAAGGTCTTGCGTTAAATAATGCCACGTCAGTGGCATTATTTAGTGCACCTACAATAAAAGTCAAAATATGCACCTAACGAGTCGTTATGAACTTTAGCTGCTGTGATTCCTTAGCTAATTAAAAGAGAAAAAAATAGAGTGATCAAGAAACAAAGAACATTTCGGAAATAACTCAACAACATAAGGAAAGGCCTTTACCTTGTCAGGTCTATTTTTTAGAACGAAAATTTTACAAGTCCTAGTAATTACTATCAATGCCAAGGTGAGCGAAAAATTCAACCAATTTTTTTTGGCTGACACAATAGCAGGCGGAAAAAACAAATGCCCGACTATGTTGTGCCACGTCAAGACAAGATTTGCAAAGTGTTTTAGCTAATATTGAAAGCTCTTTTTGTTCTCTTTAAAAACATAAAGAGCTTTATGTGGCCTTCTTTAAGCTTCACAAGTTTTGTGTGAGAGCTTCAAGGGCTTTACATTGCAAGATAAACAGATTACAAGCTGCTTTCTTAAG
Organism: Cibotium barometz; assembly: GCF_041138505.1. Lineage (NCBI taxonomy): Eukaryota > Viridiplantae > Streptophyta > Polypodiopsida > Cyatheales > Cibotiaceae > Cibotium > Cibotium barometz. The sequence continues at coordinate 19,961,068 of NC_141079.1, read as the reverse complement.
CGTTTACGTTCTCTACCTTGTGTAGGAAGGGGGCGAGGATACTAGGCGTCTATTGTTTTCTCAAGCCGAGCACATAGACGTACCTTCATAGGTAACCCTCCTAAAGAAGTTAATTAATCTTGTGATGAGTGAAGATCAACCTGTAAACAAGTTCGTGGATGATTGGCAAACTCTACTGGACAATGATGTTATTAAGGGATTGGCCATTTGTGATACTCTCTTCAAGTGATGCTTCTCTTGGCATCTCTCCCACCCACCTCCATTGGAGATCCTAGTTGACAACCATTTGCTCCACAGGCCCAGCAGATTCTACGCGAGGGAGCCAATCCACTATAGCCAATCAAACCATAGCTTAGATGGTTAGTAATATCAAACAAGAACAAACAATGTGGGACACCTCAGGATCAAGCCCTTCAACAGTAAAGTTAATGGCAATGATAGCAAGAGTCTACAAAACTCAAAGATGACCACCATAATAGGCAAACAATTACGATAACAAGGATTTAATTCAAATTCCTTATGGCCACTTTACAAAGGAACCCTTACAAATCCAAATTTAGGGCAATTTAGGAGGCTTCAGTGCCATTATTGTCATAAAAATGGGCACATTGAACGGGAATGTAGAACCAAGCAGAGGGAACTTGGGCAACTTAGGAGGCTTAAGTGCCATTATTGTCATAAAAATGGGCACATTGAACGGGAATGTAGAACCAACCAGAGGGAACTTGGGCAACAAACAAGACCACAAGCTCAAGCCCAGATTACACAAATCCAAAGCCCATGCAAATTGGACACCCCCATTTTGAGGTCCTAAAGACCATTAAAATGCCACCAACAAGGTCAACTCTATCCTCTTGCAAGAGTCACTGTAGGCCCAGCCCATGCAAATTCAACACTCAAGCAATCAACCTCTTAGCTTGCAACCCCCCCACATTAAAATGCCACCAACGATGTCAACTCTATCCTCTTTGCAGAAGTGATTGTGCAAAGGCCCAGCCCACGCAAATTCAGCACTCAAATAGTTAACCTCTCGGCTTGAAACCCTTTGTTGGCACTACAAACTTGGACACCCCCATTTCAAGGTCCTAAAGACCATGCAAAACCAGAACATGGTGGATGGAATGACCTTCCAGATAAGCCCCCATTGATATGTGTGAGGTATGCATCTTCAGCAAGTTCCAACAAACCAAGTTCCCTCGCTCACCCACAAAATTTGGGTTTTCTCGACCCCGTCATGCCCGAACAACGTCCGATGTTGAGACAGAGCTTTACAAGTGTATGTGGGGTACCCCTCCCCACATACTTGCAAAGTTTGGTCACCATCAAACGTCATTCGCGTGAGATATGGTGCCCCATCTTTCTACGTGGGTTTAAGAGGGCCCATCTTTCTACGTGAGATATGGTGCCCCATCTTTCTACATGGGTTTAAGAGGGCCCAAACATAAAAAATTGGGTTTTCTCTATCCATTCATGCTCAAAAAACGACGTCGGGGATGGTGATCGAACTTTGCAAGTGTGTGGTGCGGAACCCCTCCCCAGTCACTTTCAACGTTTGGTCATCACCATTGGACATGGTTTGGGAGAGATATGGTGCTCCTTGCATTTTCTATGTGGGTGGATTTTCTCAATTCCGTCGTACCTAAACGACATCCGATGGTAACCAAACGTTGCAAGTGTATGTGGGATACACCTCCCCACACACTTGCAAATTTGGTCACCATCCACCAACATCATTTAAGTAAGATATGGTGCTCCATCTCACGTTTTCTACACGGGTTTCTCTAAGAGGGCCTAAACGCAAAAAAGGTTTTCTCAATCCCAACATGTCTGAACAACATCTGATGATATGACAGAACTTTGCAAGTGTGTCTGGGGGACCACTTCCCACACACTTGTAAAGTTTTTAGTCACCATCGACGAATGTCATTTAGGCAGGATATGGTGCTTCATCTCACGTTTTCTATGCGGGTTTCTCCAAGTGGGCCCAAACGCATAAAAATAGGGTGTTCTCGATCCCATCATGTGCGAACGGCATCCGAGGGTGATCGAATTTTGCAAGTGTATGTCCCGACACACTTGCAAAGTTTGATTAACATCATCGTTCGGGCGAGATATGGTGCTTCATCTCACATTTTCTATGCAAATGTTCTAATTACAAAGAGAGAGACCTACCAGGTGGACATTAATATCTCTCGCCTGACGCGCCTCTGTTTGCTACTCTCAAGTAGTCAATCTTTGCTCTCGCCTTGCGATGCTCCTATGTGTCCTCTCGCTCTTAGATGTGGAACCCTATGCAAACAATCAACCACCATTAATTTAAAAAATATATAGAAAAGTAGATATAAAGATGTAAACAATAAAACAGAAAAACAAAGATAACTATGAAAAACCTATAGAAGTAATGAATATGTATAAATACCTTAACATACGTCAGCATGGATGTTGAAAAAAAACGTACCACATGCTAGATGCTCTCAGTGGTACTACACACGTCGATCCCCACTTAAGTGCATGGTGCCTCGACAATAGATAGGGATACAGATGGTGGGTCTACAGCAGCTAAACTACAAATAGGGTTGGTAGACGCCACCTCCGTTGGTCCTAGAGAGATGACCTTGACCCTAACACCACCGTCGGGTCAGTGGCTAGTGTAGTTAACTTACTTCCTCAAAATAAACTCTATGTATAATTGCTTCTTAAGGTAGATGGGGATCTGGCGGTTGTTCAACATCCTCCCATATATGGCAACATATCAATTATAGATATGTGCTACCATACAAGGATGCGAACACCATAAAATAGTAAGGACTTCCCTGCCCTAGGCCACATCCCATGGCTATCAAGAAAAAGGTCCAAGTATGCTCCATTCTAAAAGGGCCAAGTTAACACACCTAGCAATATGTCAAGCCATGTGATAGTGGAGTAATATGAGGATGTGCTATCGACTCATCTACATAAACAACATCGTGAAGGCGATGAAGGGGTGAGAGTATCGCTTCCAAGTCCAATACCATATGTACAGTAGATGGTGTGTCTCTAGCATACCTACGGATAGCTGATAACTCCCAGCTTGTCTCCGTGATGAAGTCCACAATAGACTCATGGCCCTCCCCATGTGACTCCATGCTAGCCCATAAGCCTAACACACAAATGAGCGAGCAAATGTAAAAGGCCAATGTGAAAGGTCCAATGATTAGTGTTAGGTAAACACTAATCTAGCACTAATGAACTTCTAAATAACCACTAATACCGGATTTTTGTCACCACTAATGGAGCTTCAATCCAAGAGACATTTTTTGTGTGTTGATAGTTATATCATTTTTTCTCTATCCATCTTCCTTCTTCAAAAGTTTAGAGGACTTCACCAATATCTTCACCTACCACTATTGTCCTTGAGGGCTTCACCAATATTGTGTCTTTTTCTTGCATGTAACCCTTTTTTCCTTTGATACCCCAAAAGAAAGGTGTGTACTCAAAATTTTAACTCCTATATGAAGGGATAATGGCGGGCTTGAGAACTTTGATTGTGTACAATTAGATGTTTCATGTCCCCATGGCTATTCAAGGAGCAATATCTTTCCTTTATGCTCTCTCCACCCCTCCACTCTAATATATCAACACTATAACAAGCCTCTCATCCATATCCACTCTCGTAACTTTTGGCATAATTACATGATTTTGAATTGAAAACATAGTAAAAACCATGTCACCTTCCTTTGTGAAAGAGGACTTAGCAACATTTCACTAGTTTCCTAAGGGAGAAGAAATAAAGAAAAGACATGACAAATATATGTCACATTGCTTTTTTTATACTTTTGTATACAAGAGGGCTCTTTAAAACTCTCCTATCTCTCTTATAAATTCTCTTGAACTTGATAGGCCCATACCCTAGGTCATACTCAAGTATAACTATTGTCTTTGTTATCATTTATCATTCAATAAGATCACGTGTGTTGTTTTAGAATATATTAGTTTTCACCATTATGCTCTTTATGAAGTCCCTCACTCTAGTCCAAACTTTATGCTATCTTTATAGTTAAATGGGAAAAGTCCTTGTCCCCCCTTATAATTATCTCTTTTCCTCTTGATACTCCCACAATATTCCCTCTCATCAATATGTCCTATAGTGAAAGACATGCCTAATGATAACCTTTATGTACTTTTGTAAATTGAGTGTTTAAATTACTAGCCTTAAACTTTTAAACAATTATTAAATGTCAAATAACTTTTGTAGGATCCTTTGTAGGACACTTTTTTTCATGTAAAGAGCAAAAGAATGACTTCATAATGAGTAGGTCTCTCTCTCTCTCTCTCTCTCTCTCTCTCTCTCTCTCTCTCTCTCTCTCTCTCTCTCTCTCTCTCTCTCTCTAACACGACATACTAGTGTTTAAAGGAAATTTTAAATGCTAGTTTCATAATAACGAGGCAAAAAAGTGTTCAAATATACTTCAATGTCTTATGAGTAGGTCTCTCTCTCTCTCTCTCTCTCTCTCTCTCTCTCTCTCTCTCTCTCTCTCTCTCTCTCTCGCTTTCAATAACACGACATATTAGTGTTCAAAGGAAATTTAAATGCTAGTTTCATAATAAACGAGGCAAAAAAGTGTTCAAATATACTTTAATGTCTTATGAGTAGGTCTCTCTCTCTCTCTCTCTCTCTCTCTCTCTCTCTCTCTCTCTCTCTCTCTCTCTCTCTCTCTCTCTCGCTTTCAATAACACGACATATTAGTGTTCAAAGGAAATTTAAATGCTAGTTTCATAACGAGGCAAAAAAGTGTTCAAAAAAGTTAAATGCTAGTTTCATAAACGAGGCAAAAAAGTGTTCAAATATACTTCAATGTCTTATGAACAAAGAAGTTTATCGGTAGTGGATGAAAGCTCATTAAGTGGAAATTGATTTTCTAACTCTTAAAAAGGATATTTTTATGTTGGCTTTTGCTACAAATTAGTGTTATGCCCACAATCCTTATAGCATGTAGTCTCTATTAGGTCCACGTACATATTCTCTTCTTTATAGCATGTAGTGTCTATTAGGTTCATGTACTCTCTCTCTCTCTCTCTCTCTCTCTCTCTCTCTCTCTCTCTCTCTCTCTCTCTCTGTGTGCATGTGTGCATGCATGCATGACAGTATGATGACCCAAGAAAACATGTCATCAAGTCTATCATTATAGAAACCGCAAGCCACACATGGGATTTCTGTAGACATGTGGAGGAGAAAAATTGATAAAGGTATATGCACGTCACACCCCATGAACTGTGTCTCAAAAATAGCTTCTACAAGCCAAAAGCACCACCAGTGTCTCCAAGAAGTCCATTAAACTATGATGGAATGTTTCCTTTTTGAATAGGAACGATGAGTCACAAAAAAAAACAAAGAGAACCTTATGAAAGGATTTTTATTTTTATTTTGAGAGGGGAGGGGAGAGAGAAAGACCTTAGACAAGTGTTTCATTTTAAATTATGTTTGGAAAATGGTATTTTTAAAAAACTTATAAAGGTCGCCTAGAAATCGGAAAAAGTGCGGACGATGCCCGCGTGCATGATTGCAATTCTTTGAGGTGGACTTGTCCTCCTTTTGGACAAGACTTTTCAGTCCCATGGAATCTTGTGGCTCCCCGCCAGAGTCACCAGTGGCCGTGGGCAGGCCGCCGCAGACGCTCGCATTAAATAGTATATTATTTCATTAATTTTAACCGCCACGCCACGCCCCCACCAGTGCTTTTTTAAAAAACTACTTTTAGAGTTTTTTTATTTTGGACGGTATTTGTAATTTTGTACTATTTTCCCTCAAATTTTGGCAAGTATTGATACCTTCAAGCTACAAATTCGCGGGTATTTTTTAAAATTTGAAGCACTCCACCTCACCTTATGTACCAGCTTTTGCCAGTCCTCCAAATGATGACCCATCAATATATCAGAATCACTAATATATATCAGTGTGGAATATATATTACCGACTATTTAATGATTGTTCAATTATTTATTATCATTGAAAAATACAGTTATGAGCTATATTCTAGTGTTCAAAAAAAAGTATTTTCCTAAAAAGTGGAAAACCTTTATCTAAAAATTGTGAAATTAATCATAAAGGAAAATCTTATAAAAAAAAAGGCGAGAACTATATTAAGAAAGAAAAAAAGGGGAGACCATACAAAATACCAGATATAAAGGAAAATCTTGAAATCTGGAGTTATTTGTACATTCAAGTTTTAAATTTCAATTTAAAATATGCAGGTGCAAACTACACTAAACTTGAGTTTTTTTTAACACTGGTATATTATGGATTCCATAGAGCTTCAAGCTAAAATTAGTGAATAGACATAACAATGCTAAACTTTCGACCTTATTTTGAGAAAAAGTTAATTCTTATAAAAAGCCTAATATAATAATCCCCTTCTCTCTTTTTCTTTAATATAATCTTGCAATTCATCCGACAACAAAAAATACAGTTTTATGCGTTTAATATTTAAGTAATAATAGTTTATAGTTTTAAAATCTCGATGCACTAAATATTTGATACTCTATACCAGAAGCCTATAAACTATATACAATGGACTATAGTAATTTTGTTTTCACCCGTTTGTTATTTTCTCAAATTTGAAAAATCTGTTACATTTAAAGCATTTTAATTTCTCACATTTGAAAAGTCTATAAAATTTAAGACATTTTAGTTATATTTGAAACTTTGCAAATCCTTGACAGAGTTTGAAGATTTTAAGGCTCCAAGTTTTTTGTATTCACAGAAAATGTTTTTTATGAATATAGAAGTCTATACAATACACCATATCATATATGGTTTATAAAAACTCTTGCTATCCCTCGCGGCTTACACCCAATACCCATGTTCTTTCCCATTTGTAAAAGTCTTTTTGTTTTTTAGTATTGTATATAGGTAAAGCGTAACAATACTGGAAAGAGAAAGATTAGAGATAGGGGAATATTTCTAAATTTTCTCAAAATTTCTAATATATTTTAGTTTTGATTTGTCAAAATTCCAATGCCATTTGACAAGGCTTTCATTTTCATTCAAAAAGAGCTTTTTCATGTGACTCAAAAAGAGCTAATGTCCTATCCATTTAAGAAGGATTCAAGGTCTTATGTTTCATGTTTAAATTTAAGCTTCTTGATAAAAAGCTTTTGGTAATTTGTGTCTTACTTTTAATATACTTTTTACAGTCTTCAAAAAAAAGAGCCGACATTGGCGTTGTATTTTCATTTCCCAACCCTTAAAATTTAAATTTCAAAATTTATAGATGTATTTTAGATTGTGGACATTGAAACATGGTGTACTCATATAAGTATGCATGTTTAGTTTATTTTAAAGCCCATATATGTTATATAATATGTATGTTGGAAATGGGGTTGCAGGAATGCGCGCACGTACACTGTATTTTTTACATTCCAAGAAAGAAACATTGATATTACATGGTTGCTAGAAAACATGCACAACTGAATATTAGGAGTTACATGTGAGAGTGGCATGGAGAGAGACTGGTGGATTTAAGACACGTGAATGTAGGCATATATAAAGGAGATCATGCCCATGTAAGCAACTCCTCTCCATGCACTTAATTAACAAAAGTAGGAAGGACAAGGAGTTTATGGGTATGTGTATGTCATGCGAAAATACATTTTGTTATTTTTTATATAAAAGCGAGGGTTGAATTGCATCTTCCACAAATATAACATCTCTACTCATAAGAATCCTCTTAGTAGCAATATAATAGAGATGATAACTCTTACTTTCGAGCTGTACTCCACAAAAATACATTTAACAGCCTTATCATCAAGCTTGCTCTGCGAATTTGCTCAGGTATAAGTGCATAAGCAAGACAACCAAAAATACATAAGTGAGCCACAGAGGGATTTCTACCATTCCAAGCCTAAAAAGGTGTAATTGTATGCAAAGCCTTTGTAGGACACCTATTCAAAACATATGTTGCACACATGTCTGCTTTTAGCCAGAGGTAACTCTTGACGTTTGACCATACAATTTGCCATTTCCATGAGAGACCTGTTTTTGCATTTAGCTACACCATTTTTCTGAGGTGTATAGGGCACAATACATTGGTGTTTTAAATACCCCATGATCAATCATGTCTGCGTGAAACTCCTTAGACATATACTGCACGCACCCCTCGATCAGTATGCAGGGTACCAATCTTACATGTAAAAACATTTTCAACCATAGCAGCAAATTGCCTAAAGCACATAAAAAGCTTTATATAATTCCATGCATCTTTGAGTATTGTGGGCCACCATAAGCTGGCATGCAAAACTTTCTTGCATGTTGTTTCATTAGAGTAGTGTCCACCTGACAGTCCTTAATGTGCTTTTGTCTCGTGCTTCTATTAGCACAGCTGTTTGTTCATGGTCCGGCACACATCGACGCAGATAACTTGGTCTATGCCTTCTTTGTACACAGAGCCCTTGCAATCTCAAGGCAACGCCTGCTTTGGAGAGCTAGATTTTTTCATTGATCTTTGCTTATGTCATCAGGTAATGTCCCTTTTATGATGAACCGTAGCTTATCAAAATACCAATTTATTTCCACTGGTACAGACATAGCAAACAGGCTTGCATTTGGAAACTGATCAGCTACCCCTGTAAACTTCTCTCTTTGTGTCTATTTTGCTGAGGAAATCTGCTACTGCATTTTGATTGCTAGGAGTGTGCATAATGGTGAAGTGAAATTCCTGCACTAAAAACATCCACCTTGTTAACTTCTTGGTTAGACCTGGCTTGTTATAAAAAATAGTAGTGTCTGAGGATCTACATGAAACATAAATTGATTTTCTAGCAAATAATGATGAAATTTGTTGACTGAGTAAATCAGTCCTAGTGCTGTAATTCTTTTCAGCATTTGACAACATTTGACTAGCATAGTATATAGGTTTGTACCACCCTTCGTATGTTTGTTGATCAGTGCACTTTCGATGGATGTGTCTGATGCATCCATAAACACATGGAACGTCTCATCCCATTCCAGTGGAATTATTGGTGCACTAAAACAAGCATTTTTTTCCAGACTTTGGAATGTCCCCTTGCGTTCTTCTGATCAGAGGAATTCTGCCCCCTTCTTTGTGAGATTATATAGTGGCTGTGCCACATTAGCAAGGTACACGAGAAATCTGTTGTCTCTAATTTGACTCTGGAACTTCAAGGTACATGAGAAATCTGTTGTGCCATCTAATTTGACTCAGGAATTTGCTGAGAAATTTGTTGTGCCATCTAATTTGACTAAGGAATCTCTTGAGCTCCTTCAGGTTTTGAGGTGGACCCAGCTTGACTATCATCTTAACCTTTGACAGGTCAACACCAATTCCATCTTTTTGACACTATGTGTCCGAGCAGTGATCCGCTGCTAACAACAAATGCACATTTCAATGGGTTTAGCTTCAGCTTAGTTTATGTGCATCTTTGCAAGCATAGGCATAATTGATGCAGATGCTCCTTGCACTTCCTGAAGACACTGAAGTCATGCATAAGCACATGCATGAATTCTGTTAGATAATCATTTAAAAATTACTGTACCATGTGTTAGAATGTTGCGGGTGCATTCTGAAGTCTAAAGGTCATGACATTTGAAGCGAATGCACCCCATTCTATGATAAATGAAGTTTTCTCCATGTCCTCAGGTGCCATCTTGACCTGATTGTATCCACTGAATCCATCTAGGAAGGAATACATCTTATGGCCGACTACAACATCTAGAATTGCGTCTATGATGAAAGGCAATGGAAATGGATGTGGTATGGTAGAGCTGCATTCAGCTTTCTATAATCTTCATAGACTCCTTCCCATTTTTCTTTGGCACAATCACTATTGGGCTCACCCAAGTTGCTTTCTCAATTGGGTGGATGAATCCTGCTACCAACAATTTGTCAATTTCCTCCTTGACTTGCTTGGCGTAGTTGGGATTCATCATGTACCTTTGCTGCCTAATCAGAACTACATCTTCCTTCAGATTTATCTTGTGTTGGTAGAAACTTGGGTCGATGCCAGGCATATATGTGTAGCTCTAGGCAAAGACATCATTGTATTGGGTCAATAGTTCTTGAAGTTCCTTTTTCATTGCTTCTTCTAGCTTTGCGCTGATCTTTAACATCTGAGGGTGCTTCCCAGTTCCCAAATTGAGCTCCATGAGCTCCTCCTATGCCACTTTGATGGATTGTTGCTACTCCTTGTCTTTGCAGTGGATTGCCTCCATCCATTCTCTTAGCCCTTTGGGTGAGTGGTCTTCTTCTTTATTCTCTAAAGAGTCAGCTTCTTCTATCTGCTCCTCCGACACTCCTTCCGTGTTCATTATGGCTTCTGCCATAGTTTCTTATGCAGGTTGCACATTTAGTACTTCTGTTTCTTATGTAGGTTGCACATTTAGTACTTCTGTTGAGTACTTGGACATGATCTTTTCTATATCCAATTGGAACAAGGATATGAGCTCTGAATTTTCTTTGAGACGTCCTTCTTGCTACGCTTAGTCTCCTCCTCAGCGTTTGACTTATATTTTGAGTCTTCTGATTCGGACTCGGTTCCAGAGTCATTGTCTGAAGAGTCGTACTTCTTGATTTTCTTTTTTCTTAGACTTCTTCTCCAGGCCCATGTTCTGTTCTGCTCATTTTGTTGCTTCCAGAGCCTGTCGAAGCCTTCATGGTCGATATTGGTGGTTACCACCATCAGCTTAAATTTCTTATTGAGACCATGCAAGAACCAATCCACCAAGAATCACTTCTGATGGGCCTGCCTGTCTGTTAGAGATAGCCTTGCATGTAGAGTGCTGAACTTGGCTACATAGTCTTCCATTGATAACGTCTTCTGTTTTAGACTTCTTAGTTTGTCTTGCAGTTTAGAGTTAGTTTTGACAATCTAGAACCGTCTAAGGAATTCCTCTTTCAGCACATGGAAGGTGTGGAAGTGGTCCTGGTTATATGAGATACGCATTCACTTGGTATATCGACGAATGTGGCCTAGAACTGATCCCTCTTTCTTTCATCTGGAATATTTGTGCGAGTGTGATTCACCTTCCACACAGCTTGAACTTCATCACTGTGTTGGGGTTCTCAACCTTCTTGCCCTTGTAGGTGGGGAAGTTGTTGTTTCCTCCTTGGTTAGCCATTCAGTTCGGAATAATGTTGGGGAGAGGGGGAGTGTTTGCCAAGCCTAGCGGGGCATGCTGTTGTGCCGCAGAAGTTAATTTTGCATTGAGATTACAAGAAGTTGCCTTGCTATAGGTTCTGTAAGTAGTGCTTCTCCTATGTTGGAGTGTTAACCAAAACATACTACCTTGCATAAGAGAGGGAGAGAAGAAGAGAATGATGCCATGCAATGGTCAATTCGGAGACTAGCACTTAGCCAACCCTAATGAGGGTTAACTCCCTGATGTGAGGTTGCTAGGGGCTCACTCCACCTCCACTTGTGTCACTCAAATGGAGATCCATAAGCTAGGTAGTGAGCAAAGAAGAAGGGAGCTATGGAAAGCTCTACCTCCACTCATGCCAATGTGCATGCAAGAGGGATCTTGAGAAGGAGATAAGAAGAAGGAGAAGACAAGACAAGACAAGACTCATCCACTCCATGCACACACTACAATCAAGCAAGCATTCACCAACACAACCTCACTACCATAACCACAAGAGAGAGTGAGTGAGTGAGAGAGAGAGAAGGCAAGACTCAATTGTGATAATGGGTCTGTGTCCTTTTATATTTCATAAATCACTTATATAAATGAGCTCACTTTTTACAATGGTCAGCCGCCGCCCATTTACAATTGGGGGCTCAAAACTTACTTCCTAGCTCTATAGGACTGGCATTACACAAGTCGTAAGCTCGGTCATCCCATATATCTTTTTCATTAAGCGCTTAGTGCAGTTACAAAATAATGGATTACAAGAAGTGTAACCATGGTTGTTAAACAGTGTGGTTAACATACCCCCCTCCCTAATTTAGATCCGTCCTCAAAGCTGGCAAGAGGACTTAGCGCGGTAGTAGATGGAGTAGGTGCGGATGAAGTCTCGCATGTGACATGGGGTGGTGGGGCTTGATGGAAGACTTTGTAACTTGTCCAAAAGGTAGTCTCCATCATGTCTTCAAATGTTTGCAAGCGCCGGTGGGCATCCATTGGATGCGCTTGCGCTTGTAGTAGCTGAAGACTTGCTCTTCAAAATGGGGCCTTTGTTGAGAAAAGTGAGGCCTTGGCTACCCTCATGGTAGTGATGTCAGTCTGGGAATGCTTCCAAGAGGGTGATAATGAGATGGAAAAAGCAAATGGTGGCCACGAATGCGGGATCAGGCACTTGCTCATATTTGCCGATGAAGGCGTGGATCCAGCTTGAGTATGGAGGCCTCGGTGCAGGGGCTCATATTTGCTGATGAAGGCGTGGATCTAGCTTGAGTATGGAGTCCTCGGTGCAGGGGCTCTAGGATGTCGAAGGAGCGAACCAAGGGAAGTTGTAGTGAAGCTTAGGGTTCTTTGCTTGCTCTCGATGAAAAAGGTCCCATGCCCAGCGGCGGCGGCGGTGGTGCCGATGGATGGGCAGATAGGCTGGATCAATGCGTAGTTGCCGTGGCACATTATTGCAATATTCTTCCTAGATGAACTGTGTGAGGTTGCTAGTGGTTGATGGCCTCTAAAACACCACTAAGCAGGCACACAAGAAGAAAATGTAGAGGGATAAGAATTGCGGAATAGTGAAATCCCAGCTCCTAGGGCACTAACCAACTCTGTTGCTATCTTCAGTCCTTCAGGACACCTTCGCACACCTACACACACCTCAATCCAACTCAATTGACTCCTCCACCGGTCCTCTTAAGTCAGTTTTGACCTTCATCGCCTTCGATCTTCAGCCTATATGCCCTAGCTAAGCTCCTCTGATGACCAGCTGACCAAAATCCTTCCCAACCGATACAGAGTTGACTGCTTCAACTTACCTCAAGACCTTAATCCTAGAACCTCACTGAACACTTTCTTGATGCTCTCTAGACCTTCTACTATTGACACTAATCTGACTAATCTTAATGGATACTGATTTAGCTCACTGAGACAGACCCAGCTCACTCAGCTGCCTTAACTGAATAAAAAACTTTCTCTCTTACTTGTTCGCCAACTCTCTCTGACCCTTAGGTTTCTCTAATCTCAAATAGACATTGCATTAAAAAATCTCTGCTGACTGCAACTGACACCTATCTGACTGGATCTGTCTGAAACAAATTCAACTATTTGAATTAGACCTAGCTAATTTAGCTAGATGATACTTTCTTTGCTCTGTGTCCTCTGATACCTTTAGACCCTCACAACACTTAAACCACACAGGGATCCAACCCTATAGACACTGAACTAATTCCAACCAACTTGCAGCTAACTTTGAATGACCAATCAACCCACAAACCTGACTGTCTGACTGCTAACAGCTGAGTGCTTGACTGCTGACTACTGTCACTCTTCTGACTGTCAGACTTGACTCAAAACTACTTCCCTTCAACCCACAATGATCATATCAACCCTTATACCTCTTCAATTGGTCACCCCTCTAACCCTATTTGACATCGAATCCTCTCAAATGAAGATGATTGATTCAGCTCTATGAGTCAACTCTGACTCCTAAGACATCAAACATACACCCATAGTTGTTTTATCTCAACAAAATCAATCAAAATAACACAAAAAATCTCCATATCATAAAATCTCATCATTCCCAACATAGATGCAAGCTTTGAACTCTCAGCCTTCTTCACGAAAACAAAGCTAAACCTTGTCTCAACACCCATGAGACATGGGTTCAAACTTAACATAAGAAAACAGTAAAAAACTTGGGGATCCTTCATAGGTAGACCCCAACGACTACTCTCCCAAGCATCAACTTCACCCACGAATTCAAATTGCAATGAATCTACAATCACAAACTGTAGGCCTTTCCCAAACACACACAAACCAACACTCAGCTGACTAACAACAACTACAGTTGAATGAGAATTGGACTATGTCAAGTCTCTAACAGAGACACCACAAAGAGACTCTAGGGAAACCACCTCCTTGCGGATTCTCTGATCCTCGACACATTCTCTTCTTTGACTTATCCAATTTCACCTCCGCTGCACTGAACTTCACTATGTAACCTTCGAAATATGTAAGACCTTTCGTCTACAGGTAGCCTCTTTCTGTAGTCACTCCACTCTCTCTCTTCACTTTATTTTTTTTCTCTCCCCTTTGCTTTTTTGAAAATCTTCTCAATTCCCCTTCATAATCCTGTCGTCGCCGCTCGCCTTCTTCTGGAATGTTTCATCGCTTGGTTCCTTTGTTCACCTACACACTTTCCTTTTTTGTTGACACCTACACATTCCCACTAGTCTGCCACATGTCACCAGTCACTTTGAATGCCCACACAGCTCTGTCCAAGTACATGTCCCAATCATTGGGGTGGTTCTCTACTAATTTGAACTTCTCTAAAACCCCATTAAAACTTTCAACCAGCCCATTGCATTGGGGATGATATGGTGTGATAATCCTATGTTTTATACCCAATTTCTTGGTCAAATTTTTGATCACATAAGCTCTAAATTCCCTACCTTGGTCACTAAACAGCTCCAAAGGAACACCAAATCAACAACAAACCATCTTATAAACAAACCATCTTATAAACAAACTTGCAAACCTGCTATGCTGTGGAACTGCTGGTTGCTCTAGCTTCTGGCCACCTACTCAGGTAGCCCATTGCAGTGATGATATAATACTTTCTGCTTCTAGTTCCTCGAAGAGGCCCACTAACATCTATTCCCCATTTTTCAAATGCTACATAGCCCATAATGTGATGTATGAGCTCAAGAACTAGCACCTTTTTCTGAAATGCTGGCACTCATGACAATTTTTGCACCAATGATGGATGTCTATGCTCATTCTAGGCCACATAAGCTTTGATGTTAATACTTTTCTTTTTGTGACATCAGCTCCATAGTGACCTGCACATCCTTCTTCATGGAAAGCTTTCAAGCAATCCAGAATCTCATCCTGACACAAAACCCTTTTAAAATACCATCAGTTCTGTTATGATAAAGTATATCACCAATCAACACATACTTCATAGCTCTTCTGACAATTGCCCTCCTTTTTGAAGCATCCAATCCTCTTCTTGAAAAACCTGTCAGAAGGACTTGCTCTTCATAAAGAGTCTCTTTGCCTTGATACAATGGTTTTTGGACTATCACAGCATGTACATCTTTAGTGAAGACCTGCTCTACTAACTCATGTGCTCTCATGTTGTCTTCCTTGGATACATGCCATATCTGAAAGGCTTGGAAAAAATTAAGGAGATTTCTCACCTTAAAAAACCAGCTTTTCATCTCATGTTTATCAACCCTCCATGTACCTTGTACTTGCCTTATGATAAGCACAAAATCACCCTTTATAACCAGTCTCTTAACTTTTCTTTGTCTGCATTCCTCAAGATCCAAATTGAGGCTATAATACTCGGCCTCATTGTTGCTTTTCTCTTGACTTTTCTTTGTCTACATCCCTCAAGATCCAAATCGAGGCTATAATACTCGGCCTCATTGTTGCTTTTCTCTTGACTTTTCTTTGTCTACATTCCTCAAGACCCAAATTGAGGCTATAATACTCAGCTTCATTGTTGCTTTTAACCTGTATTTCCTTGTTGCCAAACCATAGTTCTTGACCTTGTTTTGCTAACAAAAACAAACCCAGTAGCCCCTTTACCAATACTCCTTTTAAAAGCCCCATCAAATAATACAGTTCCGTCTATATCATGCAGTTCTTCACGCATCCTATGATCAAGAACCACTTGGTTTTCAATATCCTTAATGGGTTTGGGTTTAACCTGGACTTCTTTATAGGTTAGCATGTCTACCATATGAGCCCTCACACTATCGGCCTTGATAAAACTCATGTCAAACTCGTGTAATGTTATAATCCATTTCTTTACTTTTGGGTTGTCACCAGGATACTTCATCACATGAGGTAGAAGATTACAAGAGGTGAGAACAACAAAAGGTCTATAGATCAAATAAGGCTTTAACCTTTTTGTGGCATATACAAGTGTCCAAACTAGCAGCTCAACTTCATGCCAAGCCTTTTCTAACTCACCCATTGCCTTGTTGATATAAAAAATAGGTCTCATACAAGATTGCTTTGTTCCTTTCTGCATCAGCACTGCTCCTACTGCATGTCTTCCAACATTAAGGCTTAGATAGAAAGGTTGGTTCCAATCTGGGGCATCATTATTGAAAGAGTAGACAACATATCTTTGAGACTCTCAAAATCATCCACCTCTACCAGAATCCACTTAAATGGATCTTTTGGGTGGCTAGCTTTTTGCAAAGGGTAGACATATTCAACAAGCATATAGAAAGATCTAGATAAATACCTGAGCTTTTAAACAAAGCTCATTAGCTCCTTGGTTGACCTAGGGCTTTCCATTACAATAAGCTCTCTACCTTTGAAGGGTATGGGGCTATACCATTCTCACTCACCTCATGTCCCAAGATCACTACCCTCTTCTATCTTACACTTTGCTGGGTTGAGCTGGGCTTCATCATCATCAAGATGTTTAAAGACAATGCCAAGCCTCTCTACATGTATCAGCCTGTCAATCACTGTAAACATAAAAATCATCCATAAATATTCTAACAAAGGTTCCAAGGTATGGAGCAAGGATTTTATCTAGCCAGTTGGTGAAAATTGGCATAGGGATTTAGCAGTCCAAAAGGCATAACTTTATAGTAAAACACTCCCCATTGAGAGTAATAAAGCTGGTCTTTTTTGTGATCCTCTGGAGCTATTCTAATATGATAATATCCACTAAAATTATCACAGACTGAATACCTCTCATGCCTTGCCACTTGATCTAAAATTTCATCCTGAAAAGGAAGAGGGTAATGATGCCTCTCTGTAGCAGCATTTAGTGGTTTGTAATCCACACAAACTCTCCACTTATCACCCTTCTTAGGAACAATAACTATAGGGGACACCCACTTTGCATCATCAACTGGATATATGAAACCATCCTGTAGCAACTTAGTGACTTCTGTCTCTCCAAATTTTACCTTTGTATTGTCCCTAATCTCCTTAATTTCTGGGCTATTGGCTTTGCTTCCTCCTTCAATTTAATCTCATGAACAACACTACCCCTCATTTGAGTATAGTCTTTAGCACAAAAGCTTGGGGTACGTTTTAAGCAACCCTCCATACTGCTCTCTTTCCTCTTTAATCAGATCATTTGTAAGCATCTGCATCAGCTCAACCTTTGGAACATTGGGTTTCTCAACTTGAGCACAAACCGACTTCGTCATATGGTTAGCTATTTGCATACCACAAATATTTGCTTCCAGTTCCAACAAACTCTAATCCATTCTTGATTCCCCATCAGTTTCATCAGAGGAACCTATAGAATAATCATCATAACTGTCAAAAGAAGTTGAATCTGCTCCTCTCTCTGTTTCCAACTTTTCCCCAATCTCCATAATCTTGCATGTTTTTAAATCATATCTTATCCTCATTTCCTTGGGCCTGCCAGCAAATAAATCAATACATCCCCTGTACCAATCCTACTTAGAGCTCATTGAAATAAGCCAAGGTCTTTCTAAAATGATGAGATATGCTGCAACACCTACTGGCATGAGATGCATATCAATTACCACCTTTTGTGTACAAGTACATTTAACTCCATACCCTCAATCACACCAAGACAACTTTTAAACTATTAGCCATCTTGAAACTGAAGATAGATTTACCTGTCACTTCCAAACCTAAATCATGTACAACCTTCTCAATCGTCACATGACACACACTTGAGCCCCACCATCTATATAAACCTTGCTATAGGCAAAATGTTAGATACTCGACTCAGCTGAACCACATTCGCTTGAGGTGTTTTAAACTTGACCCATTTGACACTTGCAAGCTTATGCCACTAATGCCTTATGTTAGAGTTCAGTTGTAAAAGCTGACCATATGTGATATCTGCCTTCTTATACTTCACATTTGATAAAAGATTGTAAGGAGATTTTCCATCACCTACCTGAAAATAATCCATACTAATCTTTCTCCTTCTAGCTTTAGCTCTTTCTTGCTTGTTGGATTCCGCCGGCTTCTCCATGGTTGTCTTCCCTTTTTCGACGATCCCTTTCTACATAAACATCAACATGCAAAGGCTCAACCATATATCCATAGGTACCATGGTCATATCTACCTGACAAACCTATCTCCCTTTCTTTCCAAGCCAGCTCCTATTTCCACACCCTTTTCTTCCATTGTTCTGATATGCCAATGTGACTTCCTCAGCATAGGTATTAGGGTTTGTGAGTTCCACCTTATCCTTATTAATAACCCCGTGCAACAGACCTATAAATCTATCTTTCTTTAAGAAATCAGGTGGGTATTTGATTTTTCTATAACACCCTCACAATTCTCCTCTAAACTCCTTCAAACTTGTTTACAAAAGAAACTATCTCTTCTTCTCCCCCTTGATATAATCTGTTAAGTTCCTTCCATAGGTCCTCTGGATTATCAATCCTCTTATACTTCCTTCTCAATGCATTTCTTAAGTGCTCCCAATTAGCCCTCTGCTCCTCTGTTAACACAACTTCATACACCTTCTAGAAGTAATCCTATCATTCGAGCCTTACATGCATCATCATCCCTATTGTTTCTTAGAGCTACCAACTCAACTCTCCTTGGGAACTGAGTGACATGTTCTCCCTTTTCACCTTTGAAAACATCATACCTAAAATTAACCATCAGTCCTGAGTTGATCTGCAAGTGGTTTCCAACTTGTCAATCAAAGCCCTAAGTAAGAACCTTCTGATCCTTAGTGGGGGTACCAAAGCATGTGAGGTTTCTAGATGATGGCCTCTATAACACCATCAGTTAGGAACATAAGAAGAAAATGTAGAGGGATCATAATTGTGGAACACTAAATTCCCAGCTCCTATTAAACACAATTGATATCCTTAGTCCTTCAACCGGGACACCTATACACACCTCAATTTGACTCAGCTAACTCCTCAAGCTGTCCTCCCTAGTAAGTTCTAACCTCCAACACCTCTGATCTTGAGTCTATATGCCCCAGCTGACCTTCTTTGACAACCAACTGACTAAAATCCTATCCAACTCTTACACACAGCTGATTGTAAACTGATCTAGAAGGCTGACACTAACTCCAGTCCGAAATGAGTCCTCCAGCTTTAGCTTACCTTAAACCTGCAATCCCAAAACCTCACTAAACACTTTCTTGATGCTATGCTGACCTTCTACTGGACACCAATCCGATTGATCCAGCTGACTAAGACAAACCCAACCGACTCAGCTGCCTTAACTGAATCAAACACTTAAATCAAAAACTTTCTCTTACTTGTCTGTTGACTCTCTTTGACCCTTAGGTTGCTCTGATCTCAGATAGATATTGTATAAAAAACTCTCTGCTAATTGCAACTGCTGACACTTATTTGTTTGAATCTAACTAAAATGGACTCACTTGCCCCTTAATCAGACCTAGCTGATTTAGCTAGATCATACTTTCTTTGCTTTGTGTCCTCTGATACAAGACCTCACAAAACTCAAACCACACAAGGATCCAACCCTATAGATACTTAACTCATTGTGCAACCAACTGACTCTATGACCAATCAGCCCACATATCCAATTGTCTGACTGCTAACAACTGATCGCTTGATTGCTAACTATTGTCAATCTTTTGACTGTCAGACTTGACTCAAAACTACTTTCCTTCAACCCAAAATGATCATATCATTCCTTCTACCTCTTTAGCTGAGATCACCCCTCTCACCCTATCTGACATCGAATCCTCTCAACTGAAGATGACTGATTCAGCCTATGAGTCAGCTCTAACTCCCAGGACATCATAAAAAAATCAATTAAAATAACATAAACAAAGCTCCATGTCATAAAATCTTATCAGTCCCAACACAAATTCAAGCTTTGAACTCTCAGCCTTCTTCATGAAAACAAAGCCAGACCTTGTGTCAACACCCCTAAGACATGGGCTCAAACATAACAGAAGAAAACACTAAAAAAACTTGGGGATCCTTCATAGAGGTAGACCCCAGTGACTATACTCTCCCAAGCATCAGCTTCATCCATGAATTCAAACTACAATGAATCTACAAGCACAAATCGCAAGTCTTTCCCAAACACACACAAACCAGCACTCAGCTGACTGACAGCAGCTATAGTTGAACAAGAATTGGAGTAAGTCAAGTCTCTAACAGAGATGCCAAACAGAGACTCTTAGGGAAACCACCTCCTTGCTGATTCTCCGATCCTCAGCACATTCTCTACTTTGACTTATCCACTTCCACCTCCGCTGTGCTGAATTTCAATCTACAACCTTCGAAATATGTAAGACCAGCAGGTAGCCTCTTCTCTATAGCCACTCCACTCGCTCTCTTTACTCTCTTTTTTTCTTTCCCCTCTTCTTTTTTGAAAATTTTCTCAATTCCCCTTCATAAGCCTGTTGCCGCCTTGCATCCTTCTGGAATGTTTTGTCGCCTAGTTCCTTTGTTCATTGATACACATTCCTTTTTTATTGACACCCACACATTCCCACTAGTCTGCCACATGTCACTTTTTCCACCAAGGTTTCTCCACACATGATTACATATACTTTTGTTTTATCTATTCAACATGCTGGGATTAGGATCAAAATCCCTCTCACAATAGTTTGAGAAGGAAGGGCCGATGCCGGCCACTCTCCCATGAGGTTGAATGTGATGGGGCAAGTAGCGGGGTGCTCGTGTTTCCATTTGCTATGCTTGATGTTGAGGTAGGGCCGCAAGACATAGATGTCTATGTAGTCGGTCAACCGAGCAATGGGGGCCTCCTAGAGTTGTCAACCGAGTAGGATGTTTATTGCCTGCTCGAGCTCCATATGATCTAATGGATCATATGGGGGCCTCCTGGAGTTGTCAATCGAGTAGGATGTTTATTGCCTGCTCAAGCTCCATATGATCTAATGGATCATGCCAGTTGAGGGGGTTAAGGGGTGGATCCACATCATCTTGTTCCTGAGGTGGGGGTTGGGGGATTTCACCTTCCTCCAAGGGTGTGGGGGAGGGGAGGTCTGGGGGTGGTGGAGGGGATGCGGACCAGGAGGCTAGTGTGGCAAGGATTGCATGAAAGAGAGGGGGAGGCCTAAGTGGAGGTTCAAGGTGGGGGGTGAAGGAGGTGTTGGTAATGGAGGCAAAGTGGGGAGGTGAGGGGGTGTAGAGGAGTGTGAGGGGAACAGAGAAAGTGTGGTGGTGCTTGGTGGGTATTGTTGAAATATACAAGTGAGTAGGGTGTGTGTGGGAACAAGCCCTTGGTTAGAGGCTGTAAAAGAGAATCTATAAATGTGAGAGAACTTGTGAAAAGGTGAGAAGAATCTACTGGGAGAGAATAAAGGGTAGCATGAGAAGATTTAGGAGGTGTGGAGATATTCTGGGAGAGGTGGCGAGAATCAAGCAAAAGAGGTGGAGTGAATCAAGGAGAAATCAGTGGGATTAGATGCTTGGATGTAAACTCTATAAATTGAGGCATTGGCCTAATGAGAATTTGCTGGTTTTTTGATTATCCATGCCTACTGTCACGTAGGCTGTAATGCCTGTGAGGACCGACGGTCGGCAGACCGGATGGCCATGTCCGGGGTTCAGTGGGAGAGGACGCCCATGCGTAGTCATGGGCGGCCAGGCTAGTGTGGACGACAGGCCACACACTATATAGCCTGGGGGATGAGGGGCAATCCTCATTCTTCCTCTATGGCTGGGTGGTGAGCCAGAGGCTGTCCCCTCTTGTGGTAATGCCCTTGGGGGGGGTAATGTCACGTAGGCTGTAACGCCTGTGACCGACGGCAGACCGGATGGCTATATCCGGGGTTCAGTGGGAGAGGACGCCCATGTGGAGTCATGGGCGGCCAGGCTAGTGTGGACGGCAGGCCACACACTATATAGCCTGGGGGATGAGGGGCAATCCTCATTCTTCCTCTATGGCTGGGTGGTGAGCCAGAGGCCGTCCCCTCTTGTGGTAATGCCCGTAGCGGCGTTACGGGAATGTAACACCTACATTAAGCTATTAGTTAATTACTCACTAATCACATCTTAATTATTATCTCTAATCACTTTGTTAATGCATTTGATCCACCATAGATCATCACATTGCTGTAATTTCAACATGGTATCAGAGCCAAGCCTAGAATCCATCAAGTTTATGAGCCCATTATCTAGTTAATTAAGATTAGTAGTAGATAATTAGGAAATAATTAAAATTTTTTAGTTATTTTCAAGAAGCTTTCTGTACCCTCAGCAAGTGGAGGAGCTCTCTCTCCTTGTAGGCTCAACCATTTCCCAAGCCCTTTTCGGGACTCATTCTAGACTCAAGGGCCTACACACAGCCCAAAGGAATTGACGAATTTCAGCGCAGAACGCTGGCGGCAACACGATTTGCAGGCGTGTTTTTTTAGAGAAAATCAGTGATTTCTACTTCATTAAATCAAATGGGTCTAATTCCTCTTAGTCCCGAGGGTTTTCAAGCATGCTCTACAAGCTGGTGAAGTCAGAAATTGATTTGATCAAGTCTACAGTGAGATCTAAGCTCTTCATCAAATTTACAGGTGACTTTGGTAAAATAGAGATTAAGCATTCAATGTTTGGTCAAATCTTGTGTTTCTTGGCTTAATCCTCTACTAGACTAATTGCTATTGATGGCCTTGAAAGCATTTGAGCTCATTTGAACTCTAAGGCCTCAGATCTGGGCTCCCCGCATACTCTGTTTTCTACATACAAAACAGAGGATTAATTTGCTAATTAGTGATTAATCAGTACTAATCACTGTATTTTGGTGCAATTCAGGGTTAAAATTAACCATTAGGTATCTGATACAAATCCCTATAACTTCCGATTGCAATTCGGAGTTGGTTTGATACTCCAACCATTCCGTACAAATTGGTTACCCTTGATTTAATGTAATTTCTTGTAAAATTATGCTGATAAATTTGTGGTAATCATCGTTTTACATTTAACCCTTGGTTAGTGCCTACAAATCACACTCAAATTCAAGATTATTCATAGCTAGAGTTGCATTTGGGAATGTGCATAAGAATGAATGCTATATGCATTATGTATTGGGCACATTGCATCAGTGTAAAAATGGGATGACACTGCCCTTGTCCAGAATAAGGCAAGAGGTAAGACCTCTCGCATAGATTTGGGTTTGCATTGCATAGTGATACAAGATAAACATCAAAAGCCCAAAAGAACTGTCAACAAAACATTTAAACATGTTGCTCACATGGAGTAAGAAGAACTCACGGACAAGCTCATGGCCCCAGCCATGAATGAAGAAGAACGTCTCTTTCCAAGAGGAAGATCCACACCAAGAAGAAAAGCTAAAGGAAGCATTGAAGGAAGACATGGACACGAGAAGAGAAGCTGCCACAACAAGAAGACTGAAAGAAGAGGAAGACATGGACGCGTGGAGAGAAGCTGCCACGACAAGAAGACTGAAAGAAGAGGAAGACATGGATGCGTGGAGAGAAGCTGCCACGACAAGAAGAGACTGAAGACAAGAGAAGATGTGAGGCTCCAAAGAGTGAGGAGCTATGTGAAAATCTGAGAGAGAGAGAGAGAGAGAGAGAGAGAGAGAGAGAGAGACCCCACAACCCAATGTAACCTGTCCCAACAAAGTAAAACCACCTCTGAGCCACCGATGATGTAGGCCACGTGGTAGATGTATGTGTGAGCACTTTAGTCAAGGTCGTGGGAACTTGTAGTAGCCTTGGACACATAGAGAGAGAGTGTGTCAAGGACTATGAGTTTAGGGATTTGAGGCACTGGTCGCGGACTATCAAGTAAGAGGGAAACTTGGTATAGGGTCCAGGTGTGCTAGGAGTATTCACTTGAGGGGAGGTGTGCTAGGAGTATTCACTTGAGGAGAGGTGTTGAAATATACAAGTGAATAGGGTGTGTGCGGGAACAAGCCCTTGGTTAGAGGCTGTAAAAGAGAATATGTAAATGTGAGAGAACCTGTGAAAAGGTGAGAAGAATCTACTGGGAGAGAATAAAGGGTAGCATGAGAAGATTTAGGAGGTGTGGAGATATTCTAGGAGAGGTGGCAAGAATCAAGCAAAAGAGATGGAGTGAATCAAGGAGAAATCAGTGGGATTAGATGCTTGGATGTAAATGTGTGAGTCAAAGGGAGTGAGCGCGAGATAGAGAGAGAGCAAGAACACACAATGGTGGGTGTGTTAAATGAGAGTGGTGAGGGGCACACCACAACCCCTCATGTTTTATATTAGAAAGGTACAAAATCCCAAGTACAAGTATGTACACACATAAGGGTGTCATAGGGGTCTAGGCATAAATGGGCCTTTACCCCCAACAATCTCCCACTTAAAGGCCAATGTGCCTAAAAGTGAGATATATGTACAGGCCAAAAGAAAAAGACAAATGGCCTATCCGACACCCATGAGTTTGATACAATGTGCATGCTTCTCTGAGGGCAGACTCTTTGTCAAAACATCTATAGAGTTATCATCTGTGTGCACTTTGACAAGCTCAAGTAGCTTACCATCAAGCACCTCACGGGATAAAATGGTACCTCACATCAATGTGCTTAGTCTTGGCATGAAACATAGGTTTCCTAGCCAACATCATAGCACTTTGACTATCACAGTGCAACACTGGAATCCCTCCTGAAATACCCAAAGCTTCCACTAGACGAGAAAGCCATAAAGCTTCCTTGCATGCCTCAGCGGCGACTGCAACATACTCTGCCTCAGTGGTAGACAAGGCAATGCATTTCTGCATACGAGAAATCCAAGAGATTGCACCACCAGTGAATGTAAAAACATAACCCGTGGTAGACCGTCTGCTGTCTGCACAACCTGCATAGTCTGCATCCACAAATCCTTGGATAGATGCATCTGACTTACCATAGCATATGCACACATCTTGAGTACCCTTCAAGTACCTCATTACACCCTTCATTGCATCCCAATGCTTTTTGCCAGGGTTGGCCATAAACCTGCTAACAACTCCCACTGCAAATGCAATATCTGGTCGTGTAGCAACCATAGCATACATAAGACTACCAACTGCGGAAGCATAAGGGATCTTGGCCATGGCAGCCCACTCGTCATCTGACTTAGGGCTGTCATCCTTTGAAAGTTTCACATATGGAGGTAAAGGAGTAGAGAGACTCTTCCCCTCATCCATGCTGAAACGTTTCAACACCTTCCCAATGTACTCTTTCTGAGACAAGTAGAGAGTTCTCTTGCCCCTGTCCCTAAGAATACGCATGCCAAGTATATGATTGGCATTACCAAGATCTGTCATCTCAAAAGTCTTATGCAGCTCCTTCTTTAGTGCAACCAATTCCTGAGTGCAACTCCCTGCAATAAGCATGTCATCCACATACAAAATGAGGATGAGAAGACTCCCAGCTGAAGCCTTTTTGGTGTATAGGCAGTGATCCTCCTCACTTCTTTTATACCCCTGAGAAATCATGAAAGCATCAAATTTATGATACCATTCCTTGGGTGCCTGCTTCAAGCCATAGAGACTCTTTTGGAGCTTACAGACAAGACCCTCTTTCCCTTTGACTGCAAAACCCTCTGGCTGCTGCATATAAATCTCCTCATGGAGATCCCCGTGAAGAAAAGCTATCTTCACGTCCATCTGGAATAAGTCCATATCATCATGTGCAACCAAAGCAAGAACAGCCCTCAATGTAGTCATTTTGACCACAGGTGAGAAGATTTCATCAAAATCAATTCCCTTCTCTTGCTTGAAACCCTTGCAACCAAACGTGCCTTATACTTAGGTGATGAGTCTGTAGGTGCTACCTTAAGCTTGTAAACCCATTTGCATGGCAATACTTTCATCCCTGCAGGCAAAGACACCAAGTCCCATGTTGCATTCTTTTTCAGAGAGGCCATTTCAGATTGCATGGCTCTCTCCCACTTCAAATGATCATCCCTCTGCATAGCCTCCTTAAAGCATGAGGGCTCTCCACAATCTGTAAGCAATACAAAGTCAACCCCAGGAACAAACCTGTCTGGAGGACGAGTTGGTCGAGTAGATTTTCTAACCCATGGAGCACCTGGAGCTGGCTGTCCAGCCTGCTCTTGTGGAAAAATAGGTGGTTGTACCACCTCTTCCTGCTGTATTTCCATGTTCTATTGCTTAGTATTTTGTGGCTGAATTTGAGGCAACACTTCTGCCACCTCTTGAGGTTCAACATGAACCTTTTCTGCAGCATTTCGGGGCTGTTCCTAGGGATGTATTTGCTGCTATACAGCCCTTGGATTTTGCTATCTATGATGCACATCATCTTCATCAATAACCCTTCAGACTTCCTAAGTCTTTGGGGCTATTTTATACATGCATGTTTCATGAAAAATGACATCATTACTGCGTATAAGTTTTTTAGCTTCGGGATCCCACAATCTATAACCCCACCATAGCCCAAAAAGATGCTCTGCGAGACGTGGGATCAAGTTTGGTCCTATCTTCCCTGCGTATGTGCACAAACGCAACACAACCAAACACTCTCAAGTGCTTATATGAGGGAGGCTTTCCCGTCCATAATTCTTCAGGCACTTTGAGTCCCACTGTCCTATTCGGTGACCTATTAATCAAGTGAACAGCTGTTTGCATAGCTTCAGCCCAAAACCCATGTGATAACGCAGCATGTGACAACATACTTCGAACCTTCTCTTGAATGGTTCGATTCATACGCTCTGCAACACCATTTTGGGGGGATTATAGGGAGGAGGTAACTCCCTTTTGATACCCTTACTGTCACAAAACTCTTGAAAAGCATTTGACATGTATTCCCCACCATTATCGGAGCGTAAACACTTGAGTTTCTAGCTGGTCTGATTTTCAACCATAGCAAGAAACCTCTGAAAAATACCAAATACCTCACTCTTCAAGCGAAGAGGGTATGCCCGCACCTTATGGGTGGCATCATCAATAAAAGTCACCATATAACGAGCTCCCCCCAAAGATAACTGAGGCATTTCACACACATCAGTATGAAGAAGATCCATTGGAGAACTCCTTGACAAATGCTTGGAATGTGGACCTTGAGTTTGCCGTCCATAAATACAATGATCACACTTAGACAAATCAGCAAACTTATACAAAGGCAAGTAACCAAAACGGGCCAAGGTTTCCATTCCTTTGACACTCATGTGTCCCAATTGGCCATGCCACAGTGAAATATTTGGCAGCTTGGTTGCATTTACAAGAGAATGTCCAACGACATCTGAAGCTATAAGATGATACAAAGTGTCAATCTTCGGTCCTTTGGCATATACCATTTGACCCTTCTTGATTTTCCACTGTTTCCCACCAAAAGTAGTGTAGAAATCTACATCATCAAGCTGCCCTGTACTTATCAAATTCTTTTTTAGCATAGGAACATGTCTGACATCCTTGAGCATAAAGTGATTACCATCTGCAAAAGCAAGCTGAATATCACCAATTCCAGTGATCTGACAAGCATGGTTGTCCCCCAAATAAACACATCCATAATTCCCACTGGAATACGTAACAAAACTCTCCTCATAAGGAGTCACATGAAAGGATGCGCCTGAGTCAACAATCCAATCCAGCTTGTCTGCTAAATCACCGGCAATGAGTGAGTGTGCATTCACATTAGACACGAAAAGCACATCAAGGAATGATATAACCTTAGGAACATGAGGTTTAGGAACACAAGGTACAATAGCACCATCTGTCACTGCATTAAGCTCTTCTATCTTCACACTGCTCTTGTCTTTGCCTTTTACATCTTTTGCATTTGCATCTTCACCTTTGCTCTCTACCTTGCCTGCCTTCTTGTCCGCTTTCCACTTGAAGCAAAACTTTTGAATGTGTCCCTTTTTGCCACAATAAAAGCATTCCATATCTTTCTTTGAGCGGGACTTGCTCCTTGACTTACCATTGTTGCCTCTTCCCCTTGATTGAGATCTCCCACATGCATTCAAAGCACTAGAGGCTTTGCCACTTTGATTGTTCCTGCGGTTCATCTCTTCAGTGAGAAGAGAACTCTCCACATCAGTGTATGACAAACCTGTAAAAGCAGGAGCACTGTTACTCACTGCTGTCCTGAAAGTATCCCAACTTTCGGGAAGTGTGCAAAGCAATAGAACAGCCTTCATATCCTCATCAATGTTCATCTTTTGAGCAATAAGTTTGCTCACAAGGCCGTTGAACTCATTGAGATGAGTTCCCATTGGTGTACCCTCTTTCATCTTCATTTCAAAGATCTTTTTCATCAAGTACACCCTGCTGCTTGCACTTTCCTTTGCATAAAGACTGCTCAGCTTTTGCCAAACTCCCCACGCGTGTGGTAGTCTCATTTGCCACATTGAAGTAGACATTCTTTGACACCGACAACAAAATTGTATACTTGGTAAGATCATCAAGTTCCAGCCATGCATCATCATCCATATCATTGGGTTGAATGCCTTGTAGCCTGATTGGCTTGATAAGCTTTTTGATGACCAGCACACCATATATTTGCTCCTTCCAATAGTTGAAGTTCACCTGGCCCTCCAACTTTTCAAACAATAGTACTCCGTGAGCGGAAGCACTCCCACTTAATGTGATCTGTCAAAGACCACTTTGCATCCACAAAACACCTTGCTGGAATTTCTGTCCAGCTCTGTATTTTACTGTTTTTCTTCACTTTTCCTCAACAAAGAGATGTCAAAACTGTCCCAAAACTGTCCTAAAACAGTAATGAACAGATCGGGCCTGATTTTTGGCACTTTCCCCAAATTTTTCCAAGCTCAACAGAGCTTCTAAGACTGTATATCTTCCCCCCAAGTGAGTTACACAGTTCTGAAACGAAATTGGCCAAAAGCCCGACAAGCCCTTGGTTAGAGGCTGTAAAAGAGAATCTATAAATGTGAGAGAACCTGTGAAAAGGTGAGAAGAATCTACTAGGAGAGAATAAAGGGTAGCATGAGAAGATTTAGGAGGTGTGGAGATATTCTGGGAGAGGTGGCAAGAATCAAGCAAAAGAGGTGGAGTGAATCAAGGAGAAATCAGTGGGATTAGATGCTTGGATGTAAACTCTATAAATTGAGGCATTGGCCTAATGAGAATTTGCTAGTTTTTTGATTATCCATGCCTACATTAAGTCTTCGTTAATTACTCACTAATCACATCTTAATTATTATCTCTAATCACTTTGTTAATGATGTTGATTCTAGCATTTGATCCACCATAGCTCATCACATTGCTGTAATTTCAACAGGTATGGGGGTGGGGGTGGTGGGGTTTAGGTGGGGGTGCCGGGTGGGGGTAGGGGGGGTTGGGTACTTATGTTGGGGAGAGAGAGAGAGAGAGAGACCCCACAACCCAATGTAACCTGCCCCAACAAAGTAAAACCACCTTTGAGCCACCGATGATGTAGGCCACATGGTAGATGTATGTGTGAGCACTTTAGTCAAGGTCGCGGGAACTTGTAGTAGCCTTGGACACATAGAGAGAGAGAGTGTCAAGGACTATGAGTTTAGGGACTTGAGGCACTGGTCGCGGACTATCAAGTAAGAGGGAGACTTGGTATAGGGTCCAGGTATGCTAGGAGTATTCACCTGAGGGGAGGTGTGCTAGGAGTATTCACTTGAGGGGAGGTGTGCTAGGAGTATTCACTTGAGGGGAGGTGTTGAAATATACAAGTGAATAGGGTGTGTGCGGGAACAAGCCCTTGGTTAGAGGCTGTAAAAGAGAATCTGTAAATGTGAGAGAACCTGTGAAAAGGTGAGAAGAATCTACTACTGGGAGAGAATAAAGGCTAGCATGAGAAGATTTAGGAGGTGTGGAGATATTCTGGGAGAGGTGGCGAGAATCAAGCAAAAGAGGTGGAGTGAATCAAGGAGAAATCAGTGGGATTAGATGCTTGGATGTAAACTCTATAAATTCAGGCATTGGCCTATGGTTTTTTGATTATCCATGTCTACATTAAGCTATTAGTTAATTACTCACTAATCACATCTTAATGCTGGGTCCGTGTGGCTCTATAATAAGAAGGCCCTGTATAGTAGAGGAGCTTGTGCTCCACCTTATGATTGTTTTTCATAAGGCCACCTGGCGTATCAAGGTTTCACCCAGGTGTGATAGCTGGGTGGGGTGCTTTCTATATTCTTTAAAGTGCCCCCCCCTCGCCCCCCGTTTGTCTCTTCTTCTTCTGGGGGGGGGGAAGGGTTCAATAGAGGAGTCCAAATGCATGGCCAGGCTGTAGAGGATAGGAGGCTAGAAGGTCAGAGCTCAAGAAAAAAAATTGGCAAGAGTTTGGCTAGGGACAAAGCAAAGAGTGAGGAAAATGACATGCTGGGCCCTCTATTTATAGTTTTCTCGGAAGGACATGGGCGTGGCATAGGAAGGACATGGCCGTGGCAAATTGGAAGGTACAAGCCTGTCTTCACTAGGGTATGGGCATGGCTTGAGGTTGGTACGACTGTGGCTTCTGGTGCTGAGAAGGGTACAACTGTGTCTTCATGTTGGTATGACTGTGGCTTCTGGTGCTGAGAAGGGTACAATTGTGTCTTCATGTTGGTACGATTGTGGTGGCTGGAGGTTGGTATGGACGTGTCTCTAGTTTGGTATAGTCGTGGCGTTAGGTTGGTAAGGTTGGTACGATCGTGACTTCATTTTGGTATGACCATGTCTTTAGTTTGGTACGGCCATGGCTTCATTGATTTTTTTTTTCGGGGCACCCTGTGAACAGGTTTTGTACCCTTGGGCTCTATAGCCAGAACCCCACTGCGGGTTTTGTACTGACCCCTTGTTGCCAGAGTGAAAAGGTAGCTCCAATTTGGTTGTGGCGAGGCTGGTATCTCCTTTGGAAGTTTAGAGGTTTATAAGGAGGGGGTAGTAGTTGAGGGTGGAGAGGCAAAGGGTTGAGTGGGAGTACGTCGAGGGGGTCGAATAATGAGCTGTGGGGGAGTAGCCAAAGTCGAGAGTATATCACAGTTAGGGACTGTAGGCCTCTGTTGGAGGGGCAAGGGTTCTTCTTGAAGTTTTTCTTTGCCTTTGTCATGTGTAGTAGTGGTGGAGGCCACTTTGGGCTGCCATTGAAACGTGGGTGCCTATGAGATGATTGGGGTAGGAATGGTGTACTTTGGGTGCTGTGGGGGACCCAAATTTGTTGATTTCCTTTATAGAAGTTATGAGCTTGAAGTAGAGGCTTGGGGATCCACCATCGGTAAGTCGTTACTGGGCAAGGCCGAGGTTGTGGGCGAGGATGGGTCGACCTTGGGGAGTGTTTGGGTTGGTGATTGTCCTATACCTTGTGGGTTTGTGGTTTCCAATGGGTGGCCATCAAGAGGGACGAGGAGCTAGTTTTGCTGGTGTGTGAGTTTAGAAGGTGGATCAGTTGGGGATCCACAGAGTTGGGGATCCACAGAGTTGTGGCACCTTCATAATATCCCCGACTGTGAGAAGCTTCTTAGGTACGCACTGGCAAGAGTGCTTGCCTTGTGTATGTCGGTTAGACTTGTTAGTAGGGTTAGTGTTGTGAGTGAGGCTAGTCATGCAAGGGAGGTCAGCAGAGCGGAGGTGGTGTCTTGATGCAGGGTTGGGCGGCTCTGCAGAGTTGGGTGTGTTGATGAGAGGGTATGAGAGGCAACTAGGTGATCAAAGTGGAAAGAGGCCTCTTTTTAAGTGTCATGGATCTGTATTGGTCGAGGGCGGAGTTGGGTGTGTTGATGAGAGGGTATGAGAGGCAACTAGGTGATCAAAGTGGAAAGAGGCCTCTTTTTAAGTGTCATGGATCTGTATTGGTCGAGGGCGGAGTAATAGTGGTGAGGGGGGGAGGTCGGTTTATCAACTTGGAATGAGTTATTGGAAGTAAACGGGTTCTTCTTCTGTCATTAGGATGGTAACCTGGCCTAAGGCCACTTGTAGGGTGGCAGTCCTTAGCAGTTGTGTCCCATCCATCCTCTTCCATGGATGCAGAATGTGTTCACACATGGTTCCTACATAGGCATCACATAAAACTTCCCTTCCAAGGGATTCTTGCCAATGTGGAATAAGGTTGTGATGATGGTGCCTAAACATTGAATTGACTGTGAGGCCACTGTTGTGACTGTGGTGGCTGGGGTTGTCTTTTAATGGGGGCCTCTCGAGGGAGAGCCATGTGTCATAGGACATTAAGTTGTTGACTAGCCCCTGTATCAACAAGAGCCAATTTTTGGGTGAAGCTTGTCGGGCTGGTCATTCCTAACCAAAACTGAATAGGTTTCACCTCCCAGTCTTCTTCTTCGAGGTCTACTACTTGGGCCATGTTTACCGCTATGTTTTTGTCCCGAAGTTTGGCTTGCTGCTCTTTGGCCTCTCATTGGTGTGTTTCTTTCATCTCTTCATGCTAAGTTTTTCGTTGTTTTTTTTGTCATGAATGGCCCTTAGTGTGGATTTAGTGAGTGGGCCATAGTAGCATTTCAGTTTGCTACCATTGAAATATCCCGCCATTTTGATGCTGTCGAGCATTTCTGTGTGCACTGTGCCTTGTGGGGTTATCTTTATGACTAGGAAAGGTCCTAAGCCTCTGAGTTTGAGTTTCTTTTTGTGCTATAGAGGAGGACCATGTTGCACTCATAATTTGTTTGTCCTTAAGTTAGTCATTAACCACTGTTTATGCCTTAGTTTTTCTACAATCATACTATATACATCGAGGAGGCGTGTTTCATCAAGCTTTTCTAGCTCAAATAGGTGACAGCCGAGGACATTGCTTGTGAGTTTTTCCTTTACTGTAATTCACAAATTTGCAAATTTGGGACCAAAAACTCCATAGGCATGACCGCTTCAGTACCATAGGTTAAATTGAAGGGTGTTGCATTGGTGGTAGCCTTATAGGATGTTTGATAGGCCCAGAGTGCAACATGCAATTTTTGTTCCCAATCATTGCGGCTGGCCTCAACTGTTTTGGTTAAAATGGCACAAAGGACTTTATTTGTGCTCTATGCTTGGCCATTGGCTTGGGGGTAGTAACGAGAAGATTTTTTGTGAGTGACTAAGAATTCTTGTAAGAGGAATTGTATCACCTCATTAATGAAGTGTGTACCATTGTCGCTCATGATCTCAAGAGGGCATTCAAAACGAGTGATCACTGATTCATATAGGAATTTGGTAGTGGATCGCGTGTCAACCTTGCACGTAGTCTTGCCTTCAACCCATTTTGTGCAATAGTCCATGGCTGATGATGTATCGTGCTTGAGTGTATCGAGCTGCTAGACTGATGGGTTATATGAAATTAATGCCCCATTTTTCAAACAGTTGCAGAGACACAATAGGGTTCAGAGGCATGCTATCCTTAAAGCGTGGAATTTCTGCTCGTTTAGCATTTGT
Source organism: Cibotium barometz (assembly GCF_041138505.1). Lineage (NCBI taxonomy): Eukaryota > Viridiplantae > Streptophyta > Polypodiopsida > Cyatheales > Cibotiaceae > Cibotium > Cibotium barometz. The sequence continues at coordinate 19,927,711 of NC_141079.1, read as the reverse complement.
CGCATCGTTTGATGACATATTATGCGGCCAACATAGCCCTGCTATCCTTAAAGCATGGAATTATTACTTGTTCACAATCATCGCACTGTTTGACATATTTAGCTACGTCTACTATGGGTGAGACCCATTATGTGTGCTCTATTTCATAGATGAATTGGACGTCTATGAGTCGATCAATTTCTTCCCAGACCATCTTGGAGTATTTTGGATTCATGGGGTAAGCTCTTTGCTTGACAAGTCTCGCTCCATATACCATAGGAAAGGTATGTTTGACCACTTCTAAAGGTACACCCTTCATACCTGTGTACTTCTAGGTGAAGCAATCCTAGAATTCAGTGAGAGGAGAGCGACAAGTTCTATTTCTTCCTCGGCCGAGAGGTTATCCCCTATGTAGATAGGCCTCGGGTCTTCGCTCGGGCCAGCCAGGTTAACTTATTTCACCATGGTTGGACCATTATATGAGGTCCCTGTCTCTCCATTGTGGGTCCTTTGGGCCGAGTCATATTGCACAAAATGATCGGCCATCTTAAAGGTTCTGAAATGTTTGGGGACTTTAGTCTCCTTTGCTTTAGTGCTTTCTACTTCTATCAATTTTTTGGCTTCTTTCTCTGAGAAAATGTCTAGAGGGAGGTAGTCCAAAATTGAGATACTTTTGGATATAAAAATCCTCCTAGTGTCTAAAATGGTTTCCCCTGAAACAGAAATTCAAAAAGAACTTTCCAATATGCAATTGGAATTAGTTGGAAATAGGTATAAAGGACCTAAGCCTAAGGGTCTAGATTTTTAGAAATTTTTGGATTATGGTCCACCAATTAAGGTTCCTATAGGATCAATCCATGTGTGGGGTCCTAGGAGATAAATCTAATTTATAAAAGAAAAATACCCTAAAATGAGTAAATGCCCACATAAGATGAAGAGTTGACTGAGTACAAGGTTTATTAGTAAAAAACTATGAGTATTACTAAAAAATGAGATATTTTGGGTATAATGATTCATTTTTGACACATGTGTAAGGAAAAGGGGGCCCTTCAAGGAGGCGCCTATTTCACATGTGTGGTGGAGTTTTAAACTCAAAAATATTATGATATTTTTCTCTCTCCTCTCTCTTGGATTAAACCAAATCAAAAGGGAACCAAACTAGGTCCAAATCTTGTCCAAATTCAACCAAACTGAACCTAGAAAATTCTAGCAAGGGAAGTTAGAATGGATTAGGAGCCCCTCCCCCAGGCCTTCATTGTGAAATATGAAATTGGGGATATGCTAGAAAGACTTTAGGAACCATTGCTAGATTTGCACCATAAGGATTTGCATGACAGTGGGATATGATTAGAAATTTCAAAATTTATGGGTAGATGAGCCACATCTTTAAGAGGGCAAGAAAGGGTTCTAGATTTCTTAAGAAAAGATAGGTTCCTTGCAGGGAGAAGGTCAAGGAAAAAATTCCTAGGAACGTTCAAAGAGACACTCTAGTTGGCTAGGTCAAAAGATAGAAAGCTTAAGGATTAAGCTCAAGTAGCTAGAGGGGCGGAGAAGTAGCAAGGGAGCAAGTTTCAGCCTTTGAGGCATTTGCTTAAGGAGCACAACCACAACACATACAGCCTAGATATAAAACTCTCTAGAGAGGAGCTCATGCAATGGCTCACTGAAAAACTGGAAGGCCTTTTAGTAAATTTAGTGTAGAATGCAAGAAAACCCAATGGGAAAAACCAAAAGCAAAGAAGGCAAGCAAGGGATCTCCACTTCTACAACTGTGGTGAGGATGGGCACGGCATGTACAATTGTCATTACCCCAGGAGAGTCCAAGGGGATTACTATCCACCAAGAAGGATTCAGCAACAAATTACCCCTCCTCGGCACATCAGCCTCTATGCAAATCCTACCGTGCACCAAGCGCCAACACCTTATCCTCTCGTTGAAGTGCCACTCCTACCACAAGGAGGTGAGAGGACATTTAACATTATTGATCTAGAGAAAGTTTCAGGAGTGAAGGAGGATCCAAAGACTCTATTAGAGGTGGGACACCATGCTAGTGAAGAGAACCAAAATTCAAGAAGCTAAAGACATGGGATCAGACAAGCCAGGGGAGAAACGAAAAGGAAGAAGAGCTAAACAGGATGGAGAAGCCAGGACTAGCAAGCCAGGGAAGCCTCATCACACAAAATCATTATCGAGGACTTTCTTTTGGTGGGTAAGGGTCACCGACCTTATGATCTAATTTCTGATGTGGGGAGCCAAGGGCCAAAACTTACAATTCTTTCATTTGGTGCCTAAGGTGAGGAGACAATGGTGTAAAATGGTTAGCACTCGAAAAAGGTTACCTAGAGAACTAAACTTGATTAGAGCAGACCCGCACACCGAGATGTGGTACCACTAGAAGTATAAATCAAGGGGAAAAAATTTTCAAAAGTGTATTTAGATGGAAGTGCACAAATGTGCATTATGAGTGAGAAGTTGATGCACAAATTGGGATTTGAGGGGAGAGGACCATCTTCATACAAGGTGAGGTTGGCAAACAATACCTCAGTGAAGTGTGTGGGAGTAGTCAAAGGGGTGAGAGTAACTATTTGTGGGGTTGAAGCAACTGTAGACATGTATATTATGCCATCCAGGGCAGAGGGCTATTCGTTAATTCTAGGGAGACCTTGGCTAATAGCAATGAAGGTAGAACAACGTTGGGGAACCAAGATGCTACTGTTAAAGCTGTACCATGAGAAAGGAGTAGGAAGGAAGACCATCACATATGACATGAAAGTTGGTAGATAGGTGGATCTCGAATATGAGACCACAATAGACGAGTTTAGTTCTAGTGAGAGTGCCTCGTCAGGGAGCGAGAAGAGTAGTGATAGTGAAGAGAGTTCATTAGAAGTGATGGGTCTAGTCTTTAGAGAGCCTGTTTCTCCTAGGCGAGAGGAGGACACTACCATGCCTGAGGTTGATGAAGGGAAGCTAGAGCGGGATGTTATCCAAGAGTCTTTCTGTGTACAAGAGAGGGAGTTATATATTAGCATGTTCAGGAAGCATCATAATTTGTTCATCACCGACTACACACACATCATGGGGTACCTATAATTGAGCATCACATTGATTTGAAGGAGGAGGCAAAGCCGATTGCACAAAAACTAAGGAGATTGGGTGTAGTACAGAGAGAAGCAGTGTTAGGTGAGGTGAAGAGATTACTGCATGCCGGGTTCATTTATCCAGTGGAAAATGCTGAGTGGGTCTCACCAGTGGTGGTCACTCCAAAGAAAAATGGGAAGTGGCGTATTTGTGTTGGCTACAAACCTTTGAATTCAGCTACTAAGTAGGATCACTTTTCGCTTCCATTTAGGATGAGATTCTAAATGAGGTGGAAGGTCATACTATTTGTGATGGTTATTCTGGTTATTTTCAAATAAGAATTGCATAGGAGGATCAACGGAAGACTAGTTTCATCACTCCATGGGGATGTTTTGCATACAAAATAATGCCCTTTGCTCTCACTAATGCTCTAGCCACCTTCCAATGGTTTATGAATTATGTCTTTTAGCCCTATTTTGGCTCTTCTATTTGAGTCTTCATTGATGATTTCTACATCTATAGCTCAAGAATTCTACATCTGGCTAAAGTTGAGGAAGGCCTCAATAGACTTCATCAGTTGGGCGGGCAACTCAACCTCAACAAGTATCACATTGCAGAAGAAAAGGTGGTTCTTCTAGGTCATGTCATTTCAAAGGCAGCATCAAGGTGGATCTGGAAAAAGTTCAAGCTCTTGTAGCCCTCCCATCACCGTGAACCTTTAAAAGAGTAGGTGTATATCATATAGAAGGTCAGGTACATGAGTAGGTTCATATATCTCCTCTCAAAAAAGTAGTATTTCCATTACAGCAGTTGACACATCAGAGTGCTTTTACATGGGGATAAGAGGATGAAATGCACTTCCAAGAGGTAAAAAATGTTCTTAGTTCCCTGCCTGCATTTCACCACCTAGATGGGCGGACATATTCTATGTTAATCCTAGTGTTGAGGTAGATACACTAGGTGTTGTACTTATGCCGAAAGACCCCCGGACCTCATTTATGAAGCCTATGTATTTTGTTAGCTGGGTAATGACTCTTGCTGAAGAAGGGTACGTCTTAATGTTTGCTTTGAAGAGGTTTCACCCCTATCTCTTGCCTAGGCAGCTTGTGGTGGTGATCATTATAGAGCCGACTTTCCCTTATGTAATGTAGCACATGGACACTTCTTTCAGGATAGCAAAGTGGGAAGTTCAGATTCAGGATTATGGCTACACTTTTATTGTTCAAGATACCACTAGGGCATGCTTGGCTAATGTCCTCACACATAGGTGTCATTAGAAAAATCTCACTCTAAAGCCAAAAGAGCCCCTCTTAATCCTTCCACATGTAGATTTAGAGGATGCTTATACTCTTCATTTTGATGGAGCTTTGAGGAGAAAAACAAGTCAAACTACAGGTGGTGTCATAATTCATGATCCACAAGGGGATGTATTTCTCAAGCAAGGAGAATTTTTGGAGGGGATAAATTTCAACAATGAAGCAAAATATGCCACTCTTGTCATGGGTCTCAAATTATCCTTGGATCATGGGGTAAAAAGGTTGAATGTTAAAGGTGATGCACTGCTATTAATTAAACAAATTTAAGGCAATTGGGCATGCAAAAGTTCCAGTTTAAATGCTTGACTAAGGCAGGTGAGGAAGCTCATGGAGGAGGCAGATGCACTAGCCAATGACAAGCTAGAGACACCTTTTTGGGAGCTATCAAACTTCAAGAGCCCTTATTTGAAGGGCAAGACCACCTTCAGGAGATCATACAGTTTTTGGAGCTAGGAGAAACCCAACTCACATGACAAAGGAGCAAAAACGGTGGCTGGCAAGGAAGGTGGTTAGGTATAGGCTCATTAATGGTGAATTGTACTGTAAGGGTAAGGATTTTATTTTAAGAAGGGTACCAAGTTCTTGGAAAATTGAGCCTATTTTAAGGAGTTGTCATGACGGGATATGTGGTGGCCATTTTGCTCAATAGGCAACTAGCAAGAAAATTCTTCAAGTGGGCGTCACTTGGCCCAGCCTTCACAGAGACACTCAGCACTAGTGCAAAACATGCAAGGAATGTCAAATAGTAGGGGACATGAGGCTATCTTTACGAGCCTCAAACACCAATTATTTATTTTGGCCCATTTGAGAGGGACATGGATGCAATAGGTCCTCTCTCGGAGGACTAATTCTGGCAAGGAGTACATCATCGTCGGGGGGTAGACTACATGACAAGATGGCAAGATGGGCCGAAGCAACTAGCGTAGCAAGAATAACCACCCAGGACGTAAGTAAGTTCATTTTTTGAATTCATTTATTATAGGTTTGGGACACCATTGGAGATAATTTCAGATAGGGGGCCGGGTTTTCGCTCCGATCTTATGAGACAGACTTGATGCAAAGGCTGAAGATTGAGCATGGGCATTCCACCCCATACTACCCTCAATGTAATGGGCTAGTCGAAAAGATTAATGGAATGATATGCATGATCATCACTAAGTAGGAAAACAACAAGGCAAAGGAGTGGGACAAGCATCTTTCAATAGCTTTGTGGGCTTACAAGACCACCTTCAAGATATCAACAAATTTCACACCTTTCCACTTAGTATACGGCTCTAGGAGGCTCTCTTGCCCATTGAAGTAGACCTATCAACTCTCAGATTGATTGTAGTAGACAATGGTTTGGGATCAAAGACAAAGTTTTCAAGGAGGTTGCTTGATATGGAATAACTGGCAGTGGATAGAGAAGAAGAAATCACTCACTACATGAAGCAAGTAGAGAAGTAAAGGTTGAAGGTCAATCAAGGTCTACTAGAGAAGGATCTAGAAGAAGGTTCATTGGTGCTCAGGTATGACTTTCATTTTGACAATTGAAAGGACAATAAGTTTTTGCAGCGGTGGGAAGGTCCTTTTATCATCATCATGAAGAAGTTATCAAATGGGAGCTATCAGTTATATAGGATGTTTCAGGGAAAATTCACAAGATAAGGGTGAATGGCTGGTGGCGTACTTTCAAAGGCTTGACTTTACGAGAGGTCTAGATGGACTCATCTCATCACAAGGAAGTAGCATCCGAGGGAGAGTATTCTTCCTCGACCACATCAGCGTCATCAACAAGCTAGAGGCATGAATGCCTCTTGCCTAGGGGAGGGCTAATGATCTGGGGTTTTCACACCCGCCTTTTACGCACTTAATTCAGGTTGGAACCCTGCGTGTGTTGTACATACTACCTCTTGTCATCATTTTCCTCTTTTTTTGTCCACACTTGGATGCCATGCTCTTGTTTCTAATCTTCATGGGATTGGGATGTTGAATTTCAAATTCCCTATATCTATCTATATTCCTTGATATGGCCCGCTCACTTGGTACATAGGGTTTGAGGTTCCTTTACTTCATCAAAATATATAAGTAAATATGCTTGTGTATGTACCTATTGGGTGAGTTTTTTCATTACTTGTAAGCGGGCTACCGGTACTTGAGTGTTTTTTTAATATGATTATCTGACCTTGTGGATCCTTTGCCCACCATGTGTATCTTTTATATCATCTGATATATATATATATTCATGCATATATATATTTATGTGTACATAAGTTGGGTTTTTTTCATCTCTTCCCTAAGCATGGTGGACCACCATCTTAAAGGGTGGTAATGATATTTTAAAAAAATAAAACTTTTTCAATGGGTGGTAGCCTTTCATGGGGGAGCTGCCACATGGCCCCCCTCAATTCATCATGCTCTTTTCCTCATCTGCAGAAAAGCCCCCCCCCCCTCCTCCTGCTCTTTCTCATCCTTCTCATGCTCTTGGCGGCAAGTAGCAGGACCTCGCCCTTAGCAAGCATGCAAAGCTTACTCTCTTTTTCTCTCTCTCATAGTCATTTGTCAAAAGACCACACACACACTCTCATGCACTTTACACACACTTCCATAGCATTTGGACCCCACACGCGCGCACACACACTCTCATGCACTTTACACATATATACTATATACCCGTAACCCACCTATTTACCTATATGTGCGAATTGCATAGCTTTAATGAAGATGGGAACTAGATAAATATAGTATTTATGTAAATGTATGTATGTATATATACATACATACATACATTTACATAAATACTATATATATATATAGTATTTATGTATGTATATGTATGTATGTATATATATACTATATATATATGTAAATGTATGTATGTATATATATATATATATATATATATATATATATACATACATTTACATAAATACTATATATATATACATACATACATACATACATACATTTACATAAATACTATATTTATCTAGTTTTCATCTTCATATATATATATGTAATACAACATTATGTACATAAATGCATATTGCTATATATATATAAAGAAATCATTACATATAGTATATATGCAAAATAGTAATGGATGTTGGCAAAATAAACGTTCATATATGCATGTCTACAAAATTCTATAGCATATACATAAATATATATGTTGATATGTGCTTTACACATGCATATACATGCTTAAGAGCCATCCATGCATAATTATACATGATTAACATTATAATCATGTAATATAGACACACACACACACACACACACATATATATATAAGCCATAAGCATGCACTATGCATATGCATCTTATGCATACACCCATGCATGAAAAATGGTAATTCTATGGGATATGTACTCCAGTGAACCAGGCTCATGATTGATTTGAGATAAGTGTCCATGCATCAAAGGGCACATGTATGGTCAAAAGTTCTACCCATGGAGTACTAGTACTTTTCCATTACCACTCATGGATGAATTCCCTAGCATATGTACAAACATTGCATGTGAGCATGTCCATGGTCATTCCAAAATTTACCAAGGGCTTATCTAGGTCATGACATCTTCATGGAAAATTCAAAAAATTCAAAGCTTGTTCACCCTCTCACATTCAAGAGGGGTAAGTTTAGAATTCACTAGCATCTCTAGTGAATGGTAAAACTACGGTGAATGGAGATCTTCTTCGGCAGCAAGAACAGGTGAAACGGTAGTACAACTACAAACCGAGAATCCCTTCCATCTGGGAGCCTTCAACGGTAAAGTGGGCACAGTATGCTCACCATTGACTCTTCCCCCCCTAAAGAGCCTTGTAAATCCACCCTTAAGAATCTCATATGTTGCCCAATAATATGCCTATGGCATCACCGCTTGTAAATACATTTCACTCCTTCTCTCTCTAGCTTTGTCCTCACCACCCTTGGCTCCATCATGAGGGCCTAGGGTGGGGTAGTTGTAATCATCTCAAAGACCACCTCTATGGCCCCCTTCATGATTTCCCCAACCATGGTTAGGATCTCAACTGAGGCCCTAACCCATGGCTTCATAGACTATAGTACCCCCCCCTCTCATACCCAAAAAATCACACCCCTCATACCCAATTCAACCCCAAGTGCCCCATGTCTAGCATCCCATTAGCCCATTTTGCTTACCCCTAAGCACACCCAACCATCCACAACTCATTTACAAGGAATCTCATGGAGCACCCATCACAAACACACACTCCCACATAGTGTAAGCACCCAAATGAATCCCACCCTCATTAGCTCTCAAGGAATCATCAAATATGTCACTTAGGATATGAATGAAGCACTATGGCAATCTTGCACCTAGCATAAATACTCTCATAATTCTATGAATCCTTGCCCTCATCCCCTTACCATTCCCACCCTTTAGAAATTAGGAAATACTAGCATGGTTAGAATTTAAGGAAATCATCTTACACAAAATCATTATCATGTCTAGTGAAGCATAAAATCAAGCCTACACAAGCACTTCATAGTGTGAACTTTCAACACCATGCTTAGGGAAACTTCACCTTTGGGAAGGTTACACATCATAGCCCAAGAATTGGAGGGGGAAAGCATCATGAGGAGTCTATAGTTTTGGAGAAATTGGTGAAATGTCATGCATTTCGAGGGTTGTTCTATTTTGGAGTGGAGGTCTCCTTTCTCATGTCACTCAATTTCTCACTCTCTCTCCCATCCTCTCTACCCTATGACAAAGCTTGTACATAAGGAACCCTTCAAATAAATGATCACGCCCGAGTCACTTACCCAAGTTCCACCAAGGATGACATTATCCTCAAGGGAATATGGAGTAACATGGAATCTGAATTCCACATTTCCATCGATTGTTTGAGTAGCATAGCTAAAGTAACTTTGAACTTTAATGTTTTGTTCATTGGCACCTTTTGCAAGACCATTGTCTTTAGGGATGATTTGAGGTTGTCCCAATGATATCCAAGTGTCTATTTTCATGATGTTATGACTAGCTCGAGGACTAATCAACACTCGTTTGCACTTAACAACATTGCCCATAGGGAAATCCAACCATACCATAATAGAATCTTCAAGAGGAACCATGAATGTTTCAGCTTCAAATCCTATTTCGGTTTCATATTCCCATTCACTTTCATCCTCTTCTTGGCTTTTAGCTTTTTCAATAGTACCCAATGTGTACAATGGCACACTCGGTCCTCTTACAATTTTAACTAAGGTCTATTTGGAAACTTGCGAATCCTTACAGTCTTGTTCTATGTAGCTTATGTTTAGCCTTTAATGATGCAAGTGTTGATGTTATGTTGGCTTCACCACGAGATAAGAGCACTCCTCCAAATGAGGATTTGAGAGTATGCTTTAATTTTGTAAGGGATTCATCAAAGTCATCACGTGCTTTTTCAACCACATAATTCATGGAATCTTCATTTAATGAGTCTTCTGTAGAGAGTAAATCTTCCTCTTAAAAGAGGAAGTGATACTCCTTCAGTTTTTGTATTTTTGTTGCATTTGTAGGTTTGGCATTATGAGGTTCAATCACAACCGGTGATCCTGCATGACACTCAACAATGCTAAGCATGCTCTCCTGAACCTGCTTTTTGTGTTCCACATATGTCATGTGATCATGATTTTTAGTGTGGGGTGGTTCTAGTTTCTTGATCGGTTAATGAGGTGCACCTAATGACGAATCATAAGTTGGTTCATCCACACTAAGTGACATACTAGAACTTGTATCATCTTTTGACTTTCCTTGGATTACCAGTTTTTTTTAAGGTTTTCCCATGTGATGAGAACGATCTTTCTTTTTTTTCTCTGAGTGGTAGCCTCCCCAGTGATCACCCCCTCTCTTTTATGCAATGAAAGACTTTGTTTACCCTGTTCTAACCTAGAGAGAGAAAATTATTTTAGAGAGATAAGACCACATCTTGGAAATATTTTTGATAGATAAATTGTCCCAGACCTTATGATCACATTCCTCAAAGCAGTATTTAAAAAAAAGAATTTCAGTTGAGAGATATTTTGGACGGTGGATGCACATCGCACATAAGGTAAGAATTAAGTCTAGTGGAATTTTAATAAATCCTTTTGATGGAAAATATTCTTCTAAACTATATAATATAGATCGACTCATTGGAAACTAAAAAGGATTCATAGATTGGGTTAAAATCTTGGACAGTGAGTGCATGGAAACACACCCTTATTCATGATAGTGTAAAAATTTTCAAAGGCTAAAAATAACAGATCTTTCTAAATATCAATATTTCCACACATGGGAAATGTGGAACATTGGAAAAATAGAAGATAATTGTCCTAAAAAAACATAAAATATTCAAGCATGTGTGGTGGCAAACAAATGGCAAGTGATGGCATAGACTTGGGAGAGTGTGATTATTGTAATGAGCAAATTGACACCTTGCAAGGAGAGGGAATCTCACTTCATTCATGGAATGTTTATGCATGAATGTCATAGATGTCAAAAGAGGATGTTTGGTTACATTTTCATGTACACATTCATGGCATGCTTATGCATGAATGTCATAGATGTCAAAAGAGGATGTTTGGTTACATTTACATGTTCACATTCATGGCATGTTTATGCATGAATATCATAGATGTCAAAAGAGGATGTTTGGTTACATTTTCATATTCACATTCGTGGCGTGTTCATGCATGAATGTTATAGATGACAAAAGAGGATGTTTGGTTACATTTACATGTTCACATTCATGGAATGCTTATGCATGAATGTCATAGATGTCAAAAGAGGATGTTTGGTTACATCTTCATGTTCATATTCATGGCATGCCTATGCATGAATCATATAGATGATAAAGGAGTATGTTCCGTTCCATTATCATGTTTACATTCATAGCATGTTTATGTCTCAATAGTTTACATAAAATAAATAGAGAAAAGTTAGAGAAAATTCCTTTGTTTTCATTTTCATGGATAAGAATTTATCACATGGAAATCTTTACTTGCATAGAAACGTGTCTTTATAAAAGGACTGTTTTACGTCAAAATGCTGGGAGGAGCATTTGGTTTATTGTTTAAATAAGATCCTGGACCTAAGAAGAGCTCCTGGCAATAGCCGGCGCGGGGAGTCATTCGAGGATTTCCCATGTGGGAAAGCCTGCCGAGGACTTGACCAGCCTCGGTATGATTAAAATGGTGTGCTCCCAGTACTATGGGCAAGGGGTCAAAGAAGCGGTCCCTAAGTAAAGTGCTAGGACACCTAAGGAGGATCCTAGAGGGTTCTGACCAGGCAATGCTCGGGCTCGCGGTTGCTTAGATGATGAAACTTGGTATACTCAAGTTGTGAAAATGTATTGGTACTGATGTTTGATTACTCATCCTTGTCTTAAGAGGAGTGAATGCGTAATTGTTTAAGAGGAGTGTGTGAGTAATTGTTTTCAAAAGCAAAATGGCATTTCAATTATGGGTGGGTGAGTAATTGAATTTCCACCAATACAATGGTTGGGTGGTCGGCTAACCCATGGGACTGAGGCTAGATCGGTGGAATTCCTTATAGTTGAAATATAAATAAATCAAGGGTAGAAGTTTAGTTCAAGATACATATGGTAGATAGAGAACCTGGACAAGTCTTGTTTTAGGGGACCGGATCAACGATTGCGCCTCACTCGCATTCGCATTTTAGCATCTCATTTCGTATGCTAGGACCCATTCAAGTAGAAACTAGCTCGTAAAACATTTTGAGAATCTCCGATAGCATATGTGGTTTCATGGACAGAGGATCCATGCATGTTGCAGTCAGCATGCCAGAAGTTGAGAGAGAATATCTCCTTATTAGCAATGATCTTATTGAAGTTAGGGGTTGCCTATAATATTGTACTTTATCATCCGATACCTCGGACTTTAGGCTTATGTGCCGTGTATACGCTTCTGAAATGTTTTATACATAGAAGTAGAATTATAGCATCCTTAGCAGTAAGGACACGAATATATCCACATATATCCCCAACCTTATACCGTCAGGCTATGCGTATTCGCATGAGAGCTTGATCTTTAACCCATATTGCTCTATTGTACATATTAAATCGATATATAAATAAAGAAATATTTTTGTTAGTTCCAGCTATCCAATAAAAATATCCAGAATAAAGAGTCTAATAAATTTTGTTATCTCAGAATAATGTCGATGAATGAAGACGGCTCCCCTATTGATAATAGTAATTTGGAATCCATTCAAGACCTTTATCAAATCAACGAGAATAAGGGATCTCGTAGAAGAACTGTTTGCAAAAAATTGACCCAGTGGACTCAAATGTGGGATGATCAAAGATCTTGTGTAGTTGAAATTCCAGTAGGAGACATAGAAATGTTAAATCAGAATATAATAATATGCCACGAACTAGAGATTACTGGTCTTGTAGACCATTACTGTATCGAGGATGTAGATGATTTATCACCCAACATTGAATTCTCTGTAGCAATCGCTGAACTGAGAATGCTGCTTCCTATACATAAAATCTATATCCCATGCCACGTGAGAATCCTAAGAGGATTAGAAGATTTTTGAAGGTCCCAGAAAAAGTTGTATATAATACTTAAACTTTTCTTGTATTATTCGGATCAATAACAAAGTGGTCATTCTGTTTAGAGAATCCTTTTATACTTTACAAAATTTTTACTCATATCACGTGATTGTCAGGATCATGAATCGTGTTAACAGCACTAGACAAGCTGGTCATCAAGTAGAGGAGGAAGAGCTTAATTTTGATGCTCGCAAGGCCCTTCATAGAGCCCAGTCGAGCCCTTTCAAAGGAGAAGGAGAAGATTTAGGTGAAACTCTTGAGAAATGGATAGAAGCAATGGAGGAATACTTTGATGTGACTGGATATAATGACAAGAGCAAGATGGCTCTTGGCAGGCTGAAGATCATTGAGACAACTCGAGTAGCCTAGAGAAATCATTGTGATACTAATCATTTGGACAGAAACACCCAGACTTGGGAGGATTTGAAAGCCTATCTCCAGAAGAGATTTTGTCCCCCAGGGTTTGTAGAAAATAAGATGAATGTATTTCTGGAGAGCTGACTCAGGGCAACTGAATGATAGAGGAATATCGCTAGGCATTTGCCCTCCTTCTCAAGTATGATCCACCCTTGGATGAGAAGAAGTTGTTGGTCAGGTTCATTTGCAAGTTAAATGAACCTCTGGATACACTGGTCAAAAATGCTAAGCCAACTTCTATGGCAGAAGCGGTAAGGATGGCAAAGGATTTTTCAAAAGCTTTTGTGGTAAAGGTTCCAACAAAACCAGTACCTTCCTCTTTCAAGAGAATTCAAACTCCGGGAAGTGCTTCCAACTCTCCACCTCCAAAGAGACAACAAGGGATTAGTCAAGCCCAGAATGTGGGATAATTTAAATCAGAAGGAAGATCATTCCCCCATGGCATATTTCCAGAGGCATAAGGTCTTTCTAAGGTACAGAAACATGAACTCAAAATCCAAAATAGATGTTATGGATGTCAAGGTTTTGGGCATCAACTCAAGGACTGCCCAATCCCTTCCATGTCAATGGGCCAAGGTTATCAAGGTCCCAGAATTCCAAGACCTATCCCTTCATTCTAGAGTAACCAAGGATTCCCTCCCCAGAGACAAGAAAATTCGAGAGGGAGGATACCAGCATGACCTGCAACTTCAGTACAAAGCAGTTTCAAACCTCCCTCCCAGAATCGGGGAAACCCAAGAGAAAGAGTTCCACCTCAAATAGTAGCAGTCAAGGCTGCCACTGTGGCAGAGCTAGTGGATGAAGAAAAAAGACAAATTCATGTTGTTATCGAGCATCAAGACCAAAATTGTCAGTTCTCTGTCATTTATTCAAGCACTAGTAGATTATCAAGGTAAGATCTTTAAGCTTTTGATTGATTATGGCAGTACTCGTTCTTTTATTTCCCCCCTCGATGCTTGCGTAAATTAGTCCTAGATCAGAAATGAGGAAAATCTATGCAAGTAGAGTTGGCCCCAGTGGGAAGGTTCTTTTCACACGCCATGAAATAGATCTTATTCAGTTTTATTTAGATGGGAATTTAACAAATTGCCAGTTCAAAGTCCTGCCACCATTGGGAATTTACGATGGGATCCTTGGAATGGATTGGCTCCACAAAAATCAGGCTGATATTCACTGTCACAAAAAAACCATCTCCTTTCTTGATCTCTTCAAGGAAACAAGGTTCAGGGAATGGGAATTTCCGGATCCCCAGACTTACAGTTAGTCAAAGCTTCTAAGCTGCTTGAAAGGAATCAGGAAGAAGCAATCCATGTATATTGTAAAAATGAATCCAGTAGGCAAAGGGCTAGAGTCTAAGGAGCCAGAATGGTTAAGTGAGTATGCTGATATCTTTCCAGAGGAATCGACTAAGATGCCTCCAGCACGTGAAGTAGACCATCAAATAGAATTGATTCCTGGAGCTCAACCATCAGCCCAACGAGCTTACAAATGTCAGTCCCCCACAAGCCATAGAACTTAAGGAGGAATTCAGGTAGCTATTAGAGCAAGGATTTATCCGACCTAGTGTGTCACCTTGGAGTGCACATGTTCTCTTTCAGAAAAAGAAAGATGGGACACTAAGGCTATGCATTGATTACAGAGGTATGAATCAGTTGACTGTCAAGAATAAGTATCCTATTCCAAGGATTGATGAGCTCTTAGACCGATTAAGTGGGGCCCAAATCTTTACAAAGATAAATCTTAGATCTGGGTATTACCAGATCAGAATCAAAGAGTAAGATATTCCAAAAACTTCTTTTAATACTTGTTATGGTCATTTACAAATGCCCCATCAACATTCAACCGCCTCATGCAAGATATTCTCAGGGAATACTTGGATGATTTTGTACTTGTCTTCTTCGATGACATTCTCATATACTCTAAGAATGCAGCAGATCATGAAGATCATGTGCATAAAGTCTTACAGATCTTAAGAGAGCACAAACTCTTTGCAGAAGAGTAAATGTACCTTCTCAATAGATCTTGTGGATTATTTGGGATTCATAGCATCTAAGGATGGAATTTCTCCTGACCCTGCTAAAATCCAAGTAGTCTTAGATTTGCCAGAGCCCAAGATAGTGAAAGAAGTCAGAGGATTCTTAGGATTAACTGGGTGGTATCGAGTCTTTATACCCAAGTATGCTTAGATAGCATCTCCTTTGACCAACATTCTCAAGAAGAATGTCCCATTTTAGTGGGATAACTTCGTGTCAAAGTGTTTTTGATAAGCTGAAGGCTGCCTTAGTAACCAACCCTATTCTTAAATGGCCAGATTTTTCTATACCCTTTGAAGTAGTAACAGATGCCAGTGGTTTTGCCTTAGGAAGTCTACTCATAGAGGAAGGTCATGCAGTAGCCTATGAATCCAGAAAGCTGAGGCCGCATGAAAGGAATTATGTTGTCCATGACTTGGAATTACTCTCAGTAGTATACGCTCTAAACTTATGGAGACATTATCTTTTGGGGCAGAGGTTCACTTTGATGTGACTAATCATCAAAGTCTGAAGTGGATTTTCACTCAAAAGGACCTTAACATTTGTCAAAGAAGATGGATGTAGACTCTGCAGGAGTATGATTTTGAGATTAAGTATGATTTTGAATGTGATTGCAGATGTGCTTAGTAAGAAAGCTTCCTTATTTGTAGTAACCCTAGTATCAAATCCCTTGGTTAGTGAAGCAAAAGAAAGAATCATGCAAGATAAAACCTTTGGCCCTATTGCTACCTTACTTATGCAAGAGAGCAAGACTCCTCAGGAAATGAACCGAGTTCATGGGTACAAATTAGAAGATGGATGCATGTATTACAATAATCAGCTTTGCATCCCCAATGTTGAAGAAATAAAGGAAAAATTTTTGCGAGAAGCCCATGATAGCTTGATAGCTAGACATCCATATTTCATAAAGACCTACATGTCTATCAAGAAAAGTTTCTTTTGGCCAGGACTCAAAAAGGATGTACTCAATCATGTGCGTCAATGCTTAGTACGTCAAAGAATCAAGGTAGAGAGAATTAACATGCCAAGAAAGTTACACCCTTTAGATATTCCACAAATGAAGTGGGAATATATTAGTATGGATTTTGTTACTGGATTGCCATCAATGCAATCAGGTTACAACTCCAACTTTGTGATAGTTGACAGACTAACCAAAGTTGCCCATCTGATTCCAATAAAAGAGACTTACACTACAATAGATGTCACTAGAGTCTTCCTGAAATAGATTTTTAGATTGCATGGATTTCCTGGGAGGATTGTGAGTAATAGAGATGCTAAGTTCACATCAAGATTTTGGACTGCCTTCTTTGAAGCAATACGAACTTTTTTTGGATCTCAATATATCTTATCATCCAGAGACTGATGGTCAGACTGAAAGAGTAAACCAAGTGATTGAAGATATTCTTCGATCATACTGTGGTAGAGAACCAAGCTATTTACACTTAGTCGAGTTTGCTTATAATGCCTCTTATCACCAAAGCATCAGGATGAGCCCTTTCAAAGCTCTGTACGGACAAGATTACCTCACACCATTAACTTGGTCCGACCCATTGATTAGGGTCGAGATGTCCACACAGATGCTTGATGATATGGATCATCAGATGCACTTAATTCGTAAGGATATTAAGGCTGCCCAGGATAGACAGAATCAATATGCGGATAAAAAGAGGACTGACATAGTATTTGAAGAAGGAGATATGGTCTTCATTCGTGTATGACCCGAAAGGAGTTCCTTATCCTTAGGGAAGTACAAGAAGCCATCTCCTAGATACTTGCGGACCATATGTGATCACAAAGAAAGTAGGAGATCTAGCCTACGAACTCTTACTACCCCCACACTTGAAGGTACATAATGTGTTTCATGTCAGTTTACTTAAAAAGTATGTATCCAGTCAGAGTCATGTTCTAGATGATGAACAGTTAACATTTCCAACTCAAGGTCAGATGGAACTTGAACCTGAAGAGATCCTAGATATATGGGAGAAAACACTTAAAGGTACATAATGTGTTTCATGTCAGTTTACTTAAAAAGTATGTATCCAGTCAGAGTCATGTTCTAGATGATGAACAGTTAACATTTCCAACTCAAGGTCAGATGGAACTTGAACCTGAAGAGATCCTAGATGTATGGGAGAAAACACTTAAAAACAGAGTATTAAGGGAATTTTTGGTCAAGTGGAAGTTCTACCCTCTAGAGGATGCCACTTGGGAGAAAGAAGATTAATTGGTAAAGGATTACCCCCAGTTTGAGAGATGAGGACATCTCGCATTTTTCAAGTGGAAGAGGATGTAAGAGTCCTCCTCTAGCCTCTAAAGGTGTATGACACATTCCCTCAATCCCCAGTGATCACCCCCTCTCTTTTGTGCAATGAAAGACCTTGTTTACCCTGTTCTAACCTAGAGAGAGAAAATTATTCTAGAGAGAGAAGATGGCATCTTGGAAATATTTTTGATGAGAAATTATCCCAGGTTTTATGATCACATTCCTTAAACCAGTATCTTAAAAAAGGATTTTCAGTTGAGAGATCCAAGAAGAAACATAAATACTTAAAACACTTATGCATACTCCAATGCATGAGGCTTATGCATATGGCCTTATGCATATAGTCTTATGAATGGATGGATGGATGTGATGTGAATAGAGGTAATGAGATGTGAGGTGAATAGATGTGATGTGAATCAAATAGATGTGAGGTGAATAGATGTGATGTGAATAGAGATGAGATGTGAATAGAGGTAATGAGATGTGAGGTGAATAGAGATGAGATGTGAATAGATGTGATGAGATGTGATGTGAATCAAATAGATGTGATGAGATGTGATGTGAATCAAATAGATGTGAATGAATGGATGGATGGATGTGATGTGAATAGAGATGAGATGTGAAGTGAATAGATGTGATGTGAATCAGATAGGTGTGAATGAATGGATGGATGGATGTGATGTGAATAGAGGTGATGAGATGTGAGGTGAATAGATGTAATGAGATGTGATGAGAATCAGATATAGTGAATAGATGTAATGAGATGTGATGAGAATCAGATATAGTGAATAGATATGATGAGATGTGATGTGAATCAGATAGATGTGAATGAATGGATGAGATGTGATGTCATGTGAATCAGGATGTAAATGAATGATATGTGATGAAAATGGATACGAATGTATAAGTGAAGAATGGATGTGGTTATGTATGTGAAGAATGGATGTGGATGTATGTGAAAGAATTGATGTGGTTATGTATGTGAAGAATGGATGTGGATGTATGTGAAAGAATGGATGTGGTTATGTATGTGAAAGAATGTGATGTGGATGTGTATGTGAAATAATGTGATGTGATGTAAAGAGATGTGATGTGACATGAATATATGTGGATGTGAAGTGATAGATATGAATGTATGAATAGATGTGGGTAGTCGTACATGTGAACGGTTGGATGGATGTGTATGAATGAGATATGATGTGGATAGATGTGATGTGATGTGAGGTTATGTATGTGATAGGATGGTGATGAGAATGAATGTGATGGATTTAAGTGAATGTGATGGGAATCGGGATGTGAATGGATGAGATGTGAATGAATGTGATGTGATAAGATGTGGAGATGGGTAGATGCGAGTGGATGAGTTTTGATAAGGATACATGAGGAAAGATGTGATGAGATGAAAATGATGTGATCGGATGAGAATGGGAATTCTTATGAAATGGATGTGATTTAAATAATGTGGATTAATGTGAAACAATGTGGAAAGATGAGAGTTCATTTTAGAAACTATATTTATGACATGTTTTTAAATGATTGTTTTATGTCAAGAATGCTAGGGAAGCATTTTGACCGTCTTGTGGATGAGGTCGTGGTGGAGACCTAATCTGATAAGTTGCAACAGCTGACAGAGAGTCAATGGAGGACATCTCGCGTAGCAAGGTCGACCGAGGTCTTGACCAGCCTCGGTTTGATTCAAATGGTGAGCTTCTAGTATGGTGGATGAGGGACCAAGGAAGCGGCCTATGAGTGAAGCGCTAGGTCACCTGCGAAGGATCCTAGAGGGTGCTGACCATACGGTGCTCGGGCTCTGGGTCACCAAAGATACCCACACGTGCGTCATGGAAGATATTGGAACAAGGAGTAAGAGTTGTTTTCTGAATTCGGGCATGGATCTGGTTGATTGACCTTGCTGGTCCTCAATGGATGAGTCCATGGTTCTTTTATGGATCTGTTGATTGATCTTGCTGATCTTCAACGGAGATTCCATTTTGATATGTGAATATATTGCTAAGTACTATGAGCTAGGAACCATCGAAAAAGCCCCGGAGTGGACAAGTGGTGAGCGTTCTGGTTGCCAATGATGCCATAGGTACACCGATGAAGGAATGATTGGAAATAAGGATTCAACCGGAGATTTTGGAGGATTATGATCAGTGACACTATGATTTCATTAAATGATTGTTTTAAAGACAGCTGAATCTGTGAAAAAGATAATTTCCTATTAGGTGTGTAAGTGGTGAATTTGTGAAAAAGGCAATTTCATATTGGGTGTGTAAGTGGTGTGACTAGTTTTAAGTTTGCATGAATATCTGGCTAGGGGGACCTGGGAACTCTTTTCCCTGATACCTGGGACAAAACCTAACCAAATTCCTAATTGGATCCCATCACTACAGTGGTTGGGCGGTTGGCTAACCCATGGGACTTATGCTGGACTGATGGATCCCTAAATTGAGACTCAATTCTGTTATGGTACGATAGATGAAGTAAATCCCAGACAAAAATTGTTCTATGGAAAAGAATCAACGGCTATGTCTCTCAATGAGGAAAAAAGCATTGGTCTCTATGATCCAAGTGCAATCTTTTTCCTAATCTAACTATGGGACTTACGTGTTTGGTCAGATCAGTTCAGTTAGTTAAGGCTTTTGACCACGTTAGAGAAAAATTATCCTGGAAGAATCGCCCGTGCTTTTCGGGCAAGGGAAGTTTTTTCGGGTTTGGTTTTGGAAGAACCGATGGATTAGTCTCTCGTCCGGATATCCATGGGCAAGGCCCCGGAGTGAGGGATGGGAACCTCTAAACTTAGAGGGCACCCCCATCTTCCCTATAAATAGAGCCTCCCCTTTTGTAAAAAAGTTAGTGTAAACCTCATTCTAGTGTATTTTTCTCATTTCTCTCTTGGTGGAAGCTTTGGGGCTTCACTAAACCACTTCATCTTGCCCTAATTCTCTCCATGGTGGCCATGGCTCTCTTCTCTTGAAGCCTACTCCATGGTGGTCTAGCCTCTTCTCTTAAAGGTGAACCCTCTTTTGAAGGCTCCTTCTTCTTCTCAAAATCCATACTGATACATTCCCACTTCATTTGTGGAATGTCTAAAGGGTGCAACTTTCCTGGCATCTTAATTCTCTCTGTGGTGACTCTTTGACATACTAAGCATTGACGTACATGATTGAGTACATCCTTTTTGAGTCATGGCCAAAAGAAACTTTTCTTGACAGACATGTAGGTCTTTATGAAACCTGGATGTCCAGCTATCAAGCTATCATGGGCTTCTCTCAGAATTTTTCCCTTTATTTCTTCAACATTAGGGATGCATAGCCGATTATTGTAATACATGCATCCATCTTCTAATTTGGACCCATGAACTCGGCTCATTTTCAGAGGAGTCTTTCTCTCTTGCATAAGTAAGGTAGCAATAGGGCCAAAGGTTTTGTCATGCATGATTCTTTCTTTTTCTTCATTGATCAAGGGATTTGATACTAGGTTTAATGCAAGTAAGGAAGCTTTCCTACTGAGCGCATCTGCAACCACATTCTCTTTCCCTGGTCGATACTTAATCTCAAAATCATACTCCTACACAGTCTACATCCATCTTCTTTGATGCATGTTGAGGTCCTTTTGAGTGAGAATCCACTTCAAACTTTGATGATCAATCATTAAAGTGAACCTCTTCCTAATGTCTCCCATAACTTTAGAGCGTATACTACTGAGAGTAATTCCAAGTTATGGACAACATAATTCCTTTCATGCGGCCTGAGCTTTTTGGATTTATAGGCTATTGCATGACCTTCCTACATGAGTACACCTCCTAAGGCAAAACCACTGGCATCTGTTACTACTTCAAAGAGTATGGAAAAATCTGGCAATTTAAGAATAGGGTTGGTTACTAAGGCAACCTTCAGCTTATCAAAAGCACTTTGACATGAAGCCGTTTTCACTGAAATGGGACATTCTTCTTGAGAAGGTTGGTCAAAGGAGATGTTATCTGAGCATACATGGGTATAAAGATTCGATACCACCGAGTTAATCCTAAGAATCCTCTGACTTCTTTCACTGTCTTGGGCTCTAGCCAAATCTATGACTGCTTAGATTTTAGCAGGGTCATGATAAATCCCATCCTTAGATACTATGAATCCCAAATAATCCACAAGATCTATTGAGAAGGTACATTTACTCTCCTTTGCAAAGATTTTGTGCTCTCTTAAGATCTGTAAGACCTTACACACATAACCTTCATGATCTGCTGCATTTATATCAAAATGTCATCAAAAGAAGACAAGAACAAAATCGTCCAAGTATTCCCTGAGAATATCTTGCATGAGGTGGTTGAATGTTGCTGTGGAGAATTTGTCAATCCAAAGGGCATGACTGTGAATTCATAATGACCATAACGAGTATTAAAAGTAGTTTTTGGAATATCTTGCTCTTTGATTTTGATCTGGTAATACCCGGATCTAAGATCTATTTTTGTAAAGATCTGGGCCCCACTTAATCGGTCTAACAGCTCATCAATCATCCGAATAGGATACTTATTCTTGACGGTCAACTTATTCATGCCTCTATAATCAATGCATAGCCTTAGTGTCCCGTCTTTATTTTTCTAAAAGAGAACAGGTGCACTCCAAGGTGATACACTAGGTCGGATAAATCCTTGCTCTAATAGTTGCCTCAATTGCTCCTTAAGTTCTATGGCTTCTGGGATTGACATTTTGTAAGCTCGTTGGGCTGATGGTTGATGGAATAATTGACGTCCCGAGTTACCCATATCAACATAGAGAGTCATCAGTGTCTCGATGAGTCACATATGTCCATCCGTAAAACAATCAAGTTAACTATATAAATCACCTAAAGTACGGAACTAGAGAAAGAAATGCCAACAAAGGAAGAATCCAAATTTCCTTATCCGAACACAACAAGATAAACTTGTTTGCACTCTAAAGAAAGAGATTTTAACAAGTGAAAATGCCGACGAGATTACCCTCATCAAAACATGCAGGCTATAGATAAAAGAAGTTTATCTAGAGAATGCCCACACTATAACTTCTAGTGAATTTAGAAAACGAGATTGTCTTTGAATGTTGAGGACAACATGCTAAGTGATGTAAGCAAAGCAACAATCTTGAGCCCAAATTATCCCATAAGATAATATATGTGAGGGATCACTAGCGTCCCATACCACCATGATACCACGCATACATACCTTAATAATTTGAAACTCCCTAGTATGCCGTCTAGGAAATATGAATAAAATCCTGTATAAAAGGAATAAGATGGCTTTATCCAGACTTTCACATACTAAAACCTGTCTCTATATACTTGAGACTACATCAAGGAATAACTCCTTCTAAGTACATCATTAGAAAAGAAATTGAATTATCGGTGCCTTTCTAATGATAACTACCCAAAACACAATAAAGTTAGGGTAGAAAAATAACTCACCTAGATATATAAGCAACTAGGTATCCGAGTTGGAATATGTACAAGAGTACAAGAAATATACTCCAAAATTATGTGAATTTCTTCATGCATCTTTCTATGCATAAAATCAAAATTGATGAGAATAACTCTTTTGAAATAAAAATAAATTTCTTTATGCATCTTTCTATGCATAAATTTAAATATAATGAAAATCACTCTTTAAAAAAAATAAAAAATAACCAATATGCATCCGTCTATGCATTGAACTTAAATCTAATGAAAATCACTCTTTTATAATAAAAAAATAACCAATATGCATCCTTCTATGCATAGAATTTAAATCTAATGAAAATCACTCTTTTATAATAAAAAAAACCAATATGCATCCTTCTATGCATAGAATTTAAATCTAATAGAAATAATACTTTTATAATACACAAACGATGGGGATTACTCTTTTTGAATAATAAAAGGTAATACTTATTCCACAAAATTTAAGAAAATTTCACCATAACCTCCTTTGTATAGCTGACCGTTTTTCAATTTTTCCTATTCTTAATTTACTTAAAAATTATCCCCAAATGGTTTAAAGCATCCTAAACTAATCAAATTCCACTTTAAAAAGAGAAACAATATATGAAAAGTTTAATTCAAACAATTTGATTATTTAACTAGGATAAAGAAGGGCTGAATTTAAGAATAAGAGAGGGGGAAAGCCTTTCTAGCAAGGCATAGCATCAGATTAACATTTTAAAGATAACAAAAATTAGAAAACCATTAAAAGAATAAGAAAAAGTAGGATTTCTAACTTACATGAAATTCTAGGAGCTTTTCTTTGGCTTGACGGCTTGAGGGATCTACTCTTGTTTGCAACAAGAGTGGCCACCATTTCTTTAGAAGAGGGAATGGTCAAAAACTAATGAATTATTAATAAATTCACAGTTTTTGGCTCAGGGGAAGAGTAGAGTAACAGTGCATAAAACACTATTAACCATTTACAAAGGGAGAGGCTTCATTTATAAGAAAAAGTGAGCCTCTAACCAAGCAAACTGATTCTAGAATTTTCCAGATCAGTTTGGTCAATTTTTAATCATTTTTAGGTCAGTTTAGCTTACTTTTTGGATCTAGTTGAAGCAGGAGAGAGGAGAGATGAAAATATCTCATTATTTGTGAGTTTAAAACTCAACCACACATGTGAATTAGACGCCTCCTTCATGAGGGAAATTCCCCCACACTGAGGTGTCAAAAATGCATCATTTCTCTAAATATCTCTTCTTTTTTACCTAGTATCCTTGTCCTTAGTCAACTCTTCATCTTATGTGAGTATTTACTCATTTTTGGGGGGATTTTCTTTATTTCTTCAATTTATCTCCTCGCTACATTTGGATTAATCTAGTTGGCCCCTCAGAACCTAAATTTAAAATTTTTCAAAAATCTGGACCCTTAGGATAAGGCCTTTTGAATAGATTATAAATTGATTTTTAATGCACCTTCTGAAAATCTTTTTGAACTTATGTTTCGGGGGAATTTATTTTAATAAGAGATATTTTTCCATCCAAAAATATCTAAAAATTGAATAACCTCTCTCTAGAACATTCTCTCTCTAAGCTAAAACAGGGTAAAACAGGATCTTTCTTTTATTTCAGAGAGGGGAATAATTATAAGATCAGAAGGGGAGGTTCTTACACCTGCACACCTCAAAAACTGGAGGGAGGAATCTTAGAACTGAGGCCATGGAAGAGTACTTTGATGTAACCGGTTACAATGAGAGGAGCAAGATGGCTCTCGCCAGATTAAAAATTGTGGAAACGGCTAGGGTCGCATTGAGGAACCATTGCGAGAGACAAACCGTCTCGACAGAAATACCCAGACTTGGTCAGATCTTAAAGCTTACCTCAGGAAAAGGTTCTATCCTCCGGGCTTCCTGGAAACCAAAATGAATGAGTTCTTGGAATTGAAGCAGGATAGCTGGATAATTGAAGAGTACCATCAGGCATTTGCCCTTCTCCTCAAATATTCTCCACTTTTGGATGAAGAGCAGCTGATGGCCAGATTCATTCGAGGAATGAACGAGCCATTGGATACTTTAGTGAAAAATGCCAAACCAGTCTCAATGGCGGAAGCTGTCAGAATGGCAAAGGACTTTGCCAAGGCATTTGTTGTCAAGGTCTCGCCAAGGCCTACACCCTCAAGCTTTAAAAGGTTCCAAACCTGGGAAGTGCTTCAAACTTTCCACCCCCAAAGAGGCAGCAAGCAGAATCAAGACGCTGGCAGTTTCAGAAGTGAAGGAAGACCCTTCCCTCAGAACACTTTCTCAGGAGCCCCACATTTTTCAAGGACTTAGAGGGAGGAGCTTAGAAGTGAGAATAGATGTTTTGGATGTCAGGGTTTTGGTCACCAGCTTAAAGACTGCCCGACAAATCAGGGTCCGTCTCGTCAAAATCAAGAAAATCCCAGGAGAAATCCAGCTCAGCCATCTGTCTCTGTACAGAGTAATCTCAGAACTCCCTCCCAAAACTGGGGTAACCAAAGAGAAAGAGATCCTCCCCAGTGTGCAGCAACCAGAGCGGTTACAATAGCAGAAGTAGTGGAAGAGGAAAGAGCGGTTACAATAGCAGAAGTAGTGGAAGAGGAAAGAGGCCAGATTTATGCCGCGATTGAAAACCAAGGGCCAAATCGTCAATTCTCAGTCATCCATACTCCAGCTGAGTATAAGGGTAGATCATTCAAACTTTTGATTGATTCAGGCAGTACTCATTCATTTATTTCCCCTGGATGCTTGCATAAGCTAGTCTTAGATTAGAAATTAGGGAAACCTATGCAAGCTGAATTGGCCAGTGGGAAGATCCTTTTCACTCACCATGAGACAGATCATATTCAGTTCAATCTAGATGGGAATATAACTGACTGTCAGTTCAGAGTCCTACCTTTGGGAGTTTTCGACGGGATCCTTGGAATGGATTGGCTCCACAAAAAATCAAGCCGACATTCACTGTGACAATGGGACCATTTTCTTCCGTGACCTCACGGAAACAAAGTTCAAGGAACCGAAATTTCAAGATCCCCAAGTCTGCAATTAGTAAAAGCTTCTAAGTTACTGAAAGGACTTAGAAAGAAGTAGCTCATTTACATTGTCAAAATGAATCCAGTAGACACAAAGTTAAAAGCTAAAGAACCAGAATGGTTAAGTGAATATGATGATTTATTCCCAATAGAGCTAACAGAGATGCCTCCGATTCGGGAAGTAGATCATGTGAAAGAATTGACCCCCGGAGCTCAGCCTACTGCCCAGCGCTCGTACAGAATGCCAGTCCCTAAAGCCATTGAACTCAAGGAACAACTTAGGCAGATGTTAGAACAAGGGTTTGTAAGACCCAGTGTTTCACCTTGGGGAGCGCCAGTTCTCTTTCAGAAAAAGAAAGATGGAATGCTAAGACTCTGTGTGGACTACAGAGGTCTCAATCAGCTGACAATTAAGAATAAGTATCCGATCCCCAGAATTGATGAGCTTTTGGATAGGCTAAGTGGAGCCCAGATCTTCACAAAGATAGATCTCAAATCAGGGTATTATCAGATCAAGATTAATGAGTAAGATATCCCGAAGACAACCATTAATACTCGGTATGAACACTAAGAATTTACAATCATGCCATTTGGATTGACAAATGCCCCAGCTACATTCAATCGCCTAATGCAGGACATTCTCAGAGAATACTTGGATGATTTTGTTCTTGTTTTCTTTGACGATATTCTGATTTACTCAAAGAATGTAGCTGACCATGAAGCTCACATCCGAAAAGTTCTTGAGATTCTAAGGAAGCATCAACTCTTGCTAAAAAGAGCAAATGCACTTTCTCTGTCGACCATGTTGAATACTTGGGCTTTCTGGTATCCAAAGATGGGATTTCTCCAGATTTCGTAAAAGTCCAAGTAGTTATAGATTGGCTTGAACCAAAGACAGTGAAAGAAGTCAGAGGATTCTTGGGACTAACTAGTTGGTATAGAAGTTTTATACCTAAGTATGCTCTCATAGCTTCCCCCCTGACTAATCTTCTCAAGAAGAATTTCCCATTTCAATGGTCTGCCAGGTGTCAGAGCGCTTTTGATAAGCTGAAGACGGCCTTGGTAACCAATCCCGTTCTGAAATTGCCAGATTTCTCTCTAGCCTTTGAGGTAGTAACTGATGCCAGTGGTTTTGCCCTACTCATGCAGGAAGGTCATGCAGTGGCCTATGAATCCCGAAAACTCAGAACGCATGAGAGAAATTATGCTATCCATGACCTGGAGCTACTTTTGGTAGTATATGCCCTGAAGTTGTAGAGACATTACCTACTGGGTCAAAGATTCACTTTGATGGACACATCATCAGAGCTTAAAGTGGATCTTCACTCAGAAGGATCTCAACATGCGCCAAAGAAGGTGGATGCAGACCACCCTGCAGGAATTTGATTTTGAAATCAAGTACTGTCCAGGCAAAGAAAATATGGTAGCCTCCTTGCTTACAATCACAGTGGTGTCAAATCCATTGATTAATGAAGCAAGAGAGAAGATCATGCAGGATAGATTCTTTGGCCCTATTGCTACCCTACTTATGCAGGAAAGCAAAACTCCTCAAGAGTTGAACCGAGTTCAAGGGTACAGCCTGGATGATGGAATTATGTATTATAATAGCAAGCTATGCATTCCGAATGATGAGGGAACTAAAGGTCAAATTATGAATGAAGCCCATGAGAGCCTTATTGCAGGACATCTAGGTTTCATCAAGACCTACATGTCTATGAAGAAAAGCTTCTTTTGGCGGCCTGGACTAAAAAGAGATATACTTAATCATGTACGTCAATGCCTGAATTGTCAGAAAGTCAAAGCAGAAAGAGTAAAAATTCCTGGGAAGTTACATCCATTAGACATCCCCCAGATGAAGTGGGAATGTATCAGTATGGATTTTATTACTGGACTACCTTCAGTGCAATCAGGTTACAACTTTATCTTCGTGGTAGTTAATAGACTAACCAAAGTTGCCCATCTGATTCGAGTAAAAGAAACCTACACTGCAGTGGATGTGGCCAGATTGTTCCTCAAGGAAATCTTCAGATTACATGGCCTACCCAAGAGAATAGTAAGTGACCGAGATCCAAAGTTCACGTCAAGATTTTGGACTACATTTTTCGAAGCAGTAGGAACTTTCTTGGATCTCAGCACAGCTTACCACCCCAAGACCGATGGTCAAACAGAAAGGGTGAACCAAGTAATTGAAGATATACTTCAGTCATGCTGTGGGGGTGGCAGGGAACCCAAGAAGTGGCTAAGCTATCTGCACCTAGTCGAGTAGTTTGCCTATAATGCCTCTTATCACCGAAGCATCGGGATGAGCCCTTTCAAAGCTCTGTATGGACAAGACTACCTAACACCATTAACTTGGTCCGACCCATTGATTAGGTCAAGATTTCTAGACAGATACTTAATGACATGGAGCAACACAGATGCAATCAATCCACAAAGATTTAAGAGCTACCCAGGATAGACAGAAGCAGTATGTAGATAAGAAGAGGTCAGACAGAAAGTTCAAAGAAGCAGATATGGTCTTCATTCGTGTACGCCCCAAAAGAAGTTCTCTATCTCTTGGGAAATACAAGAAGTTATCCCCTAGATACTGTGGGCCATATCTGACTACAAAGAAAGTAGGTGACTTAGCTTATGAACTTCTTCTGCCTCCTCATCTCAAAGTACATAATGTATTTCATGTCAGCCTACTTAAGAAGTATGTTTAAGAAGTATGTACCAAGCCCGAATCATGTGCTTAATGATGAACTCTTAACTTCTTCAACCCCCAAGGGCTGATGGAACTCCAACCTGAAGAAATCCTTGATGTTCGAGAGAAGGTTCTCAGGAATAGAATTCTGAGAGAATTCTTAGTCAAATGAAAGTTCTATCCTTTTGAAGACGCCACTTGGGAGAAAGAAGCTGAACTCATGCAGGAGTACCCCCAGTTTTGTGAGATGAGGACATCTCGTATTTTTTAAGTGAGAGAAAATGTAAGATTCCTCTCCCCAGCCCCTCAAGATGTCCAGTATCTTTCCCTGTATCAATCCCCTTTTCAGAATAATAAAAGATCTTGTTTCTACCTGTTTTGGCCTAGAGAGAGAAAATATTCTAGAGAGAGATAACTTAATTTTTAGATATCTTTGGATGAAAAAATATCCTTTCTTATTAAAATAAGTTCCCCCGAAACAGAATTTTAAAAAGAATTTCCTAAGGTGCATTAGAAATAAATTATAATCTGCTAAAAAGACCTTAGCTACTTAAGGATCCAAATTTTCTGAAAATTTTAGATTAAGGTTCTAAGGGGCCAATCAGATTAATCCAAATGTAGGGGGAGGAGATAAATTGAAGAAATAAAGACAAACCTCCCAAAAATGAGTAAATACTCACATAAGATGAAGAGTGGACTAAGGACCACTGGACAAGGAAAATAGTTAAAAAACTGATTTTTGACACCTCAGAGTGGGGATCCCCCCTCATGAAGGAGGCGCCTTTTTTCTCATCATTGCTTTCCATTTTAAATCAATAAAATGAGATATTTTATCTCTCCTCTCTCCTAATTCAAGTCTAGTTCCAAAAAGTAAGCTGAACTGACCCAAAAATGGTCAAAAATTGACCAAACTGATCTAGAAAATTCTAGAATCAGTTTGCTTGGTTAGAGGCTCACTTTTTCCTATAAATAGAAGCCTCCCCCTTTGTAAAAGCTTAATAGTGTTTATGCACTGTTACTCTACTCCTCCCTAGAGCCAAAAACATTGAATTCACTTGTTTTTGATGAATTCCTCTACAAAGAATTGGTGGCCACTCTTGATCCAAACAAGAGTAAAACCCTCAATCCCTCAAGCCAAAGGAAAGCTCACAAAACTCCATGTAAGTTAAAAATTCTACTTTTTTTTAATTTTAATCTATGGTTTTCTGAATTCTTTGCTTTTTAATGTGAATATGGATGATAAGCCTTAATGAAGAGGCTTCCCCCTTCTCTTCATTAAGAATTTCAGCCTTTCTTTATCCTAAAATGAGTAACAAATAAACTCAGTTAAACTTTTCCTATTGATTACTCTTTAGAAGTGAAAATTGATTAGATTAGAGTGCTTTATTTCATTTTGGGATTAATTTTAAAGTAAATTTAGAATGTAAAAATTGAGAAATGGTCAACCATACAAAGGAGGTTATGGCAAAATTTTCTTAAATTTTGTGGAAATAAATTTTATCTTTATGTTATTCTAAAAGAGTAATCCCCACCGTTTGTGCATTCTAAAAGAAATTATTTTTATTCTAAAAGTGTTATTCCTATTTTGGAAATTTTTTTATCATTAGATTTAAATTCTATGCATAGAAAGATGCATATTGGAAAAAAAAATTATTATAAAAGTATTATTTTCATTAGAATTAAATTCTATGCATGGAAAGATGCATAAAAGAAATTTTTTTAATTATAAAAGTGTTATTTTCATTAGATTTAAATTCTATTCATGGAAAGATGCATAAAAGAAATTTTTTATTATAAAAGTGTTATTTTCATTAGATTTAATTTCTATGCATGGAGGATGAATAAAAGAAAATTTTTAATTATAAAAGTGTTATTTTTATTAGATTTAATTTCTATGCATAGAAAGATGCATATTGGAAATTTTTTGATTATAAAAGTGTTATTTTCATTAGATTTAAATTCTATGCATAGAAAGATGCATATTGAAAATTATTTTTATTATAAAAGTGTTATTTTCATTAGATTTAAATTCTATGCATAGAAAGATGCATAAAAGATTTTTTTTAATATAAAAGTGTTATTTATTCTATGCATGGAAAGATGCATAAAAGAAAATTTTTTTTATTATAAAAGTGTTTTTATTTCATTAGATTTTTTTATTATAAAAGTGTTTTTATTTCATTAGATTTAAATTCTATGCATGGAAAGATGCATAAAAGAAATTTTTTTAATTATAAAAGTGTTATTTTCATTAGATTTAAATTCTATGCATGGAAAGATGCATAAAAGATTTTTTTTATTAAAAAAGTGTTATTTTCATTAGATTTAATTTCTATACATGGAAAGATGCAATATCAAATATAACACTCACAACACTAATAATTTACATAACACTTTAATATCTCCCTCTCTCTCTCTCTCTATAATTATATGTTTAGTATTTTATGCCAAGCAATAAAAATAAATAAAAGCAAGTCAAAAATAATAAATAGGAACTCATCAACACCTGTCCGCCATCTCAACAATTAGAACCACCGCTTGAGCAATGATGAGACACTCTCTTTTGTGGATCTACATGGTATCTTTAGCTAAATGCAAGCATATTTATACACATGAATTCAATAATACTAAAGAGAAGCATCAATGTGAAAGATTACAAAGAAAGACAACATAGATTACACGTGTCACATCATTGAAAACATTTTTTTCATTGATACAGATATGTCTATGATTGTAGTCTCCAATGTTTGTAAGCTGCTATATCAATAGCTTGTTCTCTACCTTTTGGGCATAGATTACTTACATCTTGATTTATGCCATTTGGAAAGCCTCCTTGTAGACAACATTGGTTGTGAAGACTTTGCTTGAATCTTCTATGCTGCTTTGCTATTCCATATGATGATTTACACACACTTTCACTGCATCAGATGATCTAACACATGACATAGCAACGTACAACTGTCCATGTGTGAATACTTGGGTGGCCAAGTAAAGTCCCAATACACTTAATGTTTGTCCTTGTTGGGACTTATTTATTGACATACCAATGGCTAACCTTACAGGAAATTGTCTCCTTCTCATGTCAAAAGGCAATTGTAGCATAGTAGGTATGAAAGTTATCTTGGGAATAAAGACCATGTCTCTAATGTTGGTACCTGTAATGATTTCTACTTCTATCACTTTTGAGTGAAATTGCTTACATATCAATCTTGTACCATTACAAAGTCCTTGCCGAGGATCCAAATTGCGAAGCAGCATGATAGGAGCGTTGATCTTTAGAATCAAGCGATGAGGAGGGTAACCACCACCCAAGTTCAAACTGTTCAAGTACTCAATTGGGTACAATATTGCGTCATTCTCAGAAGAAGCAACCGAATCAGCACTGAGGTATTCTCTTTCAAGACCGGGCAATGCACTCAAGGCTAGTTCATTAACCTCATCAACCTCTAGATTTTGTGGTGCAAGTATAGCACGGTCTTTAAAGAAGCATCCATATTCCTCCACCCTCATCTTTGTATACCCAATCTACCAAACTCAAAATGGAGTTCCCATGGATCAACATTCGTGGTGGTATTGCCACTCTGCCTTCATTATCTGGATGGCCTATAGAGCCATCTCCAATTTGTAATGTCCATTTGACAAATTCTTGTTTCGTACAATCATAAGAATTGTGTTTAACCCGTATGTTTTGGACCAGCTTTAGAACTTTCACATATCTCCAAATATATGACCGGCATAACGATGCATCAACAATGTCCTCACGTGATCCCTTTGGCACAACCGGTAAGATTTGCCTGAAGTCACCACCAAAGAGCAAAACTTTCCCACCAAACATTGAATCACTCTGCATAATGTCTTTCAAGTGCTTCATATGTGTACCGATGCATCATTGGAGCCTCATCCCAAATAATTAATCTTGTAAGCTTCAACACCTCCACTAATGGGCTGTTAGCTTTAACTCCAAATGTGCTAGAAGCATTGAGAACTCATGGAATTTTAAAACGTGAGTGTGATGTACGACCATTTGAAAGCAACAATGCAGCTATTCTAGATGATGCACATGCCAATGCAACTTGATTCTCTCCACATAATCGTGAAGACAGCAAGGCATTATAAAGATAGGTTTTGCCCAATCCACATGGTCCATCAAGGAAAAAAACACCACCCTGGTTCAAAGAAACAACCTCAAGGATAGTGTCAAATGCTCTTGATTGACAACTATTTAGACTCCTTTCCATGGAAACGGACAAATCAGCCTGCTGAACAGAATCAAACATCATCTCTTCCATCAGCAAACCATTGTTGACACTGGCAAAACGATCTATTGGGAACAGGCAACCCTTCGAAATCATGCAACCGCATTCCATACTGTTGTAAGAGGTCTTGCATTTGGAACAGAGCTTGATTCTTTGCTATAGAATGACAAACACCAACATCTGTACACCGTCTCTGCTGCAAGGTATGTAAAAAATCATCTGAAAGCTCGATGGATAATTTATTCCAAAGGTGTCCAGGGGATATAGGCTCACAAAAAACCATTATAATAATGACAAACAATTGATGCAGCTGGAATCCTGTTTTCTGAAATGCAACTTCTTGGAGACACAAATACCACTCCTTATCGCTCTCTAGCATTCCTCGAATTCCTCGAGCTTCACATACAACCTTAAAACATGGATACAAATGTCCATCCACCGTTCAAAAGATTTATAACCTTTTCACACAGTAAGTAACATGCATAAGTAATATTGCTCACCTGCACTCGAAGTAACATTATACATACGACCGATCACATTTCCCCTTTTCCTTGTAGTCCATGAGTGCAAAGCTAAATTCCACATCCATTTGTAAGGGAAATTAACATATTTCAGGCTACTTGCATCCGTATACAATTGATTAGCTTTGAACCATTCAGTCAAAGATGTTCTTTGGTTTCTGTCACAACTAATCACATCACGCAAATCATCCTGATCATTGAATATCACATTATTCTGCATTGGGAGATGGACATGCAACCTTTGTATATCAGGCTTTTTATCATGCAAATCATATTGGTATATGCACCAGCATGCCTCTGACGTAGACACGTACCGCACATCCAAATATTGACCAACCTTATCTCAATAACCCGGTGTGAGTCTTGCAACTCTTTAGTAGCTCTATCATGTCCTTTGTATACATACTTATATAAATACTTTACAGTAGTAATAGTAGAGCATACTTCAATGTTAATATGGGCTTTGTACTTCATAGATAGAAAAGGGTTATATGGAACAACCCATCGACTATCCACCCTTTGATCCTTTACCTGTATGAAACTACCATCGTCTCTCCGCATGTAAGTTGGATATCCATTGTCATTAACGCTAGTAGTCTCACAAAAATTCCGAGGATACCGATGTTTGCACCTCCCGTTGACCATGCAAGGAGAACACATATTTAGTTCCTCACATGGTCCATGGATGTT
Source organism: Cibotium barometz (assembly GCF_041138505.1). Classification (NCBI taxonomy): domain Eukaryota; kingdom Viridiplantae; phylum Streptophyta; class Polypodiopsida; order Cyatheales; family Cibotiaceae; genus Cibotium; species Cibotium barometz. The sequence continues at coordinate 19,893,447 of NC_141079.1, read as the reverse complement.
ACAATGACTAATTATGGTGTGCAACCTAGGAAACATCACCTTATCAGGAAGTTCAACACATACCAACATATCATAGTGTGCAATCTCCACCGGTTTACTTCCACTTTCTAATATCAATAATATATGTGCATGTGGCAAGCCTCTTTTTTGAAATTCAATAACAAACACAAATCCCAACACCTTTCCAAATATTGCTTTTTTCACCAATAAGTGCATCATGTCCTTGTGTTTCTCATAAAAGACTCGAGCTGTCAAGTCATGTCGATCTTGGGGTCCCTGACGAGGCAGTAAGACATTGGTTATTTCATCCCACTTAGGATTACAAGTGAAGGTAATAAACAGGTCAGGTTTACCCATCTTCCTAACAATTGCCATTAAATCTTGGTACAATTGATGCATATATCTAGGCCCCCCCGATATATGAAGATGGTAGAACTACCCTGCACCCAGCAATGCCTCCAGAGACTCTATTAACCCCATCACTTGAATTAACCATATATGCAAGACCTTGGTATACTTCAGCATGCAATGCTTTTTGATTATTGCGTATCCATACTAATCTAGATTCTTCCATGCTACTATATGCATCAACGATGTATTGTTGCAATAGCCGACCACCACGGAGAAGGCAGGCATTTGTATCTCCCCTTATTTGTAGTCTATATGCATAATATTATCGTTGAGTTACGGTCTTTGTATCCTCATTTGAACCTTGTCTACTCCTACCGTTGAGTGGAATTCCAACATTCCAACCATCCTCGCCTCCTCGAGAAAATAGAAGAACATATAATAGAGGCATATACGAACGGTGGAGGTTGGATATTTTTTTTATAGCACCTGTGCGCGAGACACTATCTGAATATCTCTATGTCCCACATGTAAATCATCCCCGGCATGATAGTAGCTACCTCACTTCCTGTAGGAACTAAGTATTGCCTTTCGCGATTCAGTGATGACCATTCTCAGATTTGCATGTGGACTTGACTGCAACATTTCTCTCATTGTACGAAGAGCACATGCATACGGATTATATCCATACATCATTGTTTGCAACCTCTCAAGTACATTATGATTTAAAGAAGGCATCCCATGAAGTCTATTCTCTAATTCATGCTCTGTATCATACACATATAGTTGGGCAAATTGAGGAGCCGCATCTCGTGTTTCATCAGGTATTACAGAACCAACACGATGATAGGTAGTATCATGGATTCACTCCTCCCCATCTAGTGAACTAATTGTCCAACTGAGCACCAAGTTAACCAAATGCCAAGGCATTATTGTAAGAGCGGATATTCTTTCTGTATTCCTTACTTGTATTATCATTACCAAGCAGCAACTCAGACAATGCAGGAGGTATTTTCCAAAGGTAGCAAAGAGACATTCCCACTTCCACAGAGTGTTTGCCAACATATTGTCTTGGCTTTCTTGATGCCTCACATTTCCAAATTGGGGCATTACAAAAATGGCACTTATAAGTAAGGGATCCTAATAATGAGTGAAGGGTGCAATCTCTAGAATACACCACCATAGTTGTTGGGTGCTTAACATTCCAAGAGGAAATGAAAATGCATGCCTTACATAGTGACATTCGGATTTAATATCTTTCACATCACCAATGACACAATAAATAGAATTGAAATTATCATCACGGGCGGCTCATTTAAATCAAATAAAAAAGAGCCTTGCTCTATATCTCTTTGTGCATGTGCATTTTGACGTTCACTGATAGGTTCTTGAAGTACCATGGCATTGGCAATTGCTCTGTTTCTTGAGAGAAAGTGGATTCCACCATGGATTCCTCTATGTTCCTCTCCATTTTCCAAATGTTCCAACTTCATTTTCATTAATGTAATGCATTAAATTAGCAACATTTTGTTTTCGAATGCAAGCCCTTGTCCTTGAACGGTTACGGCGAGACACACGTGTTGTATCCAAAACTCGAAGCCGACGAACTTGGTTTAAACTCAAGTATAAACAGCTCCTAACCATCTTTAAATCTCCTTCAAAACCAAAATAGGGAATACTAACTAACTTCCTTTTAAAATATTCTTAACTTCAAACAACAACATAACTACTCGAGTTCTAAGCGTATTCCTATTAATCAATTTTATTATTAAAACTCTACTAATTCCAGCCTATGGGTTAGCCACCACCCACCAACCACTGGAATTGGTAGAACCAAACAAGTACTCACCCACCCATAATTGAATGTCTTTCTTAACTTTTGCTTTAGAATACAGATACGCACACACTCCTCTTTAAACTTTAACTTATAAAACAATCCATTGACAAACAATTATTGGTTACAGATGTCATAACTCAAAATTTCCATCCAATCCTTGTTTCTCAACAAAAACAGTATCAGTCTCGACTCTCTGTTTGAGACCAGCTGGTCAGCACAACGAGATCTAGTAACAGATTATAATAAACATTGGTCCATCATACAATATCTTCCTCGACATACGCATGGGTGTCCTTGGCACCGCGAGCCCATGCATCGCCTGGTCAGAACCCTCCAGGATCCTCCTTAGGTGTCCTGGCACTTCACTCATGGACCGCTTCGTCGGCCCTCGTCCATCGTACCGGAAGCATACCATTTTAACTTTACCGAGGCTGGTCAAGACTTGGGCAGGCTTTGTCGTGTGAGCTGTCCTTTGAACACTCCCCGTCAGCTGTTGCAACCAAGCTTCCCTTAGAAAAACACATATACCAAATGCTCCCTCCAGCATTCTGACGTAAGACAATCCTTTAAGAAAACAGGGTTTGTATGCAAGTTTCAGTTTTTGATTTTCTTTTGAATACAATGAGTATATCTTAAATCCGCGTCTCCAAAACAGGGTTTCTATGCAAGTTTTCAGTTTTTGATTTTCTTTTGAATACAATGAGTATATCTTAAATCCGCGTCTCCAAAACTTCTTGATCGTAGGTCTGAATTCCAAAAAAGAATTCCTCAAATTCTGTAACGTTGATCCTCAGATCAATTCAAAGAGTCTCAACTTAGTTTCAGATTTAGTGGGAGATTTGAGTGAATTTTCCTGAACTAGTCACATCGTCTTTTCTTGAAACTGACGAAAGAGTTTGGTCTTGGTCATAGTCTGATTCAGGTTTCGAGTTTGATAAGGTTCTTCCTGAACTATCTTTCGCAAAAAGGGGGTGATATTTCAATTACTATTTTACTGAATTTCATTCATTGAATATTCACTTAACTGATTTCTAAACTAATCACGAATTCTGTGATGAGGAATAAATTAATCATGTATCTGAAATTCCGACTTCAATAGATTTTTTGAATTTTCTCATTACAATCAGAGTGAATATAAAATGATAGAAATTTCTCTCTTAGAGTATTTACTTATTTTTAATCAAATACTCATAGAATTAAAGAGAACTCTAATTTTGATATAAAAATTCTTTATGCATCTATTTATGCATAAAATCCAACTTCAATGGAAATAACACTTTTATATAAAAGAAAATCCTTTTATGCATAAAATCAATTTAATTAGGAATAACACTTTTAAAATAAAAAGAATTTTTGTTATGCATCCTTTCATGCATAGAAATTGAATTCAATGAAAATACCACTTTTATAATTAAAAAAATTTCTTTTATGCATCTTTCCATGCATAGAAATTAAATCTAATGAAAATAACACTTTATTATTAAAAAAAATTGTATAATTCGTAGGATGGAGGTGGCAAGGAGATTATTTTCATTTGTTTATGGTGATGGCCAAGATATTGAAGGTAATTATTTTTTAGATTGCTATAATTCAGGTATTTTTATTTTCCATAATCTATGTAATATTCATGGGGCTGAATTGTAGACCCTCCATTTTGGGAAGGAGAAGCAACATCATCTCTAATTATCGAGCTGTTAGAGAGCACCGGTGTTTTACGGTATATATAGAAACCCAACTTTTATGTAGGTTTTGTGTTTTGTTTGATGAATTTATATTGCTATTGATACATTCTTTTCGCAACAAGGAATATCTTTATTTTTTAGAACCCAAATTATTGTTGGGTTTGTATGGTCGAGACCCTTACAACAACAACGAGAGCTTTGGGCTCCTTGGAATTTACAGTATGAGATTACAAAAGATTGTGGATCAACTTCATGTACATGTAATGTTTGTGGACTATGAAAAGCCTGATAGGTTAGATTTTCAAGTCATCGGCACTGGACAATACATAATTTTTTGGTTTGCTGTCTACAAGCCTGTTCAAACCCCATTCACCTCAAATATTGATCCACCAAATGAGTTCTGTAAGTTTTTGTTGTTTTCCTTCTTTTTTTCCATGAAAAGTTTATCTTGGACTAGCTAATGTTTTTTTGCCAGATAGGTGAGGAGTATAGGCTTCCAAGGAGAGACAATCCAATTGTCCGAAGATTGTTTTAAAGCTTTGTTCAGGTGTGTTGAGATTGTCAACCTTATTTTGGGTTGAAATGACATTGAGTGCTTTAGGAGTATATATATGGCAAGCATGGTGTGTTTATATATAGGTTGGCAAGTTAGGGACCATGGGGCCCATCATGGGCTTCAAATATACGGCTTATCCCTACTTACCCTTCGAAGATGAGCATTTTTTTTTTCAATTGTTTGGAATTAGAAAGTAAGAAAAAAAACACACCCATGCGTGCCATCGCTTTCGCATTGAGGGCTTGAACACGTGATCTTGGAACTCTAGAGCAACACCTCTCTCTATGCATTGATTTGTCGACAAATAAGAATTCTCTTGCCCGTCAGGGACAGGTCAAGCCACTAGTTCTATTAAGAAGAGGTTTTTCTCTCCTCCACATGTCACTTTCTCATACATCTCCTCCAAAAGGTATTTCCTTTCCACTTGGCCGAAGTAAAGGAGGGAGAGGACCAAGGGAAAAAGGAGAGAGATCCATGTTGCCTCTTTTTCAAATTTGAATTTTCTCATATCATCTCATCTCATTCCAATTTTTTAAACGAGAGCTATCCCTTCTTACCTAATGATTTTCTTGAGAGAAAAAATAGGTGTCTCTCTCTCTTCTCTTCTCTTCTCTTCTTTATAGTACCTTAAGTAAGAGTTTCACAAAGCTGCCACATGGCATGAATTCGGAGGTTCGGGAAGAGGAGGAGGAGGAGATTCAATGAGATTGGGGTAGAATTTTAATTTGGAGGTTGGAGATATGCAAAGCACGGGTCAACCGACTAGTTGTAAAGAAAAAGCAAAGACATTATATGTAAGATGGACTTATTTAAGAGTAAGCCAACCTCACCACACATACCTACCCATTAAAAGTTAATATAAATTAAAATTATATGTGTATAAAATTTTAATTTTAATTAATTAAATTTTATTAAATTAAATTAAATTTATTTAATCGAAATTAAATCTCCATGTATCTCCACCCATTAAAATTTAATCTAAATTATAATTTATTTAATTAAAATTATATATATATGTGTGTGTGTGTGCATGTGTGTGTGTGTGTGTGTGTGAGAGAGAGAGAGAGAGAGAGAGAGAGAGAGAGGGAGGGAGAATTTCTATATGTGAAAGGTTGTATGTAGGGGGAGGAGAGTGTGCATTTATATTAGTGCATGTGTGGGGAGAGGAGAGTGTGCATTTACATTAGTGCATGTGTGGGTGTATAGATGTGTGTGTGTGCACGTGTGTGTGCATGTTTGTGTGTGTGTGTGTGTGTGAGAGAGAGAGAGAGAGAGAGAGAGAGAGAGAGAGAGAGATTCAACAATTGGGAGAGAGTGTTTGTGTGTGTGTGTGTGTGTGTGTGTGTGTGTGAGAGAGAGAGAGAGAGAGAGAGAGAGAGAGAGAGAGTGTGAATATATATATATATATATATATATATATATATATATATATATATATATTACATGTAACATGCGTTTATTTGTTGAGAGTAAGCATACCTCACCATGTATCCCCACACCCATTAAAATTTAATTAATTAAAATTACATGTCTGTGTGTGTGTGTGTGTGTGTGTGTAAATTTATTTAAGCATACCTCCCCACGTATCCCAACACCCATTAAATTTTAATTAATTAAAATTACATGTGTGTATATGTATAAATTTATTTATATTTATAAGTACACATATATATGCAAATAGGTATATGTGTCTAAATATAATCAAACATAATATTATATATAAATATATATATATGCGTGCGCATGCATGTGTGTGCATGTGTGTGTGTGCGTGTGTGTCTATGTGTGTGTGTGAGCGAGAGAGAGAGAGAGAGAGAGAGAGAGAGAGAGAGAGAGAGAGAGATAAATTCTCTCATGCTTGAACATTACAAGTGTGTGTGGTGTACCCCTCCCCAAACATTTTCAAAGTTTGGTCACAATTGGACATGGTTTGGGATAGATATGGTTCTCCTTCTCAGATTTTCTACGTGGGTTTCTCCAAGAGGGCACAAACACACAAAAAATGGATTTTCTCGATCATGTTGCGCTCAAATGATGTGTGATGGTGTGGCCAAACTTTGTAATTGTGTGTGGGATACACCTCCCCACACACTTGCAAAGGTTGGTCACTATCCAACGTTATGTGAGTGAGATATGGTCCTTCATCTCATGTTTTCTATGCAATTTTCTCCAAGAGAGCCTAAACGCACAAAAATTGGGGTTTCTTGATCCCGCCATGTTGCCCAAACAACATCCGATGATACCAAACTTTGCAGGTGTGTGTGGGGTACCCCTCCCCACACACTTGTAAAGTTTTTAGTCACCGTTCAGATGGGATATGGTGCTCCATCTCATGTTTTCTATGCGGGTTTCTCCAAGAGGGCCCAAACACAAAAAAAATAGGGTTTTCTCGATCCCGTCATGCGCGAATGACATTCGAGGGTGACCGAATTTTGCAAGTGTATGTGGGGTACCCCTCCCCCACACACTTGAGTGGACTTTGCAAGTGTGTGTGGGGTACCCCTCTCAACACACTTGCAAAGTTTGGTCACCATTGGACATTGTAAAGCAGCATTGCTTCCACCACCATCAGTCGAGGTGCGACTAGGACCAACAGCACCCACCACCCACTCACTAATGAGCCTGCTTCCATGAAGGGCTCTTTGGTAGGCATCAAACTCATGTGCACTCCACTTAATCTTTGGCACCTCGGGCTCTTGTACTCTATCCTTGCAGTATCAACTCCTAAGTCACTCGCTGATGTAAAATCAAGAGGCCTGCTAGTCATAGCATCAACACGAGGGAAGCCTAGGTGGAGGTTGTCAATGCCTAGAACTTTGTATGTCACCAAGTCATGCTCAGTGAGAGGAACATGTTGAGAAACATACTAGCTCTTGAGTGATGCAGGGATAAATGGAGAAAAATATCTACATTCAGAGCATATAAGCCAGCAGTATGCCCTCGAGGCAAGAGCGCAACAAGCCTTGCGGAGAAATGATGGTGCATATCAAGAGATAGGTCATTAAAAACCCTCTATAACAGGCCATGGATATAACGGTAGGTAAGTCACTATCACATCGGAGGGTTTGTGGAACTCTCCAACATGAAAAATCAATTGCTTTGCTCTATGTTAGGCAATCATCTCCACAATCATGTGATGCTCTTCCTTGGTTCTAGCACTCTCAACCTTTGCCCTGGCCTGCTGAAGATGTGCCTCCATCTCATGAACTACTTCCTCAAAAACTAAAGCATATATAAAAATTGATTATTCTCTCTAATTAAGTATAACTTAAGAAATTGATTATTCTCTCTAATTAGGTATAACTTAGGAAATTCGTAGGTTCATAGGGGTATAAATGGTGGGTTTACAGTAGCAAAACTACACATAGGGCTGGTGGAGGCCGCCTCCCCTGGTCCTAGAGATGACCTTAACCAACACCACCGTCAAGTTGATGGCTGGTGTAGTCAACTTGAACCCTCAAGACAAACTGTCACGTAGGCTGTAACGCCTGTGTGACCGACGGCAGACCGGATGGCCATGTCCGGGGTTCAGTGGGAGAGGACGCCCATGCGGAGTCATGGGCGGGCCAGGCTAGTGTGGACGGCAGGCCACACACTATATAGCCTGGGGGATGAGGGGCAATCCTCGTTCTTCCTCTATGGGGTGGCTGGGTGGTGAGCCAGAGGCGCCCGTCCCCTCCTGTGGTATGCCGTCCACACACTATATAGCCTGGGGGATGAGGGGCAATCCTCGTTCTTCCTCTATGGCTGGGTGGTGAGCCAGAGGCGCCTGTCCCCTCCTGTGGTAGCGCCCGTAGTGGCGTTACACGTATCTAACACTGGTATCAGATGGGGTCGTCAGAGTCCACGCGTGACCGGGGGATCGGAGCCCACTCGATGGTTTTCAACCATTCATCTTCTCACCCTTATCTCCACAATGGAGTGTGTGGAGGGAGGCGGCCAAGACATTTGGAAGGGAAGAACTCTCTCTCTCTCTCTCTCTCTCTCTCTCCCCGTCACACACAACAAGCGAAACACAGGTAAGCAATTTTCGTTTTTTTTTTGCTCTGCGTTGAAATTGTTTGCGAAAGAATTCGTTGAAGTTGTTTGAAGCGAAGAGATTCGTTGAAGCTTGTGTGTGGGGGGGGGGGGGGCGAAGGCCAGCCCAGGCCCGTTGCTAATACTGACTCAGCGTGGGGGGGGCGAAGACCATCCCCACGGTAATGGCCAGTCCCACGAGCTGCGTTAAAGCTCCGTCTACTGTCTACTGTGTGTGGGGGGGCGAACAGCAGCCCCTTACCTCACGTAGCGCTGTTGTGCAGGGGGGGCCTTGCCTTGGAAAGGTGAAGAGTCTAAGGCGGCCAGCAAACACTGTGTGTCATTGTGACGAGGAGGGCGAAAACCAGCGAAGAATCTGAGGGGGGCGAAAACCTTGCGTGTACGTCGTCTGAGCACCATTGTGCCGTCTGGAGAGCCTAGGCGGCCAGCCCAGTGGGCGGCCAGGCCAACCAGGCGGCCAGCCAGGCCAGCCAGTGGGCGGCCAGGCCAACCAGGCGGCCAGCCAGGCCAGCCAGGGGCGGCGGCGGCCAGCCAGGGATGGCCAGCTAGGTGCGGCGAGGCCAGCCAGCAACAACCACCAGAGCAGTCGGCGGCCAGCCCCACGTCAGGCCAGCCAACCAGCGCTGCAGAGGCGGCCAGAAGAAGAAGAGAAAAAAAACCATTTATTTTTTATATATATTTAAACGGATCCTCTCTGCATTGTTTTTTTTGCAAGAATTAAAGATGTCTGCTAGGCGTAGTGTGTCCCCACCGCCTTCTACTTCTCTAGGTTTTTCAAGTCTCTTGTCCTCGGTCGCGGGTTTGACCCCGACCGAATTGTCAGGCCGTACACGCCCGACCGTTGTTTGGTCCTGAGTGCGCTCGTCGATCACGCGTTGTCGTGCCATGGCACGTCTATGGTGTGAAACCATGCATGTGACGCCATCAAATACAAATCCAGATGCATGGGGTTAAGTGCCATGATGAGTCATTATATGATGCCTGAGTATATATGTTCATATTGTAAATGAGGTTCAATAAGATGAGCTGAGGCTGAGCCAGGTCTCGAAGCCTCTGACAGTGTGGTGTGAATTGTGGAGGATTTTTTTTAATGCTTATGGAGAATTTTGGAGTTAGCAGACACCTTGTGCCTTGATAGGACTGGATTATGCTTGTGGGTTTGACTGCTTTATTGATTCCATGAGATGGTGAAATGCTCATAAGCCGTGCCTATCATGGTTGAGTTGATATTAACACTGAGACAGAGAACTTTTATGGTACATAATGGTTGTGGTCTTGATCGTATGCTTTAGATGGCAAGGTCATATATGTAATAAGGATGCCAAATGAAGCTTTCCTTGATGTGGTGTGGGAAACCTTAGCAAGGTTATGGTGTGAAGAAGGTTGATTTTTTTTAATGGTTATCACTTGAAAAATATATGCGTGGAATGGTAGGCGCAGTGAGAAAATTAAAAATGGGAAAAGCGCGTTTTTAGCTGCAAAAGGTGGTGTGGGGGCCGGTTTCCTCGCGGGAAAGAGGAGAAAAACCAGAGAATGGCAGGCGGCGCATAACAGAGTTTGGGGGAACGTCTGCAGAAACGCGAACCAGTGTGATATCAACCAGAGATTTTTGTTTCAAGGAGATACCTACTGTTCATAGCTTGTAGGTGCTAGAAATGAAGAGGGAAATGAGTATTACATGAAGAGATCCTTTCAGCTAATTCCATGTTCACAGTCTGCGCTGAAGCGACTGTTGCATCCCGCGTTTCTCCATCGCGTAATCAGCACTGAAGCGACCTTTTGAGATTAACAAAAATAAAATCAAAGTGTAAATTCGCTGAAACGTTCAGATAAGTTTTTTTTTAACTACTTCATTTATTTTAGAAAAAGGTGTATGACTCATAAGTCTTAAAAGGATTTGGAAAATGGAAAAAAAGCTTTGGAGAACAAGTTAATGGTTTTAGAACTTGGCGTTTTGTGGGAAAAAGGTATCTAAAGCACATTTAAATCACGGGAAGTTGGTCATGCTTCTGCTTGATTGAGTTTTGGAAATCATGAGCATGTTATAGCTATGCAGTATGCCATCTTTTGCTTGTGAGATGTTAGAATATTAAGGCAGGTTTTCAGGTGATTAAGAGCATCTTGAAATGATGGTTTTGATGGCACTGGATGTAAAGAATGTAAATGGTCACATGTATGTTGGAAAAAATTGAAGATTAAGCTATGTCTACATGTGATTAGTTCGAGGGATTTGGAAAAGGGAACCAGTGAATCTATGCTTGGAAAGGAACAAGTACTTGGTACGCAATTTTGTGCAATCATCAGGATGAATTCAAGGATGTATTGAGGTGAATTGACATATGTAAATGATGCTAGAAATGGATATATCCTATGCTCCTTGGGGAAATCTTGTGAGCAAGTCTCCTTGTTAAATTTGGCACCTACTCTCACAGCTAGAAGTCACGTACTTTCCTGGCTATACTGCTCACGTCACGATAGCTTTTTGGTGAACCCGACGTGAAACTGCTGGGGTGAGAGTGCGGTGAAATATACAGGGAAGCTATGGCTGAGAATTCTGAGGGTCAGGGGGTTCATTTTGACCCCGGAGTTATGCAGATGTTTCAGATGTTTACCATGTACATGCAACAACAACAAGCTGCTGAAAGGGGACAAATTTCCACGACCAAAGCATTACAATCAATTGTGAAAAAGATGGATCAATTTGATGGGAAGGACATTACAAAGTACCTGCGCAATTATATAAAGGAGATGGAGCTAAACAGGGTGACTGAGGAGGATATGGTTCGAAGTTTTGAGCTGGTATGTGTTCCTGAAATAAGAGAGCGCATAAGAGGATTGCAGACAGCACATGGTGGCAGAAATTGGGAGGAGTTCAAGCTTGCTTTAAAGGATGAATATTTCATGGAGGATTCTGAGCGAGTGACCAAACGAACTTTCTTGGAATGGGTCACAAAACCTAAAATGGGAATTTCTGCCACAGAATTGCTAAGAGAGTTTGAGAAGCGCTATGCCCAGCTGTCAAGGATAGAGCGTACAACTTTGGACAGAGAAAAAACAGAGCTCTTCTTACAAGCAGCTGGGAAAGATCTCCAGGAGAAATTGGAAATCCTCCTTGAGGATAAGGATACAGAGCAAGGATTAAAGAGTGATTGGAATGATGTTGAGGATGCAGTCACTATGTTAGCAAAGCGACAGCGGAGGAGGGATAAAATGGTGATGGGCTCTGCAACCCCCATAACTGCTGTTACCCCTGAGAATCTACCCAAACCAGCTGCTACAATTCCAAAGGTAGATGGGCCGATGGATGAGCTTATCAAGGGTATGCGTGACCTAAAATTGAAGATGTCCAGGATTGAAGAAAAAGGTCTACCATTGGGGCAGGCTTCTATGCAAAGGCCTCAAAGCAAAGAAGGGTTTACATATAGATGCATATGGTGTGATGACCCAGAACATGCAAAGAAGGATTGTGCTAGCTATAAAGAAGCTCTTAAAAATCAACTTGTGTTTTTCAAAGATGGGAAAATCCATCTTATAGAGACTGGTCTTCCATTGAGTACAAACTTTGGGAAAGGAGGGATGAAAAAGCTGGTAGAGGATATGGCTGCTAGTCATGCCATTTCTATGGTTGAGGCAGCAACCTATGGATTAAAGGTTGGTCAATTAAAGCAGGGATTTGAGAATGATGAGGATTATGAGAATGAGGATTTTTGGCCATCAACAATGGAATTAATTGCGTCAAAGAAAGTGTCAAAGCAAGCTTTGCATGAGGCAGGTGATTGTATACGTCTTGAGACTGGCTGGGAGGAGCCTGTGGATTCTTTATCTATTCATGCCTATATTGCCAAATGCCAAAATAATGAGGCACAGGTAGAGGAGAAGCGTAAAAGGGAAAATGAGGAAGGAGGGCCATCAAAAAGAGTTACACGTGGAAGTGAAAAGAAGGATCCTGGGCCATCACATATGCCTCCACAGCATAGCAGACCTCCACAGGATGTTTCAATGGAAGAAGTGCCAGCAAAAATGAAGGAGAAGGGTAAAGGGAAAAGTCCACTCTACAAGCTTCAATCTGATATTGAAGCTGCAACAGATCTCAAAAAGGTGCTTGAAGAGAGGATTCTAAACAGCAGGGTGGAATTCACACTAGGGGAAGTCTTGGGGATTGCAAAAAAAGAATTTCATGATGAGATAATTGATATTATACGAAGAAAAAGGCAGTCCATAATTGAATCTATTTCGTCGCAAGGGGAGGCAAGCACTTCCAAGACTCATGGAGTACAGATACAGAAAAAGGAAGAGAGAGAAAATGTGGTGGAATGTAATCACTCTGCTGATGGGGCACGACAAGTGCGCTTTGTGGAAGAGGATGATGAAAAAGAAGTTCTTACAAAGAGTCATTACTCCAGGAGCCATTGGGCAAGAGCAACCACTGAAACCCTTGTCAAGATAGTTGATTTGGAAGAACCATATGTTGCTCTAATTGATCATGGGTTTGAAATAAATCTTATGGCTAAAAATATCTACAACAAATGTAAGTGGCCAATGGATGTGGATCATGGGTGGATGATTAAAGCAGCTAATAACTCATCTGGAGAGCTTTATGCAGCATGTCCAAATGTAAGGGTAACTATAGGGGATGTGAAAGATGATCAGAACTTCTTTGTTCAGGAGATGTCATCGTATCCCCTTATCCTTGGGCAACCCTACATTACAGCTGTGAGGATGGAAACAAAAGTTTTGGATGATGGCTCGGCATATGCAAGAATAAGGAGTAAGGATGGCAAGAAAGCTGTTCAGTTCTTGACAGTTTGCATTAACCATGAAAGGAATCGTGAGTCTCTTCGAGCACAGTCACTCCCGAAGATAAACAGAGAATCAAACTGTCCCTAACATGTGCTTACAATCCTGAGGGCAATGGAAAAAGTGAGCAAGGACATCCTCCAATCATTAAAGCTTTGGCTAAGGCATGCAGAGAAAGAATGCGAGAGTGGCCAAAGCTGCTACCATATGCCTTGTGGGCTGACCGTACAACTCATAGCTCAGTGACAGGATACATGCCTGCAGAATTAATGTATGGTCAGAAGCCAGTGATGCCAGTTGAAGAAGTAGTTCTAACTTGGAATGTATTGCCCTGGGTGGAAGGATTGAGCAGAGATGACCTCCTTGCATTGCGAATAAGACAGTTGGAGAGGAGGCCTGAAGATGTAGAGCTTGCTAAAGCTCGCTTGAAAGATGCAAGGCTAAAAAATAAAGAAAGATTTGATAGTAGACACAGACTCCGGCCAAAACCTATTGAAGAAGGTGATTGGGTTCTAATGTATGATAGTAGCCTTGACAACCAATTCACTGTTCAAAGAAAATTTGCAAAAAGATGGTTTGGCCCTTACATTGTCAAGCATGTGCATGGAAATGCCACGTATACTCTGTGTGAGCTTGATGGAACAGAAATAAAGAATCTTGTGGCAGGCAAAAGAATCAAGATATTTAAAAGAAGGCATGATAGTGACCCTTTTGATTCACAAGAGACTCAGGATGAGAGGCTTGACAGTGGTAGTATGGATATGGTTGAAGAGGAAGAGGATGATCTTCCTGGAAGTGCAGAAGATGAAGACGACATCCAGTTATATGTGGACCTTGATGATGATTTGGCACATACCAGAGGATGTACAGGTTTAGAGGGGGTGGATGTCGTGCCATGGCACGTCTATGGTGTGAAACCATGCATGTGACGCCATCAAATACAAATCCAGATGCATGGGGTTAAGTGCCATGATGAGTCATTATATGATGCCTGAGTATATATGTTCATATTGTAAATGAGGTTCAATAAGATGAGCTGAGGCTGAGCCAGGTCTCGAAGCCTCTGACAGTGTGGTGTGAATTGTGGAGGATTTTTTTTAATGCTTATGGAGAATTTTGGAGTTAGCAGACACCTTGTGCCTTGATAGGACTGGATTATGCTTGTGGGTTTGACTGCTTTATTGATTCCATGAGATGGTGAAATGCTCATAAGCCGTGCCTATCATGGTTGAGTTGATATTAACACTGAGACAGAGAACTTTTATGGTACATAATGGTTGTGGTCTTGATCGTATGCTTTAGATGGCAAGGTCATATATGTAATAAGGATGCCAAATGAAGCTTTCCTTGATGTGGTGTAGGAAACCTTAGCAAGGTTATGGTGTGAAGAAGGTTGATTTTTTTTAATGGTTATCACTTGAAAAATATATGCGTGGAATGGTAGGCGCAGTGAGAAAATTAAAAATGGGAAAAGCGCGTTTTTAGCTGCAAAAGGTGGTGTGGGGGCCGGTTTCCTCGCGGGAAAGAGGAGAAAAACCAGAGAATGGCAGGCGGCGCATAACAGAGTTTGGGGGAACGTCTGCAGAAACGCGAACCAGTGTGATATCAACCAGAGATTTTTGTTTCAAGGAGATACCTACTGTTCATAGCTTGTAGGTGCGAGAAATGAAGAGGGAAATGAGTATTACATGAAGAGATCCTTTCAGCTAATTCCATGTTCACAGTCTGCGCTGAAGCGACTGTTGCATCCCGCGTTTCTCCATCGCGTAATCAGCACTGAAGCGACCTTTTGAGATTAACAAAAATAAAATCAAAGTGTAAATTCGCTGAAACGTTCAGATAAGTTTTTTTTTAAACTACTTCATTTATTTTAGAAAAAGGTGTATGACTCATAAGTCTTAAAAGGATTTGGAAAATGGAAAAAAAGCTTTGGAGAACAAGTTAATGGTTTTAGAACTTGGCGTTTTGTGGGAAAAAGGTATCTAAAGCACATTTAAATCACGGGAAGTTGGTCATGCTTCTGCTTGATTGAGTTTTGGAAATCATGAGCATGTTATAGCTATGCAGTATGCCATCTTTTGCTTGTGAGATGTTAGAATATTAAGGCAGGTTTTCAGGTGATTAAGAGCATCTTGAAATGATGGTTTTGATGGCACTGGATGTAAAGAATGTAAATGGTCACATGTATGTTGGAAAAATTTGAAGATTAAGCTATGCCTACATGTGATTAGTTCGAGGGATTTGGAAAAGGGAACCAGTGAATCTATGCTTGGAAAGGAACAAGTACTTGGTACGCAATTTTGTGCAATCATCAGGATGAATTCAAGGATGTATTGAGGTGAATTGACATATGTAAATGATGCTAGAAATGGATATATCCTATGCTCCTTGGGGAAATCTTGTGAGCGAGTCTCCTTGTTAAATTTGGCACCTACTCTCACAGCTAGAAGTCACGTACTTTCCTGGCTATACTGCTCACGTCACGACAGCGTGATCCACCAGTGCCCTCCTCGTCTATTGACCCCGCCTTAGGACCCAGCGAGCCTGCAGTGGCCGCATTAGGAGATGATCCCTTTCTGGCCGATGAGCCAGAGGACATGAACACCGACGTCGTCGAGGGGACCGAGGAGGACCTCTTGGAGTACGACGATGATGATTATGACCTATTGGACCCTGCTGATGTCTTGACAGAGAGACGGAGCTCTCTAGTGGACTGTTTAAATATCTTAATGCCAAACTAAACAATATGGGTAAAGTCCAGGCTGATTTAGTCACGATGCTACAGAGCATCTCCACACGGTTAGATGCACTGACAGCCGCCTCGGCTAGTACTCCGACTCCTCGTGGTAGCTGAGCTCCTACGGCACGGGTGAGCGTAGCCTCGCCAGTGGTTGTAGAAGTACAAGCCGATGCGCCTGCGGGGCCGTCCGTAGTAGCGACAGCTTCGTCTCGTTATTAAAAGACTTAAAGCCGCCTAGTTTTGGTGGCGAGGAGAAGGAGAGAAACAAGGACTCAGTCAATATGTTTCTAGTGAAGTGGTCAGATTTGCACGCGCTGCGACAGTAGCCTAGCCGTATACAGCCCGTAGAGGCTAGTCTCTCATTAACCGACAAAGCGTACAAGTGGTGGATGAGTTTGACAACTCGCCCTGCCACTTGGACGGAATTCGAAACGATGTTTCGAAAAGAATTTTTGCCTGTTAATGAGGTAGAGAGAAGCTGGGAGTTATGGGATAAGTGCTCGATGGAGAACAAATCCCTAACTCAGTACATCTCATACTATAGGGAAATAGTACTCAAGCTAAAGGGAATCGATGCATTCCAGACATTGCGAGGCTTTAAGAGAGGCCTCAAAGATGATTACCTTGAGTACGTAGATCCCTTACAGCCTAAAGACTTAGCAGAGGCAATTAAATATGCACAGATATTTGATGACAACAAGCGTCGTAGTGCGCGTGGTGGTTCTAGCAGGGCCGAGGGTAGTGAAAAGAGGAGGTCAGGTCTCAAAAGAAAAGGATTCCGCAGTGATAAACAAGGGGATAGGACGGACCAGGAAGGACAGGGTGGTCATTGGTCTAAAAAACCGTGACCATCCAAGAAGAAAAGAGAGAGCGAAATCCACAAGAAAGAGCAGTATATTAAAGCGCGAAAGGAAAATCGCTGCTTTAATTGCAATGAAGTAGGGCACACGAAGGCTGAGTGTCCAAAACCTAAAGCCAGCACGAGTGGCAACGAGCCCAAAAAAGATGGTAAATCTTCTAGGCAGTTGCATACAGTGCAGAGACTCCCTCTCAGTTCCGCAGAGTTCAGAGAGGTGACAGTGTGTCATTGTGATGAGCATCACGCTTGTTCAGTGACACCAGCGATGTGGCAGCCTACTGTAGGTCCGCATGACATGGTGCGCATGTATGGCACCATAGGTGGCCGTAGAGTCACAGTTTTTATTGATGATGGAGCTAGCCACAACTTCTTGAACTACTCGTTAGTCAAGAAGTTGGGGTTGACTGAGACCCGGAGTGACCATGAGTATACTATTGGCCTAGCCAACGGATATGACAAAACGGTATGGAATACTGTAGTATTGGGGGTCCCATTATCTATGCAGGACTACGAGGCTACGCTTGACTTTCAGGTCATGCACTTAGCCAGAGCAGATGTATATCTAGGCAGGGAGTGGCTGTATGGCTTGGGCCCTAGTCTAGCTCGGAATTACTTACATAATACGCTATGTTTTGAGCACAGAGGTAGAGTCATTACCCTGTAGGGCGACCGTACTGTCCCTGCCACACCACTTATTTCCTCCATGGAGCTGTGTACAGCGGTCCGCAGAGACCAGATAGCAGAGGTATATGCTTGTTACCCTCTTTTGAATTCTGTTTCCATAGATGAAACGATAAATGATGTTTGCGTAGACAAACAAGGGAAACAAAATAACCTTGGACGAGACCCACTGTTTGAAAACCCTGTTTGGCATGCATGTGATTCAAACAAGAAAAAATCCAAGGTGAATGAGACATTAAAGAAAAAGTACGTAGATACTTTAATGAATTTATTAGAGGAATTTCAGGATGTTTTTCCTGATGATTTACCAGATGGTTTACCACCATCTAGAGAAGTAGACCATGGCATCGAAGTTATGCCAGGATCAAAACCTATAAGCAAACCTACTTATAGATTAAGCCACTCCGAGGCACAGGAGGTGGAAAAACAATTAACGGAATATTTGAACAAAGGCTTCATTCGTCCTAGTTCAAGTCCGTGGGCATCGCCTATTCTTCTGGTAAAGAAGAAAGACGGATCTATGCGGATGTGCATAGACTATAGGGCTCTTAATCAGATAACGATTAAGAACAAGTATCCAATGCCACGCATGGATGAGTTGTTTGATCGAGATACTTTACAAAAATAACTGATGCTCCAGCGATATTTATGACGCTGATGGACAGCATTTTACGTCCATATCTGGGAAAATTCGTAGTAGTTTTCCTAGATGATATTCTTGTGTACAGTAAAAGACAGAAAGAACACATAGAGCATTTGCGTCTAGTGTTCGAGTTGTTGCGAAAGCACAAACTATTTGCAAAGAAGAGCAAATGTGAATTTTTTGAAACAGAAATTCACTACCTTGGCCATATTATATCCGCCGATGGCACGCGGATGGAGCCAGAAAAAGTAGAGGCTATTGTTAAATGGCCAGCGCCGAAGAATCTCGAGGAACTGCAGATTTTTCTTGGCATGTCGAGGTTCTACCGATAGTATGTAAAGGACTACGCGAAGATCGCAGTCCCGTTGACTGACCAATTACGGTCAAAAAACTAAAAACATTAGTTGGGAGAAAGCCCAACAGAAAAGCTTTGATAAGCTCAAGGTGACCGTAGCAGCTGCACCTATTTTGACTATTGTCGATCCAAATGAGCCGTTTGTTTTGGAAACAGACGCTAGTAATGAGGCCATTGGGGCCGTACTTATGCAAAGGGGACGCCCAATTGCATTTGAGAGTAAAAAGTTAGATCGTGCGCAGCGTAACTACTCGGCTTACGAGCGAGAGTTACTAGCGATAGTTCATGCACTGAAAAAGTGGAGACACTATTTATATGGTGCTACTTTTGAGGTCCGGACGGACCATGAAAGTCTGAAATGGCTTTCAAGTCAAAATGAACTGAAGGGTAGAAAAGCTCGGTGGGCGGAGATTCTACAAGAGTTTGACCTTCAGATACGTTACCAGAAAGGTAAGTATAACGTGGTGGCAGATGCACTTAGTGCCACAGATTAATGAACTTAGTTTCACAGCCTTCAAGAATGATTTCTTGGAGTCCCTACGTGGTTTATGTGAGCACGATCCATCTTTTATAGAGGTCTGGCGCGCTGTACACATACGCACTTCTTCACAGACGCGACCACCTCCCTCGTTGGCACATATTGCTAGTTCGGAGAGACTGGCCAAAGGTGTAACGGGAAGGGAAGCGAGAGTTAGTTCGGAGAGACTAGCCGTATCTTCTGGGTATAGTTTGGAGCCGGAGAGCTCTAACGTAGGCCCTTCATCACCTTTGACTGCCACGGCTTCAAAGGGGAGTGATAAACTTCGTCGGGGGGAGAAATATGCTAATTACTCCATTGACGATGGGTATTTACTTTACAAGGGTAGAATATGTGTACCAACTATTGGTGACTTTCGGGCCCAAATTCTTAAAGAAAGTCATGATAGTCCAAGTGCGGGTCATCCTGGGATTCAGAAGACCTATGCACTAGTAAAAAGACAGTTTTATTGGCCTAGTTTGTTTAAGGACGTCCAGACTTATGTGCTGAAATGCAATAAGTGCCAAGTCAATAAACATGAACGTCTTAAGGTTGGAGGACTACTCCATCCCCTGGAGATTCCTCAAGGGAAATGGGAAAGCATTTCCATGGATTTCATTACCGGTTTACCCAAGACGAGTCGAGGGAATGACTCGGTGTGGGTGGTAGTGGACAGGTTAACTAAAATGGCAAAGTTTATCGCCACGAAGAAAACTATTAAAATGCCAGAGTTGGCAAAACTCTTTATTGAACATCTCTACAAGCTATATGGCCTGCCCGCAGATATAGTGTCGGATAGAGATAGAACGTTCAACAGTCATTTTTGGAGGGAAGTCTTCAAAAAGTTGGATACTACTCTGAGTATGAGTACGGTGGATCATCCGGAGTCTAATGGTCAAACTGAAAGAGTTAACCAAATTCTAGAAGATATGTTGGGTTCTTATGTTAGTAAGAAGCAATCTAATTGGGAAGAGTACTTGCCCTTATTAGAGTTTGCCTATAACAGCTCCAAACACTCAGCGGCGACTGGATTTACACCATTCATGTTAATGTATGGATTCCAGCCGAGATCTTCGATGGCTGTAGGCCTAGAAAAGGAGAAGATTCAATCTGTCAAGGATTTCCTTGAAGATATGAATGATATGCTCAGAGCCGCACGTGAGAGCATTCGTAGTGCACAGGATCGCGCTAAAACTTAAGCGGATAAAAGACGTAGAAAGGTGACCTTTGCAGAAGGTGACTTTGTATTCCTCAAGGTTCCTGCGCAGTCAGAAACCATGAAAACGGGAAAGTGTGATAAACTTTCTCCGAGATATTGTGGTCCTTTTAAAATCCTTAAGAAGATTGGGGACGTAGCATATAAACTTGAGTTACCGGCGGAGAGTTCTCAAGTCCATCCTGTCTTCCATGTCAGTAAACTGAAGAAATCAGTTCACGGGTTAGAGAACGCAGTTTCTCCAGAGATTTTGGTGGACTTGATAGAGCCACCAAAGATACCACATGAACTTGAAAAGATTCTACAGTATAATGACAGACAAACCCGACATAAAGTGTACCAGGAGGTACTTGTTAAATGGACAGATAGGGATGAGGAGGTAGCTACTTGGGAACGCCGTAGTGCAATTTCCAAAAGGTTTCCCCAGTTTGTTTTCGAGGACAAAAACTCTTCTTAAGGGGGGGGTAATGTCACGTAGGCTGTAATGCCTGTGAGACCGACGGCAGACCGGATGGCCATGTCCGGGGTTCAGTGGGAGAGGACGCCCATGCGGAGTCATGGGTGGCCAGGCTAGTGTGGACGGCAGGCCACACACTATATAGCCTGGGGGATGAGGGGCAATCCTCATTCTTCCTCTATAGTTGGGTGGTGAGCCAGAGGCCATCCCCTCCTGTGGTAGCGCCCGTAGTAGCGGCGTTACAGGTATCTAACACAAACTCTACGTACAATTGCTTTGCAAGGTAGGTGGGGATCTGCTGGTGGTTGTTCAAGCATCCTCCCATATGTGGGCAACATATCGATTATAGATATGTGCTGCCATACAAGGATGCGAACACCATGCTATAGTAAGGGACTCCCTTACCCTAGGCCACATCCCATGGCTATCAAGAAATAGGTCCAAGTCTACTTCATCTCTAATACGGTCAAGCTCACATACCTAGCAACATGTCAAGCCATGTGATACTGGTGTAATATGAGGATGTGCTATCAACTCATCTACATAGATAACATTGTGAAGGCTATGAAGGGATGAGAGCATCGCCTCCATGCTAGTCCCTAAGCCTAAGACATAAATGGGTGGGCAAATGTAAAAGGCCAATGTGAAAGGTGCAATGTGTTAGGATCTAGCACTAATGAAGCTCCTAAAGCACCATTAATATTGGATTCAATCACCACTAATGGAGCTTCAATCCAAGAGAGAAAACGAAGGAAGAGTGAAAAAACAACAAAAGAAAATGAGGGCAAAAAAAAACTTAGGCCATTTAAAATCTCGCTCAAGGTCGCGTGGCACAAGTTATAGGGTTGGCAAAATAAACGGCCCAGATTTATGAGTAGTTTTAAGGTTAGCAAAATGAAGGCTCTAATTACATCTACATATCTCAATTGAGATACATGAATGGCTGAGATCATCCATGTATATTGATCGAGATACATGGACGGATGAGATCACATTGACATATCGAGATATCGAGATATATGGATGGATGGGATCACATTTCCATATCTCCTCAAGATACATTGGATGATAGAGATTGTAATTGTGTATCTCGATTGTAATTATGTATATCTGGATGGTCGAGAACCCATTTGAGTATCCCGATTGAGATATCTTAACATATGTTGGTATCTCGATTGAGATACATGGTTCATGTCACGAGGAGCATGGTTGCATTACATGTCATTATAGTACATGGTCAATCTACATCCGAGTGGGCAATTATGTGTATGTCGATCAAGCTACCTTGTGGCATTGACGTTGATTCTAATTGATTAGTTATCTTAATCGAGATACCTAAGTGGTAGTGACTTGTTGCAATGACATGGATATTGATTGAGATACATGAGCCCTTCTGAGGCTGCTGGCATAGCGATGCTTAGGATATCAGATTGAGATATTGAGCTATAGGCTCGGGGGCATGTGTCATGCTATGAGTGATGTTCATATCTTGATAAATATACCCTGCATGCGACTTTGCCCACTCACGTTAATGTTGTATTTGCCTTGAGTGTAAATGAAAGTGATTAGCCTTACCATGCATCCACCCATACATCCACCCATGAGTGTAAATGAAAGTGATTAGCCTTACCATGCATCCACCCATATGTGAACACATACATAAGATTTTCAACAAGGAATATGCAACAACAAAAACCACCATTGTCATGTAATGTGTCTCCATCTAGAAAGCATAACATGTCTCCATCTAGAAAACATAATGTCTCTCCATCTAGAAATGTTTTTGATGAAAGGTCTCCATCTAGAAAGCATAAATGTTAAAAATGATTTTGAATGCTACCTACATAATTGAAATTTATACAAAAGAAGATTTGTAACATTGGTAATCATGGCAATTAATTCTACCTTGCAATTATGATATAATGGGCAATCATGCAATCATGATGCATCTCTTCTACTTGCACAATCATGATACAATGTATACATGATTTTTTAAAGATTCAAAGTGCACCTCTTGTACTTACAATCACATGCTATTTTGTCTTTGTGATGTTTAGTTGTATGCTCTTGGTATTGTTCCGTATCAGTACAATCACATGTCTATATCCATTATTCTCCATGATTACTAAGAGGCCATACAACTAGAAGCATAAGTAGAGCATTCCATGTTATTTTTTCTCTAGTTAATAGAAGTACTTGTTAAGACACATCAAATGTAATAGCTTCTAACACACTTACTAAAATTTTAGAAGGGTCTTGAGGTACTAAGAAGCCCAGCCTACCTTATGGATTTATGCTAATTTTGAAGTGTTAGGCTACCTTATGATTCATGCTAATTTTTTAGTGTTAGCCTACCTTATGATTTATTCTGTGTTAGCCTACCTTATGATTTATGATAATTTTTAAGTGTCTTTTTATGTGTTTTATGTTAATCATTTAAATACCATTTATTATTGATCCTATTTTTCATCGTCGACCCAAGCAAAGGAGTAACTTGATAGACTCAAAGCTCCATGTAAACTAGGTGGCTACACAAATATTTCCAATATTATAATCATATGCATTTTATATAATTTTTATTCTTTTAGATTCTAAGATATTATTTAATACCTTATTTTATTTTTACCTTTTATATAAATATTATTATATATATCTATATTCTAAATGTCATGTTGTACATTAAAGTATTATCCCTAGCTACAAACCAACAATCTACCCTATTAAAGCCTACCCTACATAACCTAAATTTATAAATTCTCTTTTTTTTAAATGTCAACCCACATATATTTTAAACCTATATTCTTATTAATACTTGGACTACTATTAGACTACATATGTTAATCTACACTAATTACTATTACTACTAGTATTTATAGCCTGGTGACCTATGTTTTGCATAGGTTGTGTGTGCCTCAATAATTTTCATTGCATGAAAATTGTGTCATCAATACCTTTAAAGGATTAGGGTACATGAAAATGGTTTCATTAGTAATTGAGCTTTGAAGGATTAGGGTATGAGGAGAACATGTATCAACTAGATGCTTTTGGTCTCCAAAAAAATTGAATTGTGAAAGAATCTTGCTCTTAAGAGAAGCTCTATGGAAGACTTTTTTAGGTTATTTTCTAAACGAGGTCCATAGAGAAAATCTAGGAATGGAGCCATTAACATATCTTGTATTCGTGAATGCTATATTTCTAAGTTATTTAAAATTTACGTTTATTTTCTCTATTGATAGTCACCTTTTATATCATTTTTTTTCTATCCATCTTCCATTTTCAAAAGTTTAGAGAACTTCACCAATATCTTTGCCTACCGCTATTGTCCTTGAGGACTTCACCAATATATTGCCTTCTTCTTTGCATGTAGCCCTTTTCCCCCTTTGACACCCCAAAAGAAAGGTATGTACTCAAAATGTTAACTCCTATATGAAGGGATATAATAAATGGGCAAGCAGATAATGGTGGGCTTGAGAACCTTGATTGTGTACAATTAGATGTTCCATGTCTCCATGGCTGCTTGAGGAGCAATATCTTCCTTTATGCTCTATCCACCCTCCACTCTAATATTTCAACACTATAATAAGTCTCTCATCCATATTCACTCTCTTAACTTTTGGCATAATTACCTAACTTTGAATTGAAAACAAAGTAAAAACCATGTGTCCTTCCTTTTGTAAGAGGACTTAGCAACATTTCACTAGTTTCCTAAGGGAGAAAAATAAAGAAAAGACATGACAAATATATCTCACATTACTTTTTTGATACTTTTTTATACAACAGGGCTCTTTAAAACTCTCCCTATCTCCCTTATAAATTATCTTGAACTTGACTCGCTCATACCCTAGATCATACTCAAGTATAAATATTGTATTTGGTCATCATTCTATAAGGTCACGTGTGTTGTTTTAGATTATATCATCACCAACTTAGATTTCACCATTATGCTCTCTATGAAGTCCCTCGCTCGAGTCCAAACTCTATGCTATCTTTATAAAATTAGATGGGAAAAGCCCTTATTGCCCTTATCTTTATCTCTTTTTCTCTTGATGGTCTGGAATATTCCCTCTCATCAATATTTCATAGTGAAAGACATGTCTAATGATAACCTTTATTTTCTTTTAAAAATTGTGTGTTTAAATTACTAACTCCATTATTATCCTCATGCGTGATTATTTTAGATACCACATTAAGCTTGCCTTAGATTTTTAAACAATTATTAATGTCTAAATAAGGACCCTTTGTAGGACACTTTTCTTCATGTAAAGAGCAAAAAAATGATTTCATAATGAGTAGGTCTCTCTCTCTCTCTCTCTCTCTCTCTCTCTCTCTCTCTCTCTCTCTCTCTCTCTCTCTCTCTCTCTCTCTCTCTCTCTCTCTCTCTCTCTCTCTCTCTCGCGTTCAAGCGCAACACGACATATTAGTGTTCAAAGACAATTTCAAATGCTAATTTTATAACGACATATTAATGTTCAAAGACAATTTCGAATGCTAGTTTTATAACAAGGTAAAAAAGTGTTCAAATAATATACTTCAATGTCTTATGAACAAAGAAGTTTAGAAAGGTTTGTTTTGTTTAGGGGAGAATCCAAATTATGACTAATCCTTTTGTATTGATATTTTCAAGAGTCCTTGTGAATTTATCGCGTGGTAAAAAGGCACGTAGATTAAAGAGATATTAAAGTCTTTAGAAGGTGGCAAATTTTGGGTTTAGAAGAAGGGATGGAAAACGTCATTATTGTGGGGGATCCCAGCTAGAACTTAAGTCCTTTTTTTGCGAGAAATACAAGTCTATATGAGGTTAGGGCCATGCTCTCTTAGAATAGAGTCAAAAGGAAAATATAACCTCCAAGTTGACCTAAATCGATAGTGGATGAAAGCTCATTAAGTGGAAATTTTTCTAACCCTTAAAAGAGGATGTTTTTATGTTGGCTTGTGCTACAAATTAGTATTATGCCCACAATCCTTATAACATGTAGTCTATATTAGGTACAAGTACATATTCTCTCTCTCTCTCTCTCTCTCTCTCTCTCTCTCTCTCTCTCTCTCTCATGCCAATATGATGACCCAATAAAACATGTCATCAAGTGTGTAGGTATAGAAAAGGAAAGCCATGGCCATATACACACGTGAAGTAAAAAATTCGATAAAGGTGTATGCAAGTCACACCTGAT
Source organism: Cibotium barometz (assembly GCF_041138505.1). Lineage (NCBI taxonomy): Eukaryota > Viridiplantae > Streptophyta > Polypodiopsida > Cyatheales > Cibotiaceae > Cibotium > Cibotium barometz. Next base: position 19,867,550 of record NC_141079.1, on the reverse strand, counting down.
AAAGTCTCTCTCAAAGCAAGTGTTAAAAGAGCTTCTACAAACCAAAAGCACCACCATGGATGTGTCTCCAAGAAGTCCCTCTCATCGACTAAAATGTTGTTTAAAATAGGAACGATAAGTCACCAAAAAAATTCTTTTTTTTAAAAAAAAAGAGAGAAACTCTTTTTTTTTTCTTTTTTCTTTTTTTGAAGACGAGTGTTTCGTTGAGCTTTTTGATTTTTCTTATTTGGACAAATAATGTTTGGAAACTTTATGTGGAGATTCACATGCTCACTCTGACGATGGCCAGGACAAGTTTAGTCCACTTCAAACTCAAAAACCTTATGGACAAGTTTAGGCCACGCCACGCCACCGGTTGTTGCCAGTCCACGCGTGCCGGCCTCCAGTTCATCAATGATCACACTGATCGAGACGTGGAATAAATAATAGTGTTTTCATATATATTAGTGACTATTTAATTATAATAAATTTATTTTATTATCATTTGAAAAATACAGTTTACCGTATAATATATTCTGGATTCCCTTGAGCTTTCAAGCTAAAATTAGTGAATAGTCATAATTTATTGGTAAACTTTGGACCTTATTTTGAGAAAAAGTTTATTCTTATAAAAAGCTTAATATAATAATCCCCTTCTCTCTTTTTCTTTAATATCTTGCCGTTCATCCAACAAAAAAATACAATTTTACGAGTTTAATATTTATGTAATAATAGTACATAAATTAATAATCTTGATGCACTAAATATTTGATACTGTATATGAGAAACTTGTAAACAATATACAATGGACTATAAGAATTTTATTTTCACCTGTTAGTTATTTTCTCAAATTTGAAAAATCAGCTAAATTAAAGCATTTTAGCTATATTTTAGCTCAAATTTGTTTTTACTTGTTAGTTTTAATTTCTCACATTGGAAAAGTCTATAAAATTTAAGACATTTTAGTTATATTTGAAACTTTGCAAATCCTTGACAGAGTTTGAAGATTTTAAGGCTCCAAGTTTTTTGTATTCATCACAGGAAAAATGTTTTCTGTAGAACATAGAAATCCATAGAATATACCATATCATATATGGTTTATGAAAACTCTTGCTATCCCTTGTGGCTTACACCCAATACCCATGTTCTTCTCCATTTGTAAATTTTTGCTTTAAGGGCGTAGAAAAGTCTTTTTGTTTTTTAGTATTGTATATAGGTAAAGCATAACAATACTGGAAAGAGAAAGATTAGACATAGGGGGAATTTTTTTTTATTTTCTCAAGATTTCTAATATATTTTAGTTTTGATTTGTCAAAATTCCAATGCCATTTGACAAGACTTTCATTTTCATGTGACTCAAAAAGAGCTAGTGTTCTATCCATTTCATAAGGATTCAAGGTCTCATGTTTCATGTTTAAAGTCAAGCTTCTTGATAAAAAGCTTTTTGTAATTTATGTCTTACTTTTAATATATTTTTTACAGCAATTTTTTAACAAAAAAGAGGCGATGTTAGTGCTATATTTTCGTTTCCCAACCCTTAAAATTTCAATTTCAAAATTATAGATGTGTTTTAGATTCTAGAGGTGGAAATACGGTGTACTCATTTTAGTTTATTTTAAAGCATATATATATATACTATATAATATATAGAGAGGGAAGTATTTCCATTTTCCAAAATATGCAGATATATTTTACATTATGAAGGTGGAATCATTTCAGTATGTATGTTTTTTATTAAAAAAACTTGTATACAATATTGTTACATGCTACACCATCCCTCTCCTAGTGTAATGGACAATGCTCACCTTAACTTATTATTGGGGAACTTGCTGGTGTGTCCAAGCTTGTATCTTGGTAGACTCCAAGCTTTGCTTAGTAGTTAGCTAGCAGCACCACTCTCTTGGCTCCTTCTTAAGTTGTCACCATGAAGTTGCCATTCTCCATATACAAGGACACTCACTCCTCTTTACTCTCACACTTAAGAAGACAAGCATAAGAGGAACATGCATTAAGAATGTAACTCTCTCTCTCCCATATAACATAGACAACACACAAGAGAGCAAGGAGATAAGACGACTTAATTGGCACAAAGGGGGATTGTGTCTTGCATTATAAGAATAATGTTATTTATAGAATTGGCCCTTATTCACACTTGGGCACCCAAAACTTAATAAAAGATGAACTAGATACTTACAAATTACATAGTTTTGTGGCATAGCTAGCTATTCTCATAATTACAATGTTTAGAGTGTTGTTTCATGACAGTTATTATACTATCTCTCATATGTAATGGAGACATGCTAAGTTAACCCAAAATGGGGTTAACATCCCCCTACCTGATCTAGATTCCGTTCTCGGAATCTACTGCCACATGGCTTGCTGGCCCATATATTCTTTTTAGTGCCTTTTTCTTGTCTGGAGGACAAATATTGTGCGTGGTAGGAATTAGAGTGATCTCCATAAATTTGTGTCGATCATGTCCTTAAATGTTGTATGCATGTACAAGGGAAGGTAGTGGAGACAATGATAATAATATATAATGCCACTATTTGAGGGCCCTTTGTTGAGATAATAATATATAATGCCATTATTTGAGGGCCTTTTGTTGAGATCAAAATGCATACCTTCCCTATTGTACCTATGGACATAATCATCCTTAATGTCAATGAGAAGGATGATGAGTTTGAAAAACCTAACAATTGCTATGATGGCAAGATCTGGAATTGTTTATCATGCATTGACAATCGTAAGCATGAACCGTCACTCTTTGGTTCAATGAATCAAAGGAGTTGTGCTCGAAGTAAGGAAAATTTTAAATGAAGTGGGTGTCTTGAGCACGCCTTTCATGGAACTCCCTAGCCGTGAACCTTCGTTTTATTGGCATGTATAAGGCTTGAAGTAAGGAAAATTGTAAATGAAGTGGGTGTCTCGAGCACACCTTTCGTGAAACTCCTTGGTCGTGAACCTTTGTTTTATTAGCATATATGGGGTCCACATGCAGATGCCTTAAAGATGCCATACATATATTTGCATATTCTTTGATGTGACAAGGAAGGGAAATCTCTAGGCTGGCTAGATACCAAAGTTGACAATTGTAATTTGACCATCAGCATTGATTTGTATTTCTTCATAGCCACCCCGTGACTCAACTGTATGCTCGCACTGCCACCGCTTATAGGCATGGGCGATTATGAACATAACGTTTCGTATTTTGAGCAAGTTCGCCAGCCACCACGGGTTGGTAAATTTGGAGCCTTTAGAGACATTAGATCACAAGGACTCTTGCTTCTCCATGTGCTCAGCTCTACTTGTTCTAGCCTATCACCCACTTAAGGGTATGGTACATTTGTGATGGATAGACTCTTGTTGCATAAGTTTCGGCTTGGAGTGGAGTGGTGGGGTCGAATGGAGTTATTTGCAAAAAAGTTTGTCTCACGAGATGATGTTTCAAAATGGGATTCTTGCTCATTATGATCTGTTTATACTCCGGTGCTAGGAGATCAAGAATAGGGTCGATAGAAGAACCTGTCGCATTTGGTTCGTGTTGCATAGGATCAACCTCGACCTCTAGCTGGCCGTCCAGTGATTCCTTGGGGGTGAGAGTGCTAGTGGAAAAATCAAAGGAGGATTCTGGGATTCTTGCTCATTATGATCTGTTTATACTCCGGTGCTAGGAGATCAAGAATAGGGTCGATAGAAGAACCTGTCGCATTTGGTTCATGATATGATGTACAAAATGGACTTCTTGGTTATATTTCAGCGCAGTCTGCATTTGCAGAAACGTATAAAATGATGTACCTACAAGAAAAGGGGGCCAGGATGCAAGAGATAGCCATTCGTGCAAAATTGGAGCAGCAGTTGCAGAATGAAATTGAGGAGCATTCAAAGAGTAAAAAAGAGTTGACAAGAGCAAGAAGGAAGAGAACCGTGCTTGGAGACAGACTACGAAGCAGGAAGATTAAAAACATTGCTAATTTGCTGGGACTGGTGGATGCAAGTGAAGAATTCAGGAAGCAAGGCTAGTTTGAAATTTTTCATTTTGTATACTCAAAAAGGCTCTTAAATGACTATATCTATTTCGTCCATTAACGCAAAACAAGAATGGAGGTGTTGAATGATATAGGCATATTGTGTTGTTACTATAGGAAACTATTGGAGCCTGCAAAAGAAAATATGGATCCCGACCTTCTTCCTGTTAAACAAATGAAAGGATTGCTTTCTTGTGGTGTAGCAAAAGGTTTGATTGAAGAAAAAAAATACAAAACAATCAAACACAATGTTGTAGAGGACTTTATATCCAATAATCAAGTTGATGGCACTAGAGGCTCTTGATGTTAGTGGAGTTAGCAGGAAGGGATATAGTTCGATTTTCCATGCGATATCCTCAACTTTGAAAGATCAAAGGATTAAACGAGTTTTACTGTCAAATCCAGCAACCGTGTGGAGGATAAGAGGTCATTTGAATGAAAGTATAGATGAGTTTATTGGGCAATATATCCATATTGAAGAAATATTTCATGGTGGTAAAGGAACCACTGTGTATGACCCTTGGAACAATATATTTGTAGATCTACAACAACTTCAAAGAAGAATGGTCGAGTTTTATGGAATAACATTTGAGGAGTGCAAAGGCATTTTGAAATTTGTTATCAAACTGGATGAGTGTGAGGTTGTAAAGGAAAAGAAAATAGAAAGGATTACTATTACATTGATGAATGGAGCACTTGATACATCATTGATTGAAGCGAGTTCGAAGTATTTTAGTGTGCAGTTGGAGAAACACATATGGTGGTTAGGCTCGTTCCAGGTATGATCATTTTTTGTTTCGTACTTGATTTTAGTCATTGTTTTCAAATCTTTTATAGTAATACTTTTGTTTTCTATAATCACAGCTGAAGACAGAAGACCATGAAACACTAGATTGGGTGTTTCACCACACGGAAATACCAAGAATAATTAAAAGACAAGTGCAAGGAGAGAATCTCCATGTTGCAGGAAAAGGTGATTTTCAAGTAGAGTGGCACATGGCGGGGGATCTTAAAACACTTAAGTGCATGTATAACGTTAGTAAAGGAGGCAACTCAAAGTCTCCTTGTCTTTACTGCAAAGAATCAGCTCAAGTAATGGATTCCAAATGGTGGAAGAGAGCACCTAATAGAGATAAAGTTGACCCTGACTTCAAGGCCATTCTTGACATTCCACTATGTAATGTTCACATATGCACATTGCATGGTCTATGTCGAATTATTGAGAAATTGGTATTTTTGTATATTGGATTTGCTTGGAAACTCCGTCTCGAAAAAAATAGAAAGGATGCTCTTCAAGCATTGGAAAAAGTGTTATCCGATATAGGTCTGCATGGAGGTGATGTTCATATCACAAAGGATTTTAAAAAGTCTACCAATGGCAAGGAGGTACCAATCAAGCCCTCTATTGGTGGTGTTAAGGCAAGAAGATTCTTGTCTCGATCCAAACACAGTAGTAAGCAAGTAAGGCAAGGTAGAACAGTTTCAAGGATTAATTATGGATTGTGGAAGCAAGTCCATAATGCCATGAAAGATCATGAGGCAGATGGGGAAGCACGAAATGTGAAGGCAGAGGTGTGGAGGTCTCTTGATCAACTCTTCATGTTCTGTGACAATGTAACATGGACAAAGAGTGATTACAAGAACATTGAAGAGGCAATTAAACATTTTGGGAAGTCAATGAAAGACGCGTGGGCAGCCTGCAATATAACTCATTACATGGTAAGGTTCTGTCTTCTTCTTTTACTTAAGTGTGATCCTCTTTTTTTTTATAACTTACTATGCATTCTTATGTCTCTGTGAAAAGAGCATATCATCTACAACCACCTTCCCTATTTTGTCAAAAAGTATGGATGCCCAGCAATTTGGTCTACCCAAGGCATGGAGAAGTCTCACTACATGGCACGTAATGCATTTTTCAGACACACACAACACTACGGAGGGAGTCAAAAGGCAAATAGTCTGAAGGAAGTCTTCCAATGGTTTTACCGAGGCATACTACAGAGGCTGCATGCTAAAAGAAAAGTTACTAGCTCCAAAGTCAAGCTTGCTTTTATTCTAGCCCAAAAGCAAAGACGAAGACAAACTTTGGACAATTCAATGGCAATAGAGAGACATAGACAATGGAGGGATTCGAAGATATTTAGAAACCATAAATGGACAAGTAAACATGAATAGCAGTTTGTAACTTATTATGGAACTGATTATGAAATCATGATTGGCACAAGTTCCAAGGCAAAAACTGTCCCATTCACATGTGCCAAGTTTCAAACTCCAAGAGATCTGGGTCCCATCCACACATGTGAAAAAACGACTCCATTCCACACGTGTGGGATTTAGTAGCTGCCTTGTTTGTAATCTTTTCCCTCCTGTTTAATCTCTCCTGTCTCGGCCCTCCCGTCTCAGCTCTCTTGCCTCCCTACCTCCCTACTCTGCACCATCAGCATCCTGACCAGTGGCACAGGTTCATCCCCAGCACAGGGTACTCATCAGCAGCACATCACACCCACAGATAGCTTCCAGGTCAGTAGGACTCTCTATATCCTTATCTTCTTGTTTAATAGTATAACACACATACCTTTGGGATGTGATGTAGCTTAGATATTAGGATAAATATTATAGGCATTCCTTAGCTTTTTCCACTGCAACCACAAGCAGGAAGACTTTTGAATTGGACTGGTTGAGTGAGAGATTGATCCTCTTTATAGATTTAGCAATGTTTGCAGACCTTAAAGTGTGATAATTGCATTTAAGGGTAAAATTTTATTTATGGGTTCTTCCTTCAGTCTATGCACTCTTCTTGCCTTCCATAGACTCAATCCATCCTGCATCAAGTTGCAAACACAGTGAAATGACTGAAGGCATGTTCCAACATGCTGCCTCATGAATTTGCAGGAAAACGCGAGGAGAAGGCTTTAGGAATTTCAAACAGCCGAAATCGCGTTTTGTTGCAAATATTGAACTGTTGCTTCATCCACCCCTGTCATTGTGGTTTTGTGTCTTTCCAAGTTGTCCATGGCTGTACTCTTCTTGCATAGACTCAATCCATATTGTATTTAGTTGTAAAGACAGAGAAATCACTGTAGGAATGTACTAGCATGTTACTTCAGGTATTTGCAGAAAAACGCGAGAGTGAGCTGTTAGGAATTTCAAACTGTCGAAATCGCGTTTTGTTGCAAATTTATAAATGTTGCTTTATCCACCCCTGTTGTTGTCTTTTTGTGTCATTCCATGTTCTCCATGGCTGTAATCTCTTTCCATTGCTTTGTATGCAGCTTGTCAGAGTGATGGCCAGAACCAAGTCAACTGCAAGGAGTGCTGGCAAAGGGCCAGGGCTTGCAGCAGCAGCAGCTGGGGTAGGTACCAAGGAATTTAGTGTGCCTCTAAAGGGCAGAGGTGCACATGGCAGGAAGGGGAAGCCAATGAGCCTGCTCCAGCAAAAGGCCAAGAGATTGAAACATGGTGCAGGTGTGCTAAAGGAGATCAGGAAGCAACAGAAAGCTATAGGCTTTGCAATCCCCAAGTCACCTTCTCAGAGACTAGTGAAAGACATATGTGATAGTTGGCACCTTGGTTTCAGGTGGAACAGGATTGCCATTCTTTCCTTACAGGAAATGGCAGAGGATTACTTGGAGAAATATTTTGAAGATGCAATGCTGGTAGCAACCCATGCTCACAGGGTAACTCTGATGGCCAAAGACTTCAACACTTTGTCCAGAGTGAGATGGAGATATGACAAGCTGGTCCATCCTGTGGAATGGCAGGACATCAAGATGAGAGACATATTATTAATTTCACCTACAAGAAAGTTGAAGGTAGATGAGGTTAAGGTTGTTGAAGTAACCCACTCAAAGAACACCAGAGGGAAAGCGCTTATGAGGAGTCACTGAAGCAGCAAATAAAAGAATCCAAATTTGTTATAGATGTGGAGACTATACAGAGGGAGCTGCAGATACAGAGAAGGTTGCAGGAGCTGGGCCCTAACATAGTTGTCCATATTGAGGATGAAACTTCAGTGAATGATTTTGACTTGACAAAACCATGCTTGGAAGCATTGGCTCATAAGAATGAGTATTGCTCAGATACTATCATTCTTGCAATGCTCTAGTAAGTGTCTATTATTTTACATTTGTTTGCAAAACAATCCTTCTTGTACCTCCTTTACACCCTACCCTAATTATTTTTTGGTCCAATGCAGCATGATGAGAAGCTGGCTTAACCACTCTGTACAGCATACAGTTCATATTATTGATCCTGCCATTTCCTCCAAGTTAAGAGATGCAAAGGAAACTCCCATGGGTATTTCCAATTGGTTCAGACACTGCAATTTTGATGTTATCGATGTTTTGCTACTTCCATACCATAACAGGTATGTGGGTGACTGCCTCTTTTGGGATTCTTCTTTAAGATTGAGAACTCTTGTAGCCTTTGATTTCTTAATGCTTTTTTCCTTACGCAGTGACCACTGGAGTTTTGCTTCTATTGACATCCAGCAGAAGCAATGCTTTATATTCAACTCTCTTAAAAACACACACACAGAGCTGAAATTGTAAGTGGTGTGTGTGCTTTTTTTAACTTCAAACTTCATTATTTTGATTTAATGCACACTAACTGCATTATATGTATTGCAGTTGTATTAGAAGGCTTCTAGATGCATTGGATCACTGTCCTCCTAATGTCAATCTTTTGGATTCAATAGAGCCAGTAAATTTAGAGGTAAAAAGTCATTCCCTCTACTGATGTCTATTTCATGCTATGCCTTTGAACCTATTGAATAATTTTGTTTTGTTCAGATGTTAACAGTTTCTAACATATCTTTCCAACTGTACAGACACCACAACAAGATGATTCAAGTAGCTGCGGTTGGAGAGTGCTGATCAGTGCCAAATATATACTTTCAAGCTATTTTGAGATAGGACAGCCAAACCTTGTAAGAAAAAATAATTTTCATTTAGCTTCAAAATAACTGATACTGGAACAAAGTGTTCTAAATCATCATATGCCATTGCAGATGAGAGAAGATAGCTTCAGCTCGAACTATGTATATAGTTTCAGAGCTGATACAATTTGGAAGTTTTTGAAGTATGCCTCCCCCAAACCTATTTTACCAGCTACTACTGTCGAGTTGGGTGAGAGCTCTAAAGTCCGAGAAGGTGTCATACACCTTGATGACACAGATGATGCTGATGTGGTGCCACAGGAACAAGGACCTAGTGCTGATGAGGAGAAGCCACAAGAACAAGGACCTGCTGATGTTGTTGAGGAGAAGATGGAGCAGCAGCAAACAGATGCTCCAAGGGCAGTAGAGGAGACAATGGAGCAGCACCAAGAGACTGTACAGGACAGGATGGAGCAGCAGAAAACAGATTCTCCAAAAAAAGATGATACGAAGAGCTTGGACCATGTAGAGCAGCCTCTGGATGAGGCTGTAGGTAAATAGAAAATGGTTGTCAAGAATATGTTCTACATGTACAATTAAACACTTCTGTACAAAATTTTACTTTATTGAATATAATACCTTTTGTTTATGGAGTCTGTGTTATCTCAATTTTCAAATTTTCAATATCTGTGCATTTTATTGAACTCTCTCTTCTTTTGAGCACCTGCAAAAAAGCAATATGAATCAATAGGGTAAAGTAAATTAATAGTAGTGCTTAATGAGACTAGGATAAGTCAGATGGTGTACCTTCTTATTGTTGTAGATAAATAAAAAGTCCTTTGAAATAGAACCTTCTGTCTCAAACAGAATGTCATTGCGCAATTGAGCTAGGGAGCAACATTGTCTTAATGAGATATTGACTAGCACATCACCATTCTCAACAACATCAATATCAAGAAGTTTATTTTTTGCACCAAAAGAATCTTCATCTTGATCCATTGGGACTAGTTTTGGGCCTAGCATTCGACTGCGCTTATAATAAAAAGAAAAAATAAAATTTTGTGATGCAACCATGTACTTTAGTTGCATAGAAGGTTGGACAACCTCACAAAACATTGAACTACATGTCTTCTTATCCCAACCTTTATCCAAAAATTGTGGCATGCATGCCAGACTTGTTGCTTTAACGAGAACATTGTTTTTGAAACCTTCACTGGAAAGGCATTAAACAAGTCTACAAAAACTGTGAGAGGCATGCATAAAGAAATTTTTATTATCCTTGTGGCAATATTGGGCCTCAGAGCTTTCTGTACTTCTTTGAAAAGCTTGGCCCTATATGCCTCTGTAACACTAAAATGTGGGAGAGGCCAATCCACTGAATTCCATGCCGAAAGGTCTTGTTTTCTTAGCACACCATGTGTGTTAGCATTGTCCAGCAAAACTGATAAAAATGGTCAGTAAAAAATATACCCGATTGAGCTAGCTCTGTTGCACATCGACCTTGGTATTGTTGTTCTCCTATCGATCCATGCAAAACATCTATAAATCCCAGAATACAATCGATGTTTTGCCATGTCTCATACGATGAAGGGTATAAATCTCAAATAAAATAACACAAGAATGTCAATAAGCAAAGAAAGAAAGCTTCATCTTAAAAATCCATACACCTCATAAAGAACAAAACCACAATAGAAAAATATACAATTAGGCCTGTGTTGCGGAAGATCATTTGGATAGTCTCGCAAGACAAGTTCTTTATGCATGTACATATGCTGAATCAAAACTTCTTTCACCGATATCTTCCCTCTGGTGATTTTAAAATCTCGTACTCTTCCCTTCCATGACGCCAAGAAAATGTTTTTTGTCTGGGGTCTCTTTCTTTTGCTAGGTTGCATGAGCACCCATGCTCCTTTCGAAACACTAAACCTTTCCCAAGTTCCTTCCGTTTTGACTATACTTGAATTCTCTACCGAAGAAATAGAAGAAGCAGGTCAACGGGGTAAGGATGTGTGGTATAATTCTGCCTTCATAGCATTATCATCCACAAAGCGTCTTCCACAAGAACGGCCATAGTTTTTATTCACCATGGAGACCTTGTGAATCTGTAACAACAGCAAAGTAGTGTAAACAAGATAACAAAGTGAAGTTTCAAGAAAGAGAAAGTGGGCAGACAGACAGTTGACAAGAAACATCTTACTCTAAGCCAAACAGGATCAAGGGAGCAGTTTTGGAAAAGAAGAGGCTGCTGCACAATGAGGCAGTGGTGTAGAATGGTAGACCTTTCGAAGGAAAGGTAGCACAACATTTCAAAGTTCAAAGGAAGGTGGAAGCGGGAAGGCCCTTGTCAGAGAAAATGTCAGACTACATTCTATCTTCATGTCCAAAGATCTTGTGAGAATAAAAAACCAATCTCCACATTAATGTAGCACGCTTGTACCTACATAAAGTATTGTTTCTTTTATCTATTTTCTCTTATTTTTGTGAATTTCCAATGTTACGTTGGCCCTCTGTTGATTGGTTGAGAGCTTATTTTTCCAAACCGTAAAAGGCCCCAAAATGAGCTCCCTTTTTTCCTAATGAGGTGGCCATCCAGTGATTCCTTGGGGGTGAGAGTGCTAGTGGAAAAATCAAAGGAGGATTCTGGGAAATCTCTTTCAGTTAATGGAGGGTTAGTTTCATCCTTTATTTTGTTATCATAAACAATAGACAAGTAAGAGATTGTAAGACTAAACACTGGATAAGGGTTGTCCTCTTCATCATCCCTTTTATCCCCGTCCTCGTCATTAGAAGGTGGTAGTGGTTTCTTTATGAGATAAAGAAATCATATAATGCATGCAAATATTCTTCCTTAGGGAATGTGGGAAACTCTATGTACACTTGTTCAAAGTCATAGACTAATGTTGTTAGTAAACTTTGTAAGTGTGCGCAAATAAGATCAAAAAAGGCATAGAATACCGTAAGGGTGATATAGTTTACTGTTATGTAATAGAAGGTGTTGGTGGGTGTCCCAAGCTTTTACCCATCCATGTGTTAGCATCCAATTGAGACTTTCTTGAATTTTAGGAAGGGGAGCTACATAAGAATTGGGGATAGATGGTTTCATGAGTTCTATAGGCTCCTCCCCCTCACTAAAGTTAGTAGAATTAACTACTACCCGGCACCATGATAAAAAATTAAGCACAATGGAGTGTAGGGGGTTGATATACATGGATTGAACCTTGTTGAGTCGAGGGCCCCCATTAATATAGCCATAATAATGGTTGGGTCAGCGTAGCAGTATTTTGTTGTATAAGGGCTAAATCCACCTGGGTTAGTTCCTCACTTAAGTTAATATTATATTAGCATAAAGAGAGTGTTAGTGAAGTAAAAAAGAGGGAGAAAGTTATATTAGCATAAAGTGTTAGTGAAGAAAGTAGTCTGATGAGGGGCCCGAAGAACCACTGAAAGTGGGACTGCCCTATCTGTGAACTTAGTGTATGGATCATCTTCTTTCTACACGATAAGTTCTCTTTACGCCCGCATGCATCTATTGTTAGAGGGAAATAAGCTGTACTTCCTAAGTTTGCAGAGCATTGCCTATTTCTAACTCTCTTTGGTGGTGAGCATCCTTGGAGTTGGAAAGTCTAAAGGAGGAGGCCATTTTTTTTCGTTTTCTGAAGCACTCCCACCTCTGCTTGTAAACTTGTTGTCATTGTGTGGGCATCCATTATCTGCACATTGAGGTGAGATATGACTTGTTGGTGGCTATCCAACACAATCACCCATTCTATTTGTAGATCTTGTATATGTCATAATTGGCACATTGTCACCCGTTCTATTTGTAGATCTTGTAGTGTTGCCTTAAGGTCCTTAACCTGGTGCCAGATGAGCTGAGAACTAAGCTGGATCCAAAAGCTGAAAAATGTGTGTTTGTTGGGTATTCCTTTGAGCAAAAGGGATACAGGTGTTATAACCTTGCTACACGTGAGTTGAGGGTAAGCAGGGATGTTGTTTTTGATGAGATGAGTAGCTGGTATGCTGCTGAAAAAGAAGCTGTTGGGACTAATGTGAGTGGAAATGTGGTTGCACAGAATGCAAGTCAGCAATCATAGTCTTTGAGTGGACCAGGAGAGTCCTCATCTAGTGGTTCAGTTTTGATAGACCATGGAGTGGCAAGCTACATCATAATACCAGTCCTGCAAATGTGATTAGCACATCACATAAAGGCAAAGAGAAAGTGGTTGATCTCCTTAGTATGCTTGACATTTCTACAGGGCATTCTCATGTTGATGGAGAGTCTAGTGGCTCAGAGATGAGCCTTAATGAGGATCTTGGGATACCAGCTATGAGAACACCTGGTGTAAAGAAGGCTATGGAAGCCATGAATGCAAAGCTACGAAGATCTGGGAGAGTGAAGAATCCTGTGCAGAGGTTTACCTATGATGGTTATGTGGCACATCACTATGCATACATGGCAAAAGTTGTACAGGTTGTAGAGCCCACATGCATTGATGAGGCTGTTGGAAATGTGTGTTGGGAGAAAGCTATGGATGAGGAGATGGATGCACTATATGGAAATGAGACTTGGGATTTAGTTCAATTTCCTAAAGGCAAGAAAGCCATTGGATGCAAGTGGGTGTACAAAGTAAAACATAACAGTGATGGAAGCATAAGCAGGTACAAGGCTAGATTGGTAGCCAAAGGATATGCATAGACATATGGCATTGATTATGAGGAAACTTTCAGCCGAGTTGCCAAGATGGCAACAGTGAGAGTTGTGATAGCAATGGCTGCGTCAAAGCAATGGTCTTTAAATCAGATGGATGCAAAGAATGCATTCTTGCATGGGGATTTGCAGGAAGAGGTGTATATGTTGCAGCCACCTGGTTATGAGGATGTGAGTCACCCCGAGCATGTTTGCAGGTTGAAGAAAGCCTTGTATGGCTGAAAATAGGCACCAAGAGCATGGTCTGACAAGATTTCTGAATATCTTGTCACTATTGGCTTTCATGTAGCCAATGCAGATTTCTCGCTGTATGTGAGACACAGTGATAGAGGGGTTATGCTTGTTGTCATCTATGTAGATGACCTAATCATTACGGGGGACCATGATGCAGAGATCTTTGATGTAAAGATCTTGCTTAGACAGAAGTTTGAGATGAAGGATCTGGGGGAGCTCAGATATTTCTTGGGCATTGAGGTGGTTAGGTCACCACATGGTATTGGATTACTGTAGAGACAGTATGGCTTGGACATGTTGTTCAAGTATGGTATGACAGGTTGTAAGCCTATCTCAGTGCCATTGGATCAGAATGGCAAGTTGAGTGCAGATTCAGGAGAGATTCTGGAGGATCCTACTATGTATAGGTGCATAGTAGGAAGCTTGATCTACATGATGATCACCAGGCCAGATTTGAGCTATGCTGTTGGGTTGGTGAGTCAGTTTATGCAGGTTCCTCGAAAGCCGCATTTGGATGCATTGAGACGCATACTGAGGTATATGAGGTCTACTTTGCATTGTGGACTATTTTATGAAACTGGGACAGAGATATGTGTACATGGGTACACAGATGCTGATTGGGCTGGTAGTATCTCAGATAGAAGATCTACTAGTGGCTTCATGTTTTCTTTGGGGAGTGCTACTGTGACTTGGAGCAGCAAGAAGCAGCCTACGGTTGCTCTATCCAGTACAGAGGCTGAGTACAGATAGAAGATCTACTAGTGGCTTCATGTTTTCTTTGGGAAGTGCTGCTGTGACTTGGAGCAGCAAGAAGCAGCCTATGATTGCTCTATCCAGTACAGAGGCCGAGTACAGAGGTGCTGCTATGGCAGCATGTGAGGTAGCTTGGTTGAGAAAGCTACTTGCAGATTTGGGTCAGTGGATAGACAAGTTGTCATTTTTTGTGACAACATTAGCAGTATACAGTTGGCCCCAAGAACCCAGTTTTTCATGCTCGCACGAAGCATATAGAGGTCCACTACCATTTTGTTAGAGAGAAGGTTTTGGCAGGAGACATTGACCTTGTTTATGTCAGCACACAGGATCAGGTCGCTGACATCTTCACCAAAGCATTCGGTACAGAGAAGCTCCGTAGATTCAGGGCTTCTCTTGGTGTACATGAGATGGAGTTGAGCTCAAGGGGGAGTGTTGAGATATCGAGCTCATCTAGTGAGGCAGTGGACACTGATGACCCGCCTGCTGGGGGATATGCCCCACACTTAAACCACTGGCATGGTTGGTGAGATCATGGGTGATATGTGGCCAGTGGGATGACAGGCTGTGTGACAAAACCATTCTAGAGACTGGCATAGTTATAGCGCCAGCTCATTCAGTTGGGTTCACACTATAGAGAACCTTAGTATGTATTTGGTTGAGTACCTTTTCATATTGTGTGTACTCTTATCTTTGTATATAATGTGTTGAGTGTTGTGTGAAGAAGAAGAAGATTTTCAGCCTCTCACCTTGTGTGTTCTCTTTTAGGGTTTTGTGAGTGTGTGTGTGCTTGTAAGAGCTCAAGCTCTCTTCTCCCCTGCATCTTTTCACATCCTTGCAACACTTTAAAACCCTTGTAGACTCCACCCTTTTGTATTCCATATGTCTAACCTTGCCATGTGGTGCCATGAGGAAGACCGCTTCCTTGAACTCATGGCACTTGTGGCCTCAAATATCTCATCAATCAAGAGCTACTTCACTCCGCCATGGTAGCCATGAAAACTCCTTGTTCACTGAGGAGTGAAGTCAACCTACCCCTAGATTTGTCACATGCCTAATAATCAATACAACCCATAGGGAATCCGTTGACTATATCAAATAGTCATCGACACATACATTGAGAAAGCTCTCACCGCTAAAGATGTCACCATTTCTGTGGCATACTTGCAAGACGTCTCCATCGATTAGGAATAGGAGGCCTATGCCTTTTTCATAAGTTTGTGACATGTGGCATACTTGTAGGACCTCTCCATCAATGAGGCACAAGAGGCCTACACATTTTTTAGAAGCCTATCACATGCCCAACAACCAATACAATAAACAAGGCATCCTTTGACTATATCAAATAGTCCACACATACCTCGAGTAAGCCCTCACCATCGGAGGTGCCACCATTCATGAGGCTTACCTATATATGATCTCTCCATCAATGAGGCACAAGAGGCCTATGCTTTTCTAGAAGCCACAATCTTGCAAATAAAGAGAATGACCTTGAAGACTCCTCAGAGGACGGCGGGACACAACCTTCAAGAGAATGACCTTGAAGACTCCTTAGAAGAGGCCAAGGCCTACTAACCTTTAAAAGAAGAAAATCCACAAGCTGATGAGGCACACCCTTCTGGAAATTTGGGTGACAAAGTAGATCCTAGGGAGAAAAACCCAAACCCAGCACTAAGCTATTCCAAAGCCATCCCCAACCACTCCACCTTGACCAAACCAACACCCCACTTAAAACCCTTGTGTCAATCCTCATGCATCATCAATGGGACTACCTATTTTATCCACAATTTAATCTCTCGTTCTTGAGCTTCTTCCTCAACTTAACCACCTCATCACCCACATCCATGAGCCCTAAATTATCAAACCATAGGGGCTATAGGGTCCCAAAAGCACCACCACACCAACCAAGAAGAGGCTAGTTAAAAAGATGGGAAGGACTCAAGGGTGTCCTTGCCCGTCCACTCATGTATCCACCCAATGTGTGGGACCTCATCTTCCAAGGCAACTTCCATCTCAACCTTGGCACACCCTTTGATATGGCCAAAATTTGATGGGTGAT
The DNA here is from genome assembly GCF_041138505.1 of Cibotium barometz. NCBI lineage: Eukaryota > Viridiplantae > Streptophyta > Polypodiopsida > Cyatheales > Cibotiaceae > Cibotium > Cibotium barometz. The sequence continues at coordinate 19,850,916 of NC_141079.1, read as the reverse complement.
AACCAACACATGGACAACCTGGTTGTGTAGTGGAAGATAGAAAGATAATTTTGAGAATTTTTTTAAAAGCTTTTTATGGTTATGACCTAGATATAAAAATGAAAATGGCTTAAAATTTTAAATCAACACGAGCTGGAAACTAGCAATTGAAGGTAGTTACGGTGTGAATGCTAGCTATGTGGAAGGTTCATTATGAACCAATCAATTGCTCAACACCAAGGATGATTTTTTACGAGTTGGGTCACCTTTCAAAATGATGGGTTTAGTAGAAATAGTGTCCATTTTATCACACTTTGCCTTGTTTTTTTGATGGTCACTAAAGAAAAGTGATTGTTTTTTATGGTCAAAAAGCCTAAAAACAGGCATGATGCCCGTTCAAAAAGCAACCCTATTCATAATCTCTACTAGCTCTTGTCGTTTCTGATCTCACGTGTAAATTAATTAGTTAACACATATGTCCACACAATTAGTTAAAGCATCAATTAATAACCGTATACATGTGTGTGTGTGTGTGTGTGTGTGTACATATATATATACATATTTATATGTATATCTATGTATATATATATGTATATATATGTATACATAGATACACACACACACACACACACACACATACACAGATACATACATACATACATCTCTCTCTCTCTCTCTCTCTCTCTCTCTCTCTCTCTCTCTCTCTCTCTCTCTCTCTCTCTCTCTCTGTGTGTGTGTGTGTGTGTGTGGTGTGTGTGTGTTTACATATATACAAAATCTATTTCTACAGTAAAACTATGGTTATGCCATTTTTGCTTAACTTCCACTTTTCAATGTTTTCAATGATCAATATATTTATCTTTTTGAGATAAGGATTAGGTTATCAAATCCCATGGGAGAATTTTTAAGTCATGTGGCAAATTAAGAAACTTTGATGGATTTACAAAACCCAAGATTGAGTAATGACATGTTGGGGATGTCCTAAGTTATGTGGTCTTGGGAGAATTATGACAGCCTTAATAGATTGAGAAATGTTGGAACAATAGCACAATGGCATTCTTACATAAAATAACCAAGAACAAGAAGGAAAAAAATACGTATAAAAACATTTCTTTATTTATTTGAGAAAAACGCATAACATAATGAAAAAGTAGACAAATTAGTTCATTATAAGGAACTATGGATACGTGCTAGGTTATGTACTCTATTTTATATAGGAAACAACCTTTTCAAATTTCACATAAAATTTTTAGAAACCTCTAAAGGGAGAGGTGTCATTTTATAGGAAGAAAGAAAACTACATTTCTCTAAAACCAATTTTATTAGACAAAGAAGTATACATTCACCTTAGACAAAATAAGTCTTAAAGCCATTTTCATGGCCCAAAGCCACATTTTTTCCTCACTAATTAGGCTAATGATAAAGAAGTGTGTTTCTTATGATACTCTACATAGAACCTCCTTCTAATATTTAGAATCTTATGATACTCTAAATATTAGAACCTCCTTCTAATATTTAGAATCTTAAAAACTATACTGTGCTTTGAAGGATTTTGCTCAAAAATTTTAGTCCTCAAGAAAGGATATAGATTTCATTCATCAAGATTTTGATGGTACGATATTTTTGAGATAAAACAATAATATGTGTGATCTCATCTACACCTTCATGCCTCATTATCATAATCATCACATAAACATTTTTATTCTCTCCTTGCCAAGTGTAACACAAGAAAAAGTTTGCTCTAGAAATAACATTTTATGTTGGTAGCTCAAAAAACACTTCTTAAGCATGGAACAATGGATTCTTTACAATCAGCACGCAACTTTGATCACCTAAAATCCTTAGACTACTTCAAAAGAAGCAAAGTATACTCATTATATTGATTCGTACTTAGTCTCTGTAGAAGAAAGAGAGTAATAGGGTGATTTTTGTCGATCCATGAGATAACTATATCCAAGAGAGAAGTAATGACATGTCGCTTACCTTGTTAACCTAGTTTTTATATGTATACAAATGTCTTTTCACAATCACTAATTGCAAATGGCTACACTATTATGGTTTAGTTGGACAAGACCTAAGGGGTCCCATTAGGTGTTACTCCTAGCATAATGATTCGTGGGGATTTCAATGTTTATGCTCACATTCCACCACTGCAAGGTCCTAGTCGTAAGAGTTCTATGATTTTGTATCTTTTTTGTAAAAAATTGTCATGAGTAAGTAGAGGCCTTACAACACCTTTGCCAATGGAATGAGGAAACAATAAGAGACTAGTGGGACTTGAGAAAAGTTATGAGCCTAATGAGTTAAAAACACTTTTCACTATGATAGGAGATGAATAGATATATGGACTACCATCATACCATCACCAAAAAAAGAAAATTTAAAAGAGAGAATAAGATAGCTAACTTGGAAATTGTGAAAAATGGGAATAAGCTTTAAGGCCATCATAGAGGAGGGTGGGCATATGGGTGGTTTGCAAGGCCTTTACTTGGTAGAGAGAATAAGGCTAACTTGGAAGTTGCAATTGATTTTTAAGGCCACCATAGGAGGGAGATCTTAGTAGTGGCCCACTATAGGAGGGTGGTTCACTCCTACTTACTCATAGCTCTTCTCTCATAGTTTACAAGCTCCATTCTATGACACGTTTCCACTTCATTCCACTCTATGTTGCACATCAAGCAAGAAAGGATACTCTTTTGGACAAGATGCATGTTATCTCATAAACAACTATAGAAAATGCTAAATCTTGTGCTAAACCCACATAACCTCACTCAAATTTAATAAATCAAAGCTAAGACACACACAATTGCCATGGAACTCATACATCACAAAAATGAGAGCTCAAATCAAAGCTAAGACACACACAATTGCCATGATGAGAGCTTACATCAAAGCTAAGACATGCACAATTGCCAGGGAATTCATACATCACATAAAAATTCAACAACAGAGCATACCATAAAGGATTAGCAAGACCAAATCAAGAAAACAATATAATTTTTTTAGATAAAGCATTGTGTGCTCCATAGTATGAAGGATTAGCAAGAGCAAATCAAGAAAATAGTACAAAGTTTAGATGTAATATTAAGAACCCCAAAGCTCTAGGAGTACATGAGAGGCATGTTGCTACAGGAAGTAAGCCTATGACAAGCAGTCTAAATGCAATGTTAAGAGCCCCAAAGCTCTAGGAGTACATGAGAGGCATGTTGCTACAAGAAGTAAGCCTAGGAGGAACAGTCTTGGATGATGATGTAAACAAGAACATAGAAATTGTCCTAGTACCACCTAACCCAATGGTACATAAAAATTGACATGCTAGAGCCACAAGTGGCCGAGGCAAGGGAGGGAAAGACAAGATGATGTACGAGGCCCCACCAAGGGAGCCAATGAGAGTAGCCCCTCATATGGGATTTGCAACATCCGCAGATCTATTAAGGATGGACAAAGAAATAGGAAGGGGGGTTCTAGGGAGTTAGGTACTACACCAGCACCACAAAGAGCAACACCAGTCAAGCCCAATCATGTGGTAAGATTAATGTCAAAGTTCTAAGGTGATAATAATGGCATACAATACCTGGAGATATTTGAATCAGTGTGCAAGACTTGTGGACCGATCAATGACCAAACAAAAATATTATCATTTTTCCTTGCACTGGAAGGGAAGGCACATCAATGGTATCAATCGCTTAAGCCAAATAACAGGATTACTTTCGCACGACTTAAGAGTGTGTTCATACCTAGTTTTGCACGAAGTGGAGATAAGTGGAGCCCTATGGCTCAATTATATAACATCAAGCAAGAGGAGCATGAGTCGATGAGAGATTACATCTCCCGTCTAAAAAACCTAAACTTAAGGTGTAAACCTAGGGAGAGGTTAACATATGAAAAATTGCTACAATGCTTCCGTAGGAGAGTAAGGGATACTATGATGCATGACTACTTGTTTGTTAGCCAAACCAACATCTCTTGATCATTGTTGCAAGATAGCCATCAACTTTGAGGATAAGATGCTTGAGGTACCACAACCTGATGACACCAAATTGGTCACTACAGTAGCTCCGTTGCATGTTTCCAGGCCGAACAAGCACGATAACCTTAAAAAGACATATAAAGGATATGACTCTAGATAAGCTAAGCATTGCACTTCTAGGTAAGATAAAGCTAAAAGAGGTAAGGGATATATCCATAAATCAACACTTATACTCTCGATGAGAGTTAGTATGGTGCTCAATATATCAGCAAAATCACGAGCAATGAGTGTCCTCAATTTAGGCCTTGCCCCATTGATGTATTACATGCATTATATGCAACTTGGGGACCATGACATGAGTATGTGTAGGTACCCACGTCTGAAAAATCAACTGCAAGTACCTTAGTTGCCTTCTACATGACAAATAACTTCACCTACACCACCTGGGCAAGGGTTTGCACCAAGGGTAAATCTATCAAACATGAAAAACCAGATGAGGAGAATGTATAGAATACCTAAAGTACCTATACCGCCGCTCATTCTACCATCACAACCACCAGCACCTCACATAATGTCAATCAATCAAATGATCATTGAAGAGGTGCTAGAGGAACGAGAATATGCATGGGAGCCTTGAACAACCATGGAGGAGATAGATGACAATTGGGAGGTAACTTCGGAAAATTTTCTAATGCAAGGAAATACACCAACACCAATGTTCCAAGCTGCAGTGCAATGGAAAGGCGGGAAGATTAATGCCTTAGTAAGGAGGGCCCCATTGTAATGCTACCACTACCAAGGACCTCACCGAGTGGCTGAGTGTCCTCATAAGATCAATGGGACAAACCCGCAAAATACTCAAGTCAACACACACCCTAGATTGAGTTGTGTAAAGTGTAGAATTGACCATCTAATTAAGGGCTATCCTTATAAAGGTACTCGAGATTCTTCAACAACCACCAACCCAACCACAAGAATATCCCTATAAAGGCACTGGGGAGAGTCTTCAACACCACCAACCCAACCATAAGACTTTGAATGATGGGGTGCGATCAAGGGTGGTGACAATGCCACTTAATGTCAGAACTCATTGCCCAAGCATTAAAGACCCTCGAAGTCAAGGGAGAACTGCTAGAGCTAAAACTTTTACACGAATCACGAGAAAGAGAAAAAAAGTAAAAAAGGTGGGACAAGGAGACTCTGCACTAGTAATTCGGGATGGTTTGGAGGAGGGAATGGTTTTAAAGTGCATACACCGAGTCAAGCCAAGAAAAGGTGTTAACAAGAAAAAAAGAAGTAACATGGAAGGAAATTGAGCTGGTTGAAGACCTCCAGACACCGAGGGGAGTGGTTGAATACCCAAATGCTCAGAAAGGAGATAAAAAAGCTAGAGGCTGCACAAGCCTTAGTCTGGAAAGGTCAAAACAAGTTTGAGGGGTGGCTGATGCTGGCTAGTCTGGTTGTTGAAACAGTCTATCCTAGGCAAAATATCATGAGGGAAACCAAACAATTGAATGTGCTAAAGACTATTTCAAAAACACAGTGAGGGTGAAATCAACTCGGAAGAAACAACTTATTCTCAAGAATGTTTGATGAAGGAGGTGAATATCTCTTTATTTCTTATCAAATCCTATTCTAGACTCATACAGTAATGATGCTGGTCGAAAACAATCACCCAGGGATGTGGCTCGGCTATTTGCATTTCTCTGTGGGTTTAAAATTCCTAGCTTAGCCATTGCGTTTTGAAAGGATTACTTAGTTGATTTGAGAGTAGAAGAACATGGTTGAGAGAAAATCCCAGACTGTGGACTGATTTAAAAGACTAGATGGAAGGCAAAATACAGGACGATCCTCTAACCGACGAAGGAATACCTTTGCCTGTCGAGAATGATGTAGTCATAGAGGGTGGAAGGGATGACCTACCCAAACTCTTCCAAATTCTGGTTAACCAAATGGAAACGCATTACGAGAGTGATGACATGAATGCAACACTTCTAGTGGTCCACAAGGGTTATCAAGATCTTGTGATCCTTGATGGTGGAGCTAGAGTAAGTATCATCACAAACCAATGTTGGGATAAATGGGGAAAGCCACCCTAAGAGCGAATGAACCTCATTGTAAAGATGGTTGACAGTACCATGTGTCATGACCTATTTTGCAGAACTTGAAGATGAAATTCTTCTCTTTTCACTATTGTCATACATTTGCGGTCATGAATTTTACGAGATATGCACATTCATATGATGTGATTCTTGAAAGACCTTTTATGAGAAGTGCCAAGTTGTACACGATTGGGCCACAAATCACGTTTACCTATGGGAAGGATTAACAAATCTTGAAAGTAGACATGAGAACTTGGAAGATGCATCCCATGGATGGGGGGTTGTTTGGAAATGACTTAGAAACTAAAGACAAAACCACCTCAATGCAATTATGCTCCTCTTTTGAATAAAGTTTATTGCAAGAGTTTGATGCATATGTTAGTCATGATAGACGTCATAGGAAAGACTTAGATGAAGTATGTGGAACCTATTAAGAAAGATGAGATGCTAGTCACCACACACATGATGGGACCCCCAGTGATGAATCGGTCACATGGGAAAGCTCTTTAGAAGAGCACCAATCGGACTCCCAATGATGGGAAAGAAACGTTGATTTCAGCCGCAAGGTTGAGATTCCAAAAATGGTTAAAGAAGAAACATTACTGAGCAAAGGGTGATCAAACAAGAACCTCATATGATAGACTTGCAAAGGTGAATTTTCCTTACTGGTAAGTCTTCGACACAATCACCTTCACACTAGCAAGCTTCCATGATCATACACGGGTAGGTATTCTCATCCACCACTATATTCTTTTCAAAATTGTCCACACTTTCTATTTTATAGGCCCTCACACACACAAATAGATGTCTAATCACTGTCTCCACTTCTCACCAACTCTTATTCAACATGTCCATCCAACCATGATTATGTAGTCTGCATAATCACAATCCCACACCTCATGACTACATAATCACACTAAATTACATCTTCCAAATCTAATAGTTAACCCTTCCACTATAACATTCAAGTTGCCAATGGCATGATTTCATGGTTAATCACATCCCATGGCCACCGTGATTTTGCAATCTACGGAATCATGGCACGTGATTGACACATTACCATTCATGGTGCCACATCACCAATCACATCAAAATAATCACAGTGACACATCACCATTCATAGTGCCACATCACTAATCATGCCAAAAGAATCACAGTGACATGTCACCATTCATGGTGCCATGTCACCAATCATGCTAAAAGAATCACGATGACATGTCACCACTTACAATGCCACATCACTAATCTTTGCCATGTCATCTTTGTACAATCACATCACCACCATGACTGCACACTCACGTCATTTAATTCTTCATGCCCACACCCCAATCGTCACCATCGAGCCTTCTCTTGTGTCCTACTGCTCTTAATGATGCAAATCATGAAGGCTGTCATGCTATGATTCTGTAGTCTACTAAATCATGGCTATGATTGGAAAAATAGAGATCTGTTTTTCTTGACAAAATCCTCACATAGTTCTGTGTTAACACATCTTTCTAACATCTAACAAGGGACCATGTACTCTTAGTAATCAATAGACTAATAAAAATTCTATGTTTCAACATCATGGCAGGCAAGGAGACCCACCTAGATCCATTGTACGAGGAACTAGCATCACTTACTTCCTCGGGTGGTAATGACCAAACACCTAAAAAGAAGTTTAAGGGGAAAGTAAAGTAGGTGCATAAGAAGGGGAGCTATCTCGGACCCCTAATGGATTGGTGCCGCAGCGGCACAATCCTAAACCACACAGAGATAGTGGACAAAAAGAAGGTGTATTTCTAGTTTTATTCCCCCACCTGTATGCAATTGGTGAACGATACGAAAGTTAAGGAAAAGCTAGAGAAGACAAGGCTTGGGAACATTTCTAAAGTGGTCCAATGTCAAGTAAACACAAAGTTATGTGTGTAGTTTCTCGCTTCTTAACGAGAAAGGCACAAAAAGGGGTTTGGTAGTGGGACCAAGAAGCTAATTTTAATCATAGAGAAACTTATTTGAGATGCACTCCAGCCGCTTGTTGAGCCAAGGCCCACTCCCTTCTCTAAAGAATTGGACTTTTCAGACATCTACCCACCAAGGTCAAATAACAATGGAGTGGAGTTCACAGCCCTAAGAGATCCCAAGCTAGAGAAGACCTGCAAGGTTTCCTCCATGATCATGTAGGTGAAGCCAGCTGACAAGTATAACCACATGGACATGCACAAGGCATATTGCGTGCACAGAGGTGAATAGGATGATTAGGCCAGCATACTCCATTGGGACTTCACCCACTACCTCACCAAGCATGGAAACAAGGTGGTGAACCCATACCTCCTCACCCAAATTCTTAGCCATGCCACTAGAGTCCCAGTGCCAAAAGCTTCGCCTACAAAACTTGAGGTGGTACCCATGGAGTAGGAAGTGTTATAAAGAGATTTGGAGAAGGGATCAACAATCCTCAAGATACAAGGTGGCTGGTGTCACAGATTGGTGTAAGGTCTCCAGAGCGACCCCCAAAGAAAAGAGTCAAGAAGACACCTCGTAGGCCCCATTCTACTTCCCCAATCACATCTGCTCATGCTAAAGGCCATGAGAGCAACCACAGAAGAAGACCTAATCTCCCCACCACCATCTTCTCCAGAATGCATCCAAAGACTTTCAGATGAGACAAATCAGGTTTTCTGCCAAGTAAACCTCTCCTCTGGAGTTAAATCATGTATGACTGCAGTTGGAGTCCTGTTCATGATGTAAACTGCTGTAAAAACAGCCTCAGCCCAATAGCTATGCAGCATATTCTTCTCTCCCATCAATGCTCGCGCAATCTCAGCAATGTGCTTGTTTTTCGCTCAGCAACTCCATTTTGCTGCGGAGTGTATCTGCTTGTAAACTGTCTCCGAATACCATTCTTCTTCAAAAAATCAGAGAACTCATTGGAGAAGTACTCTCCCCCTCCATCTAACCTTAGGCACTTTACATATTTCCCTGTTTGCTTTTTAACCATAGCTCTGAAATTATGAAAATGAGTGAACACCTCACTCTTCTCCTTCATGAAGTATACCCACACTTTCCTTGTGTGGTCATCAATAAATGTCACATAATACCTACAGCCTCCCATAGACATGGTCCTTGTAGGACCCCATACATCTGAATGCACAACATCTAGTGCATTTCTGCTCACAATTCTGTCACGTGGAAATACATGCTTTGTTTGCTTTCCAAATTGGCATGCTTCACATATTTTCTGCATACCTTCAACTTTAAACTTTGCAGCCCTGTCACAATTCCTTTAGTCTACATAGACTTCATTCTCTGCACATTCACATGTCCAATTCTTTTATGCTAAATGTCTGTGTCTGCAACAATTCCTGAACCATTTGCAAACATCGCAGCACTCACTTCAGGCATGCTTACATTCAATGTAAATATTCTGCCCACTCTGTTGCCTTTTGCAACCAACTTGCACTTATCTTTAAAGTCTTCAACATAACAGCCATCAAGGTTAAACCGAACCTTCAAACCCTGCTCAATCATCTTGTCATCCCCTGTTTCCACAAAACTTGGTCTTTCAAGGTTTTTCATCTCCTTGAACCACTCCCCATGACTTGTCATGTGGTTCGAAGCACCTGAATCAACGTACCATACATTATCTTTATGTGCTCCTTCAACATTTTCAGACATGGCATTAACGACATGCTGCATAACAAACAACCTTTCATTATCCTCATTGTTTCTGCTCGAGGATGCATAGTTGTTTTGCTGCAATTTTCCATTTTGTATGTCAGCCTGCTTCTTATAACAATCTGCCTGCATATGTCCAACCTTACCACAATAAAAGCATCCACGTGTATCATTATACTGCCTTTGCCAATTTCCACGACCTCTTGTGAAGTGCAACACACAGGGAAGAGCACTCGAGATGTAGCGAAAAAAAGACTCAAGGGGAGGCTACATGGGGAAGGAAGACTATAATGTGATGAGTTGGAAAAAGATTAGTGCATGCCGCTCTTGTGATCTTGGAATGAGCTAGGTGTACTATGCATGCTTAGGAATGTGTGAGTTGGGGGGGTAGATTGGAATCTACAACGATGATATGTGTAGGCTTTAATGTGGATTCTTAGACTTTTTGGTTAGATGCATTGGGTTCTTGTTCTTCTAGTTAGATGAATTTTCATCTTGTTTTGAGTTACTTTTGCTTTGTCGACTTCATTCTTTCTTTTCTTCTTTCTCCGACTTATTCTTCTTTGCTTGAATTTTTCTTCTCTTCCTCACCTCCTCCTCTTTTTGCGCATGTTTCCTTGGCCTTCCATGTTCCCTCTACCTTCTCTATTTCTTTTTTCTTTCTTTATCTTCACCATTTCCTTTTTTTGCTTTCTTGACCTACTTTGTCCTCCTTCTTCTTCTTTCCAATGACACCTTCTCTATCAGCCTAGGCTTCTTTTCCTTCCTTTCTTTCTTTCTCTATCAGCCTAGGCTTCTTTTCCTTTCTTTCTTTCTCCCCACTACCCCACTGCCCCATTGCCCCATTGCTTTGCTTCTTGAGTTTGGACAACACTAAGTCTCTCTCTCTCTCTCTCTCTCTCTCTCTCTCTCTCTCTCTCTCTCTCTCTCTCTCTCTCTCTCTCTATAAAGGAGGGGGAGGAGCCGTATCACTAGCTGGCTCCATACTACTTTATACACATGTAGCAGATCTCATAGTAAACCTTGGGAAGTCCAAGATTATGGTCTTTAACACATCCCATCTTGAATGAGTTTCACCTACATGGGTAGCCTAGTTGCAGATTAAACACTCATATGTGTACTTGGGAGTTACTTTTCGGACCAGTCTTCTCAATGGGCCATATGATAGAGGCTAGACTAATGCAAGGGTATGCTTCTCCCACTCCCATGGTGGAGAGACATGGTGGAGAGACAATGCTTCTACGCCCATTTCCAAGAGTCAAGGACCAGGATGTGGCTATTTATCACTTGGGTCACTCCAACATTGATGTATGGAGCACCCTTTTGGGCACTTGATCTTATAGCAGATCTTCAGCCAAATGGTGGAAGATAGAGAGGTCTCAAGTCATGATGCTCTCCCATATGATATGTAGCAAACCATTGATCTCATATGATATTAACTTAAGTTTGCTGTGGCACCCATGGTAGTAGAGGCACTCTTCCTATCAGTCACATACATTCACAAGATTAGTGCCATGGCCCCTTGGAGACTCCCAAGGCTCACCCTACAGTCCTCCCAGTCACATACATTCACAACATTACTACCATGCCCCCCTGGAGAGTTCTGAGGTGACAATCATCCAATAGTCCTCCCAATAGTTAGCAATGCACCTGATTCATGAGGTAGGGACTTAGGATGGATGGCCTCTATCTTAGGATATTACGAACCGAGTGATCAGATATGATTTAGGCTATGGCAGAAGATAAAGAGGCCTCAAGTCATGATGCTCTCCCATATGATATGTAGCAAACCATCAGTCTCACATGATATTATCTTGAGTTTGTTATAGCACCCATGGTAGTAGAGGCACTCTTCCAGTCAGTCACATACATTCACAAGACGAGTGCCATGGCCTCCTAGAGACTCCCAAGGCTCACCCTACAGTCCTCCCAGTCACATACATTCACATCATTACCGCCATGGCCCCCTAGAGAGTCTGGAGGTGACACTCATCCCCAATAGTCCTCCAAATAGTTATCAATGCACCTTATTCATGAGGTAGGGACTTAGGATGGATGGCCTCCCACCACTCCAGTATGATCCAGACTCCCCATTCATCAAGCTATCTTAGGATATTAGGAACCGAGTGATCAGATATGATTTAGGCTATAATGGATACCTGGATCACAACACATGAGCCACTCTCACATGGGACTATACATACATGATACCTGTATCACAACACACGAGCCACTGTAACACAAACGAAAGTACTACATGAATACTTTCATGAGGCTTATAGAGGATTTTTTCATACCAAGGGCTAGATACCTTGACATATACATGTCACATGCCATCGGATTGCAGTGGGCCACTCTAACACAAACGAAAGTACTACGTGGATACTTTCATAAGGCTTATAGAGGATGGTTTCATACTGAGGGCTAGATACCTTGACATTTACATGTCACATGCCATCGGACTGCAGTGGGCCACTTATGGGTGTCATCACACCGTGTGAAGATAGAGACAGGGAGAGGCACACACCTTGTGAAGAGAGGATATGCACATATATGCCAAAGTGCATGCATTATATGCTAAGTTCAGGTTGTCCCAATGACACCCAAGTGTCTATTGTCATGATGTTATGACTAGCTCGAGGGCTAATCAACGCGCGTTTGCCCTTAAGATCATTGCCTGTAGGGAAATCTAACCATTCCATGATAGAATCTTCAAGAGGAACCATGGATGTTTTAGTTTGTGTTTTAGCTTTAGATCCTATTTCTGTTTCATATTCCCATTCACTTTCGTCCTCTTTTTGGCTCTCAGCTTTTTCAAGAGTACCCAATGTGTACAAACAATGGCACACTTGGTCCTCTGACAATTGTAACTAAGTTCTATTTAGAAACTTGTGAATCCTCACAATCCTATTCTATGGAACTTTTTATGTCTTGGTATAACTCATGTTGATTCCTTAAAGGTTCAAGTGTTGATGCTATGCTGGCTTCCCCCCATGAGAGAAGATCATTCCTCCAAATGAGGTTTTGAGAGACTACTTTAATTTTGTAAGGGATTTATCGAATTCCTCACGTGCTTTCTCGATCGCATAATTTGTACAATTTGTTAACTAATGACTCTTCTGTAGAGAGTATGTCTTCCTCTTGAAAGGAGGGGAAGTGGTACTCCTCCAGGTTTTGTATTTTGGTTGCTTTTTTCGGATTGGCATTATGAGGTTCAATCACAATCGGTGATCCTGTAAGATGCTCAACCATGCTAAGCATGCTCTCTTGAGCTTGCTTTTTGCATTCCGCAAATGTTAATTTATGATCATGATTTTCAATTTGGGGTGGTTGGGTGGGTTCTAGTTTCTTGATTGGTTTATTAAGTGCACTGAATGACGAATCAAAACTTGTTTCTCCCTTACTAAGTGATGTACTAGAACTTATTTCATCTTCTGACTTTCTTTGGATCCGTCAGGTTTTCATTATGTTTGCCCATGCGAGGAGATCAAATTTTCTTTTGGGCTTTTGTATCCTGTGTCGCACATATGGGTTTTGTGATTTGTGTGGTAGCCCTTGAGCTGGATGCTTCTGCATCATGTGTAGCTTTTGGCTCCTTTGAGGTTATGTCCTCCATAGGCTCTTTATCCATGTCCTTTATTTCAGCTTTGGTTTGGATAGTTTGACGCCCCTTGTTTTTCTTGGGTTTAGAAGGTTTTGTTTTCTCTTTTGGTTTCTGCTTTAAGGTATGTTCTTCTACCCATTTTGAAGTGTTATCTTTTGCATTCTTTTTTACTCTCTCTTGTGCCTTGGCTTGTAAGCATGTAAGCATGTAAGCACGTGCATACAAGGGTATCGTGGATAATTTCCCGTTTTGTACACTTAAGATGTTAAGAGTTGTATTTTGTGAGACAAGTTGCATTGAAGCAACTCGCCTTGGGCAATATTTGAACATGTGGTCGACGCCACAACAGTCACACAGGGGTTGCAAAGTGTCAGTGATCGTGGGCATGGAAGCATTTAAAACTGTGTAATCAACCACCTTGCGTGGTACCCGACAATAGAAACACTGAAGTGTTTGATTAACTGCTTCCTGAGCAGTTTCTACCCTTTAGACTGTTTCTATTTGGTACATGGGAGATGGAGGTTTTGTGTCAATTGTTGATGAATTGGGACATTTTGTAGTACCATGACCAAAGGATTTACAATATATGCAATACAGAAAAATAGGTGCCTTGTATGCACAATGGGGATTGGGATGGTCGTAGTGATTACACTAAACACAAGGCATTTTGCTCCTCACTTGTAGAGGCATTAAGGATGTTTGGCTTTGAAGGATTTCATCCTCTCTTAGTAGAGATGTCAATTGAAAGCTTTTAAGTAAGGCTGCATAGAATTTACGGAATGACAATTCCGAGATTGATCGTTCTTTATCCATTACTTCACTTGGTTTAGATGAGGAACATCTCGTATCATGATCATCTTCCATCATATTGTCATCTAAATGTATTACTTCTTTACAACATTGATCAAATGTTTCTAGATTGGATACAATGATCAAGTTGTGTAACTTGTTTTTCTTTAAGCCCATCATGAAACATCTCTTTAATTGAGAATCGTTTAGTTTCTCCCATGACTCACATCGTGAGTCCAAGAGTTTTATCCAAAGAATAAAGTCTCTAATGGTTTCGTTTGGTTTACGCTCAATTGAATAGACTCCTTTCGCTGCACTCCACTGATTACCTTGTCTTGAAAAGCCATGGATAAAGGTTGACTTCAAGGTTATGAAGTTTGTCTTGATCACTGGCATCAATGTGATGAACCATCAACTAGCCTTTCCCACTAAGCATAGGCATCAATGTGATGAACCATCAACTAGCCTTTCCCACTAAGCATAGGTTCAATGCATATACCTTGGTGGGGCAGTTGGGATTTCCAAAGGCTTAACATCTCTGTTCAAACATTTGAATGAATTGATAAGGATCAGTCATTCCATCATATTTGCCCATAATTTTAGAAATATGTACGACTGTATTTTTGTATGTCACTGAAGCCGTATGTGAGTGCCCTTGTAGGCAGGGACTCACTTAGTTTGTGGGCAACCCCCCTTCCTAAACTAATCAGTGTGGGCATCTAGGGGTTGAAAAGGGTTGGTACCTATAGGATTTGTGGAAATGTTGGGTAAAGGACCAAAGCCTGGTGGGATTGAAGTGACATGGGGTGTAAAACCCGATGACACGTTTGTTGTAGGCATGGCAAATGGTATTGGGAGTTGCAGTTGGGGCATAGATCTTAATGGCTCGAAGATGTCATCCATGGGGTTCAGTCAGGTCTACATTTGCAACCAAGTATCTCAATATGAGATGTAGCACCCGTGATGAAAGGCTAGATTATCTATCACTTATCGATCAATTTATGATCAATATTAAGAGTAAGAGACTAGGTTTCATGACCATCTCTACAAGTCTAGGCACTATATCTTCGGTGAGTGCTTATGAGGCAATACACTAATAGACAATCTACAAGATAAGGATGTAGAAGTAGTCCACCCAAACCAAGAGATAGGGGATGCATCATCCAAAGCCTCATCATCGGCCAAAGGCACCCAGCTAGCACCCTAGTTAGAGTCCAAGTGTTAAGGATATGAACGTGGACTAGTCGATAAAGAATCTGCTAAATCATCTAGGCCATTAGAGGCAAGGATAACCCCAAGGGTAACCTCAAGGTCAGCCCAACCAATTCCCATGAAGAGATATAGTTTGGTGCACAATTTTCCACACAAAAATCATAGAAGTACGAAGTGTCTAACGCTAAGGCCTAAACATTAACAATTTTGTGCTCATTATTAGCACCACGAGAATCATGACACAGCTCATTATTTTACTAGCACCATGAGAATCATGACACAGCTCATTATTGGCACCAGGGAAACTTGGCACCATAACCTATGTTGTGGGGCCCTACTGCCCATACCAAATGCTTCTCAACAACAGGCACAAGCTCCAAGGCCTATATATCAAAAACCTATACTACATTATGTACAGGCTGCCCACCAATGCCATACCCACCTCTGGTATTACCACCCCAGCCATTTCCTCCTAGAACCACACCATTATAGCATCACTTAATGACTGCTAGCAAACTAAGAGAATCCAACTATGAGTTATAGTCCACCCAAGTCAATTCCTCTTCAAACCACACTAGTACAATAGCACTTGATGACTTTGCCAACAGACTCAGAAAATCTAGAATGGGAGAACTATGAGTTATAATAAGATTCTTATGGATATCCTATGCAACCCCCATTCATAGACTATACTTCTCTGTTCACAACCATGCTGCAAACAAAGAGTGAGAGACCTCAATAATATGGCATACAGGCCACCTTTTCAATGTTTTCATTGTAAGGGCTCGCATTGTGGTACCGAGTGTCCTCTCATAGAGAGCCACTGTTGCACCAAGAACCTCAACTCCATCCCTGAATCTAGTCCCAAACCCCAATGTCATTCCATATGGAGGCACATGTTACCAGTGTGGATTCAAATAACCCTTCAAGGATTTATCCAATTGAGCGACAATCACCCTAATGGCACAAGCATCAGCTACTTCAGTGAAATTTATTATTATTATTCACTGTCGCCTACTCAAAACCTTGTTCATCGAATGGACACATCGAGAATGACCAAATTATTCCCTATCAATAAATAATGTATCCAAAAATTCATCAAATGGACACACCAAGAATGGTCATTATATTTTATATCAATAAGTAATGTATGCAATTTTTTATTTTTCAAATTTATAGCCTTATAAATTTTTTACAATTTCTCTAACTCACTTTTCAAACCCATTTATCCTCGCATATGTTTATACAAAGTTTATAATGACATTTGTGTAAAATCTTGGTAAAACCTACCTTCCCTTGAGTAAGAAGAGTTTACTAAATGTTTTTTCTCATTATGAAAGTTTATGCAACTGCACAAGAAGGTAAACTCTTCTTGCTCCTCACTTACTCATGCTCTAGACACACACATGAAAAATCCTAGAATTCTACCTCCACTTTGATCCAACATTAAACAACTAAGGAATCTAACACAAATGGTAATAAATCAAAAGTTTATGCAACTGCACAAGAAAGTAATGTTATGGAAATGTAAATTATGGAATTACTTGATATTTTATGTGGTATTTATAGTACGCTCATTTGCCGCACGATTGTGACTGGCTACGCGTGAGAGCATGGAGCAGTGGTCGCATCGTGATGGGTGGATAAGTGAGATTTAATGTGTCCTGTATTTTTGGTGAGCAGATCAGTGCATGGAGTAGCGTGGGTGAGATGGATTTTGGCTGGTACGCGGCCATCGGGTTTTGGTGTGCATCGATGGTCGCCAACCCATAGTTTCATTTAATTAAATTGCTACAATTTGAATGTAAATAGCCAAGCTTGGGGACCAAGTTACTTTTTGATATTAATAGCCCAAAGTGGAATGTATCAGCTACTTTTAAGCACTTGCTTTTTGCTAATAAATAAATACATGCATGAGGAAGCGTGCTCACTCATTCATGGGGGGAGATTGAACGCACTCTCTTTATTGTGCATAGTTTGCTATATCTATACTCTTCTTGTCTATTTTGTAAAACTTATGCTATGGCTATGTAGGTGAATCAATAGCACGAAAACTCTTCTTGCTCACATACATGAAAAATCCTAGAATTCTACCTCCACTCTAATCCACCATTAAACAACTAAGGAATCTAACACAAATGGTAATAAAATGGGTTAGTGAAAATTTACAGTGTTTTCCTATAGTTTCACACTTGTGTTCTTGAAAGTTCACATTATTATTCTACTTGTCGCCTACTCGAAACTTTGTTCATCATCAAATGGACACACTAAGAATAGCCACCTTATTTCCTATAAGTAATGTATCCAAAAATTCATCAAATGGACAGACTAAGAATGGCCATCTTATTTTCTATCAATAAGTAATGTATTCGAAAATTCAATTTTCAAATTTATAGCCTTACAAAAATTTTACAGTTTCTTTAACTCATTTTTCAAACCCACTTTTACTCACATATGTTTATAGAAAGTTTATAATGACATTTGTGTAAAATCTTGATGAAACCTACCTTCCCTTTACTAATGTAAGTTTTTGTGTAGTTTTGGATGGTGGTCATGGCTAGTATAGAGATTATGTCTCTAAAGCTTTCGCAAATCTAATTTACCATTTACTCCATCGAGGGATAATCTACCTTTTATCTCATTAACAATCCTTGTATACACCATTACAAATAATACAAAGAAAGAGAATTTTCATTTTTTTTATATGTGGTTATATCGGGGTGGATTTTTTTGATCTACGTGCATGCACAAGCGCTTGCGTGCACACACACACACACACACGCACGCACGCACGCACGCACACATACACATCATGCATGTGAGGGTCAAGTATGTGGATCCTTTGAAGATTTGATAGTTGATGATTTAATGAAGGACACCATGCATGTGAAGGATCACGTGAAATGTCAATATTGCCTAGTCTTCTCCACTTTTATCAATTGATCATTTACATGATTTGAATGTAGCAAGTAAAAGTTAAATTGAGTTCTATACATTCTAAGACCCTTCAAAACTCCACATGGAAGAAATAAGGAGATGCCATGTAAACTAATCATGTGTACCCCCATTTCTCTATACACTTACATATGTCAAGGATCCACTTTGATCCCCTCAAATTATATCATTATTGCATTGTACCACTGACACTTACATGGATTTATTTTTTTCTCTTAGCTCTAGTTAGGCTTTTAATCATGTTTTTTCCTTCATTCGGTTACTTCATGGACACACTCTAACATTTTTGGTCTTATAGACCCTTTCATCTCTCTCTCTCTCTCTCTCTCTCTCTCACACACACACACACACACACACACACACACACACACACAAAGACACACACCAATGCTAGGAAAAAACCCTCAAAGTTAGGAGAAAACCCTCAAAGTCGAGTGTTTGTTCAAAAAATACATTAAAATTTGAGTTTGAGCGTAAAAAATTGTTGAATTTAAGAGAATTTAATAGTACAAGTTGTAATATTCTTAAAACAAGATGTAAATACCAATTTGCTAAAGGGTGTTATGCCATTGTGTACCACCATGTAGTGTCTTAAATATACAATAAATACTAATCAAATATATATCTATATCAAATCTAAATTTTTTAAAATAAATATTACAGAATAAACCTCCACTCGATGGTTGCCTCCATATTGTGAACTATACTTACATAAGCAATAATTGCTAAACAAAAAATATATATATACCTAATCTAAAAGTTTTTTAAAACAAAAAAGTTTCTCCCCTTGAAACAAATTATAAGGAGGTTCATTTCTTTATATCCCACTCCTCCTCCTATTTTTGGGGGGGGGGTAGGGTTGAGTAATGACCTTATGGGCTTAGCTTCCAGAGCCAGAGCCGTAGTTATGTGCACTTCCTCCACATGGAATTTTTTCACCTATACATGACACTTTATTTTAATCACACATGGAGTTTTTTCACCTATACATCACACTTTATTTTGATCACTAGTAGATACACACATGATCATCTCTTCTCCCTCTTTCTTGCCTTTTTTTTTTCGTCATGCAACTTTTTTTTTTATAAGCTTTAAATCTTTGTCAGATGTGTTAAAAGTGCAAGTGTTGTATTGTAGGAGAGAGTAAGTATTGAAAGAAATGCCATTTTAGGCTTGCACCTTGATAATGTGGTGGGTAGGGATTTAACCCAAGACTTCTTCGTGGAGTCCTCCCTTAACCCACCCACCCACCCACAATTCCCGTGGGTGGCATTAAATCTTTCTCTCTCTCACGCACACATACAAATATCATTCTCTCTCTCTCTCTCTCTCTCTCTCTCTCTCTCTCTCTAGCCCCATTCTTTTGTTTCAAGTCTCGACTTCTTCGTGGAGTCCTCAATCCACCCACCACAATTCCCATGGGTGGCATTTAATCTTTCTCTCATAGACACATACAAATATCATTTTTTGTGGGTAGGGATTGAACCCAAGGCTTCTCCTCCCTTAACCCACCCACCACAATTCCTGTGGTGGGTGGCATTAAATCTTTCTCACACACACATACAAATGTCATTCTCTCTCTCTCTCTCTCTCTCTCTCTCTCCCATTCTTTTGTTTCAAGTCTCGACTAGTGCTGAAATTTGAAGCCTTCAAATTGCATCAAAGCCATGTGAAGTTCAACCCTCTAGAGAAGGCCTCTTAGTAAATAGGGTGCAAAAGAAGGCCACAAAAGGCAATTCTCTAAATTTTAGACAGAAACATATATATATTTTGAAGATCAACCTAGTTTATGGCCTTCAAATTGAAAGTTAGGGTTGGCCTTCCAATTTTAGCCCTGGTCTCCTACCTTTCTACCACCCACAGTGGGGTAGAAATGGCTACCCTTGGGATGACATGAACTCACCTTGGTTCAAGTCTCACACCCGTCGATTGGTTTCTCTAGGGTCAAAAAAGTCGACTCAGTCTCACATCAAGGTTCTAGAAAATTTGTGTTTTTTTTTCTGGCACCGCTTTATCATTTATGAGTACACGCAGTGTTTTCTAGGATAATGCGCCGCATAATGACATACAGCCAGGGAGTCGAAAGCTGACTGAGGCAGCACGGCCTTTTTCAGGATTTCATGCAAAACTCGACCGTTGCTGCTGCCCGAGGCAGAACGTGAATGATGAGCTGTGTGGGAATATAGCGGCCGCTTTCACACTTTCTGGCGTCCCACCGTCCCGCCCATCTTCCCCCCCACAAAAAGGACAGAGACTGCTGCTCTCTGGTGCACCTCGTGACTCCGTTTGCGCTCTGCCTGTCGCTTCGAGGCGCGAGCTCCTTTGTTGCTACGAACACTAACCAAGTACTCTTCAGCTCAGCTCTCTAGTTACAGAGGCTACAAGAAAGTCGCATAGTTTGTTCATGGGAGGTATGGCTCCAGCATGGAGTGCATGGACGCGTCTTCTGCTACTGTGGGTGGTGGCATGTTCATGTAATATAAATCTTAATCTCATCCCATATCCATTATGCATTCGATCTTAGTTTACAGCTTAAAATAAAATGTACTGTATTAACGGCACTGAGACTTCCATGCAGGTGCCACTAAGCTGGCCAATGGCATCGGTGTGAACTATGGAATGAAAGGCAACAACTTGCCCCCTCCAAAACAAGTGGTGGAGCTTCTGAAAACCACCCTCATTGACAGTGTAAAGCTCTACAATGCAGACGCAGAGGTGCTCTCTGCATTTGCCAATACAGGCATAAGCCTTGTTCTGGGAGTAGAAAATGAGCTCATCCCACCCCTGGCTAGAAGCTCCCGGGCTGCTCACATCTGGGTCAAGCAGCACATCCAACCCTTCTACCCTGCCACCTCCATCGCCACCATAGCTGTGGGCAATGAGATCCTCACAAGCCAGGACAAGAAGCTCATGTCTATGCTTGTCCCTGCCATGAACAATCTCTATCTAGCCCTTCAAGGTCTAGGGGTTGACGAGAAGATAACGGTCTCCACACCAAGCTCCATGGCTGTTCTCAACACTTCTTCCCCACCCTCTTCTGCCGCTTTCAAAGAACCTATTCTACCCTATGTGAAACCCCTCTTACAGTTTCTGTCCCAAACCGGTTCCCCTTTCATGGTGAACGCTTACCCATATTTTGCATATGCAGCTGACCCCAAGGGCGTCTCTTTAGATTATGCCTTGTTCAGGTCCAAGGAAGGAGTCAAGGACCCTAAAACCGGCTTAACCTACGGCAGCCTGTTCGACGCCCAAGTCGATGCAGTGTATTTCGCCATGAAAGCGGTTGGCTTCGACGGGAAGGTGCCGGTTCTGGTGTCGGAAACCGGCTGGCCATCCAGTGGCGATGCCAACGAGACTGGGGCGGGGATGCAGAACGCCCAAGTGTACAACGGCAACTTGGTTAAGCGATTAGCCTCCGGCATGGGAACGCCCCTCCTGCCCAAAACCCCCATCCCCACCTTCATCTTTGCCCTTTTCAACGAAAATGAGAAGCCCGGACCCACCTCGGAGCGCAACTTCGGTCTCTTTCAGCCCAACGCGGCGGCGGTGTACGACGCCGGTGTTATGAGGGCGCCGCCGACGGATGCCGGTCCAGCGGGTGCTCCGCCTGAAGCAGCAGGGCAGGGTCCTGCGGGGGTTTGGTGTGTGGCGGGCCCCGGTGCGAGCGAGGCGCTGCTGCAGGAGACCATCAACTTCGCGTGCGGGGAAGGTGGCGCTGACTGCTCGGCCATCCAAGGCGGGGAGGCGTGTTTCAGCCCGAACACGCTGGCCGCCCACGCCTCCTACGCCATGAACAGCTACTACCAGCATCACGGCCGCAACTACTGGAACTGCTTCTTCAACAACGCGGGCTTGGTCACGGCCACCAATCCTAGTAAGCGTCCGCCGCCCTTACGCAGGCGTAAGAAGGAATTTCTAATCTAACCCTACTCTGGTTTTTGTTTTGGATGCAGGTTACGGTTCATGCACCTATCCTTCCCAATAGAGTGTGCACAAGAGAAAGACTATATGCTTGTGCGTCATTTTGCATTGTACACACTTTTTTTTTTCATGTCTTAATTATGAAATTTCGAGTCTTTTTTTTGTTTTTTTTGCATGTCTTAATTATGAAATTTCGAGTCTCTTTTTATAGGCTCGAGGTTATGGGTTCTCTAACTCTCTTGGATACCCTAGTGATGCTATCTTGTAATGTTCTCTGTAGGTGTGTTGTGTTTGTAAAAGGGCATGCAGGGCCTTGAGAGGAGTCCTCTCATCAACCTAGGAATTATGTGTGTGCAAATTTGGAAAAAATTTTGATGCCATGCCCAAGAGGTTGGACTCACTTTTTGCATACATGATATGTTGTAATTACTTGTGTTTTGAAAAAGTTAGATGTGTAAAAGTGCAAACTTTGCATCATGGCCCAAACCTCCAATGCCCCTATACATGCTACCATGTTCAACCATGAAGGGTTACTAGTAGACTATGAAGACAAACAAATTTAGAAGTATAGCTACTTCACAACTTCCCCAAGGCTTGAAATGTCTACATGGATTGGTGTGTAGTTAGCTCATAGAGAGAAGTACAAGTGATGGCCAAGTAGTTCTCGCATGCTTAACACTTTCCAAGGGCTGCTACCATGCTGTAATTCAAATTTCTTTACCATGTAAATTTCTACATTCCTTCCAGTAAGTAACTGATTATAATGTCTACCTAGTATTAATTTAGGGTTCACTTGTCTTGTGCATATTATGCTCTAGCATTATGAGAAACATTCATGTTCCTTTTGCATGTTTTTTTCATGTACAGTAAGAAAGCGGATAATATACAGGTTCCTTTTTGCATGTTTTGAATTTAGGTACCAACACAATCGACACATAAAAAAAAATGGTAGAATAATACACATGGTGTTGTCGCAGTGACTTACTTGCCGCCTACTTCACAGTTTTATAACAGAAATTCTCAAAATGGATTGAGATTGTGAAGAAGTCATGATTGGGACAACCGGCATTTAGTCACCTTCTTTTTTAATGGTTTGGTACCTTACAGTAGCAGTGCATGTTAGGTAGGACCTTTGTGTGCGTGGCTTCAATGCCCATAGTGTGCTATATATAGCTTAGCTTACCTGTGATATTGACTCATTGTGTGTTGCTATCTATATTAGATTAGATTCTTGTTCTTTCATTTTGTAAATAAGCTCATCTTCTTTATTATCTCATTTGTAGGTTGGCTGTGAGTGGGCCATGTACAAAAGTCATTACATAACCCAAAAGACACGATCTTACAAAAGTAGCCTTTTTCTTGATCGTATTAAGCTACTAAAGCAAATCCATCCCCTTTTGCAAAGGGCAAGGTAAAAGGGCGGCCCTTTGTGTTGTCCTTGCTTGGTTTTTAAAAGTATTTGGCCTTTTTGTAATCTATTTGAGCCCACGAGACCCCTCTAAAAGGCACGAAAAGAACTTTACAAGTTTGCAACACACCATCTCACAAAAAGTGGTCTCTGCAATGACATTGATGCCAAATCTCACAAAAAAGTGGTCTCTGCAATGACATTGATGCCAAATCTAGTATAATTAATTATCTCGTTCCATGCTTTCTTAATTTGTTTGCTCGCATCTCCCTCTTTGTTTATTATCTCTCTCCCATAAGCTTGTAAAGCTATTTGTGGCCTCTCTATTGGAGAGAATAATTACTTAAGTGATTCCCTATCCACTAGAGAGATTATTAATTGCTTTACAAGCTTATAACCTACCTATACTAGGAAATGAAAATAAGGTTTTTATACTCTTAACCCCAAAAGCTTATAAAGATAGCTTGTAGGTACTACCTTGATGTGTAGTTCTAGCCAACCTCTTGTGGAAGACTATGGGTGTGTAGCCCAATTATTTGATTAGCTCAGTTATCAAACAAATTTGATATATGAATTGTGACACCCTAAATGTGTATATAGTTTATGGTTCGACACCGGTAATAATTTATCCAAAATGACATTACATTAAGAAGTGTAGTGTGGATTCAAAGCTGGGCTAAGTCAAATCTTTCATTATTGCTTTGTCAACTGGTTTTTAGTATCTTCTCACTAATGATTTCCCTTGAATGTGACAACGTTAAAAATTTTGCTGCTAATCTAAAAGCCTATTCTAGGACTTTTCTTACCATTTTTTCCTTGAATTTGACGCACTCTTCACCTGAGCAGCTACATAGTTATGCTGAGAGATACTTGGACTAAGAATGAAGAGGTAATTTGAGCCTATGCATTCGTCTCGGCTTAGAGTGGGCTTAGATAAAGTTAGTGATAACACTGCAAAGCTACTTACTCGTCCTAGTGGTTCACTCCTACATTCACCACCTACTGTTTTTTCATAATCTTTATCCCCACCATGGTTCATGTTGTAGTATGGTTTATGTTCCATGTGACAATGTCAATCAAAGATCTTATTGATCCATAGGCTGTTTTTCATAATCTTTTATCCCCACCAATACTCATGTTGTAATATGGTTTATGTTCTATGTGACAATGTCAATCAAGATCTTATTGATGCATAGGCTGTTTTTTCATAATCTTTATCCCCATCAATACTCATGTTCTAATATGGTTTATGTTCTATGTGACAATGTCAATCAAAGATCTTATTGATCCATAGGCATAATCTTTATCCCCACCAATACTCATGTTCTAATATGGTTTATGCTCTATGTGACAATGTCAATCAAAGACCTTGTCGATCCATAGGCTTGCTTAGATTAGTGAGGTGAGAGAGAAAGTTATGTGTGAAATGGGTGGAACTCAAGATACAATTTAAGACTAGCTAGTGGATGAGCAAGAGGGCAGGGAAGTTAAGACTTGACGGGCAAAGTGGATAGAAAGTCAATGGGCACTTAAGTGGTCAAGGAAGATGAGACTTGGCAAGCAAAGTGGATAGAAAGTCAATGGACAAGTTGATGGGCATGTTGATGAGCTAATCAAGTTGGTGTTGGCTAAGTACTAGTCGTTATGGTGTGGCACCAATTGGGTTATTGTGGAAAGACAAGTCTTGTCCACTCTATTGTCTCTACTAAGCTTTAAAATTCATAGAAATGATTCCTTGTGTATAATGGGAAACTTATTCCCTCACATTGGGGCTCATACTTGCAAGTTCTCATTCCTGCTCTCCTCAATTCCTACACTTTCTCAATCCAATTTAACTAGCTACACTAGCTCCTCATTTTTCATTTGTAAGCTTCATTTTAGGCAGGGCTCAGATTGAGGCTTCAAGCAGAATAGTCTTTTCTACGTAAGACATACTATGTGTGCTTACCATACATTCCTGTAGATACTAGAATGCTTCCATCCCATAGAAAATATTATGTCACATATTTACGTAATTTAGGGGAGTATATTTTTGGGCGATATAAATTGTATAACATTGGAAGGATGAACAAGTGCTATCTTTAGAAAGGCGACATCTCAGGAATAAGGATGCCACATGGCAAAAAGTCTTGGCTAAAGGCTATATATGTATTAGAAGCCTCTCATCATATGGTTGATGATATATTGTAAAACATTTGGTTGGGTAGGTAAAGGCCATTTAAGGCTTTCATGTTGATTATGCACCTACAGGTTTCTAAGGATAAACCTTGAGAGAGAGAAGCATGCTTAAGAGGTTCGAGAAGAGTAACATGTAAGTAAACCTTGAGAGAGAGAGAGAAGAGAGAGAGAAACACGTAAGTTATGACCTCTATGAAAGGATATCACCCATGATCTCACCAACCATGCCAGTGGTGTAAGTGTGGGGCCTATCTCCCAGGCGGGTCATCAGTGTCCACCGCCTCACTAGATGAGCTCGATATCTCAACATCTACTGCACAATAGACATGCAGAGATATGGAAGCAAATCAAAGCGATCACCGGCACAGCCAAGTGTAAGCCCTGAAAGACCATCTCGCTGTTGTAGAAGCCACACACAAGGAAGAAATTGTTAGAAGTTTAAAGATTACAGAGGACCAAGATCAAAGCTCACAACATTGGAAGAGCATAATAAGTTGCTGAGCCAAGACAATCGTCAAAACGCACAAGGAGAATGAGACACTCAACACTCAAGTCAAACAGGTTAAAGAACACCTCCAAAAGGAAGTGGAACACAATAAAGCTAAAGAAGAGCAACACACATCACAAACTGAAGGAATCACAGGTCACGTTCCAAGCTAAAGAAGTGGAGTATACCAAGTAGATAAGTGAGCTCAAAGAAGAGAAGGCTACCTCTCAACAGAAGGTGACTAGCTTGCAATCCGAATGTGAAATGCTCAACAAAGCACACACAGAAAAGATAAGGGAGCTCAATGAGGCTATTAGTGCACAGACCAAGGAGATGGAGAAGATGTTGGAGAGTCACAAGAAAGTTCTAAAACATGTCAACCACAACAGCTCACTAGCACAACCAATCATTGGGCAGGATAGCCTCAAGCAACTAGAGGAGGCTCAAGCCTAAGCTACCACCCAGAACTGCCAAAGAAGAAAGACAGAAGGTACACAGAGCTCACAGCTACTCGGGATGTAAGAGAGGCTGTGATTTCCATGCTTCTCAATGCCAAAGATAGAAGGATCCAGGAATTGGAGCAGCAGCTAGCCCTCAAAGAATGCCCTCAAAGAAGTGTGCAAACTAACAAGTTATGACAACTTAGCGAGCGTGCCTCAGAGATAGGCTCATTGCTAGTGACTCCTCGAGCCCCTCCTCAAACTGTGCTTTTGTCTACACTATTACTCTTGCTGCTTCAATATGAGATTAACCTGACAAAAGACCTCAATTTAGGAGAGTTAACACTAATACATCTGAACATGAATAGGGATGCTGACCCTACCTTAGTAATGGACATACTTAGAGGTGATGTGATGCTTGCTAACCCTGTTGACCTTTTATTTTTCCAACTACATCCCATAGTGCTCAACCTTCGGAGTTGGTGTTGGGAGTTGCAGCAATTTGCCATTTAGCATAAAATTGAATTTATGAATAAACCTTCATTTTTTAATGATAAAAATTTTGCTATAGTTTCCTCGCATTTTTTATGAAATGATGATGCAAAAAATTTCACTTTTAATATAACAGTTAGTTTATGCATAACCCTAAGCTTAAACATAAACATTAGTTCATCATAAATCAAGAAAAGCATGGTTTTAAGAGGAAACCCATAAAATAAAATGCTTCCCAAGCATGACGGAGGTTAGGAAGAAGATTAACATCAAAAAGAGAGTATAAACTTCATTGTTTAGGCTTACCCTTGGTTTGCTTGATTCTTTACCTTGCAAAATTTGTGTAGCCCTCAAGGAAGAGGCTTGGCCACTAAGGGAAAAGGGTAATCTTCAAGAAAGAAGAGGTTTAGTGAAGCACCAAAGCTTCACAATGAAGAGAGAAGAGGAAAATACACTAAATTAAAAATTACACTAGCATAGAATTACTCTAAGATGAAAATACAAAGGAATGGGGGTCTATTTATAGGTGAGGGAGGTCACCAACCAAGCCCAAATGGGATCTTAAGGCTTCCAGCTTCAGTTTGATGCATTTTGGATAAGTTTTAGACTAGTTTTGCCCACTTTTTGATCTAGTTTGGAACAGGAGAGATGAAATATCTAACCACTTTATGATATTTTTGAATAAAAAAATTCCTCCTTGATGTGATTTATAGGCGCCTCCTTGATGAAGGGTTTTCCCTCTCCTGAGGTGTCACAAAACCTCCAAAAAGTCTCCTAAAATATATGAAAATTCATAATTAAGGAACCTTCACCTCATGTGAGCCTTTCTTTATTATTTTCTTGTGGATAATTCTAATTTTTCTCATTTTTCTTTTATTTTTATTTTCCAACCTTAATGGTCTCTAATTGGATCATTAAGAAAATAATTAGAATGGTCTCTAATTGGATCATCAATCCATAAGAGAAAGAGTCCCACCCCCTAGATAGCCACACAGCAAGAACCCCCACAATAGCTGATGTAGTGGAGGAAGAAAGAGGACTGATAGATTTATGTCACCATTGATGATCAAGTCTAAAATCTTCAGTTTCAAGTTGGGAATTTGATTTTTGGAATTAAGCACTGCCCTAGGAGTAAGAAGATGATTTTACCGAGATTATCCTCTAGTTACGAGATGAGGACATCTCGCGTTTTTTAAGTGGGGTAGGATGTAAGATTCCTCTCTCCAGCTTCTAATGATAAAAAGATGTAAGAACCTCCCCTCCCTTCGAGAGAGATAATACAGTTTTAAAATATTTTTGGATAAGTATTTTCTTTCAGAAAAATAGGAAGTGATCCCTTGAAACAGAATTTTAATTAGAAATTCCTAAGTTGCATTAGATTTGGACGGTGGGTGAACCAAGAAGTCCCCTAGTTCAAAGTTCTAAGCTTTATTACATTCTTTTGAATTTAAAAATGTGATATCCTTATTCATTAAGTCCATTTTTCCAACTTAACAAGACGCTCAAGGAATCTCAGGTGAAAGGCCCACTTTATTTATAATTCGAATCCAAAGAGGAATTAAACTTTAGATCCAACTGATTCTGGGGTTCCTTGAAATTTGGTCGACCCTCTCAGAATCCTGGGATAAAGATCCCTTCTATAAGAAGAAACATACATGACTCATTATCAGAAAAGAGTTCATTCATATCCTTAACACAATAATGATCCATCAGACCACTAATTTTCATTTAACATCTGAACATTTTTTCATGAAAATTTCAATTATATAGGTTCTCGATTCATCTTTCCACAATTGGGTCTACTGGGCCAAAGGTCTTCCAAGTTAATAACATTAATACTGGAATTCTCTCCATTCATCATCATCATGAATTATTCAGCTCATCTACAGAATTCAGAAAATCATCATGCTTCAATC
Source organism: Cibotium barometz (assembly GCF_041138505.1). Lineage (NCBI taxonomy): Eukaryota > Viridiplantae > Streptophyta > Polypodiopsida > Cyatheales > Cibotiaceae > Cibotium > Cibotium barometz. Next base: position 19,821,806 of record NC_141079.1, on the reverse strand, counting down.
AGAATCCAAATCAATTCATCAATTTTCAACCAGAATTCTAAAATCATATAAACCAGCATTCGAAATCATCATCTATGACAGCATTTTTGTTCATAACTTCAAGGTCTAAGATTCACTCGTATATATTGTCAGTAAAGAGCTGTAGTATACCCACGGTATATACAGGTATTCATGGGCCTTGGTGTTATAAGGCAAATGCCATCATATCTAGGCCTCAAGCAAGTTAGGGATTCCACACAATTGCGGTACTTCCATCTAAAAACCCGATTTTCAATTTATGAATTTTCATTTTGAATATCAACTCGTACGAATTTCAACACACAATTACAATCTTTCACTAGTAACTCATAAATTTTTGACATTTCTTACTTCTTAGTTTATCAACTTCAACCAAATTGCTCTGTGTGAGATCCCTGCCCCCTCTGCGCATCGAACTCTGGAGTGTTGGCAGCGTGGAAGTAGCAACCTCGTCCGCCGCAGGGCAAAACTTCCCACTCGGGGCCTCGCCCAAGAATTTCCAGACGAGATTATCGGTCCTTCCAAATCTGAACCTGGAAAAAACTTACCTCGCCCAGAAAGCATAGGTGACTCCTCCAAGAAAAATCTTCTAACGTAGTCAAGAGCTTGTATTCTGACCAAACCCGTGGGTCACGTGGCCGAAACAAGGGACGAACTTGCACTTGGTTCATAGAGACCAATGCTATTTTGGATCCTCGAATCTTTTAAGAACTCTAGATTCATTTCCCAGGGAATCTAGGAATAAGCCAGTCTCACAAGTATTTACATTCATCCAACTAAGCGTGTTTCTGGTCTTTTTTGAAAAATCCCTTTTCCCGTTCAGAATGGACCCAAGATTCTATTTTTTGAGAATCTAGTCATATACTTCACAATTCTAGAAGGTAAATATGTTCGTGATTCTTCTTTCTGATCAAAATTATCCATTTTTTCTTGATGCATTCCTATGAATATTTTCACATTCTCTTCTCAGCAAAATCAAATATCATGAAAATTCCTCTTTTAGCATAAAATATCTATGCACACATACTAATTCATTTTTTATCTAAATGAATTATATTCATAATCCTTTTCATAATTCTCTGTAAAAATTTATGCATAACCTTTATTTTTTTGGCAAATGAATAATGCTCAAAACTCCACTTTTGGCATAAAATTTATTCTGCGTAAATTCATTTCCTATAATGATAAAAAATTTACCATAGCTTTCCTGCATTTTCTATGAAATGATAATGCTTAAAATTCCACTTTTAGCATAAAAATTACTATGCATAAATTCATTTTCTAATGATATAGATTTTGCCTAGCTTCCCCACATTTTTCATAAATCGAGAATACTTAAAACTCCACTTTTGGCGTAAAATTTAATTTATGCATAAACTCATATTCTAATCATATATATTTTGCCATAGTTTTCTCGCATTTTCTATAAAATGAAAATACTCAAAATTTTACTTTTAGTATAAAATTAATTTATGCATAAACCTTCATTTTCTAATGATAAAATTTTGCCTAAGGTTCCCCACATTTTCTATGAATTGAGAATGCTCAAAATTACACTTCTAGCATAAAAATTTCACTTAATATAAAAGTTAGTTTATGCGTAACCCTAAGCTTAAACATAAACATTAGTTCATCATAAATCAAGAAAAGCATGGTTTTAAGAGGAAACCCATAAAATAAAATGCTTCCAAAGCATGACAGAGGTTAGGAAGAATATTAACATAAAAAAGAGAGCATAAACTTCATTGTTTAGGCTTACCCTTGGTTTGCTTGATTCTTTACCTTGCAAAAGTTGTGTAGCCCTCAAGGAAGAGGCTTGGCCACTAAGGGAAAAGGGGAATCTTCAAGAAAGAACAGGTTTAGTGAAGCACCAAAGCTTCACAATGAAGAGAGAAGAGGAAAATACACTAAATTAAAAATTGCACTAGAATAGAATTACTCTAAGATGAAAATACGAAGGAATGGGGGTCTATTTATAGGTGAGGGAGGTCACCAACCAAGCCCAACTGGGATCTAGAGGCTTCTAGCTTCAGTTTGATCCATTTTGGACAAGTTTTAGACAAGTTTTGCCCACTTTTTGATCTAGTTTAGAAGAGGAGAGAGGAGAGATGAAATATCTAGCCACTTTATGATATTTTTGAATAAAAAAATACTTCCTTGATGTGATTTATAGGCGCCTCCTTGATGAAGGGTTTTCCCTCTCTTGAGGTGTCACAAAACCTGCAAAAAGTCTTCTAAAATATCTGGAAATTCATAATTAAGGAACCTTCACCTCATGTGGGCCTTTCTTTATTATTTTCTTGCGGATAATTTCAAAATTTTACATTTTTCTTTTATTTTTATTTTCCAACCTTAATGAATAAGGATATCACATTTTTAAATTCAAAAGAATTTAATAAAGCTTAGAACTTTGAACTAGGGGACTCCTTGGTTCACCCACCGTCCAAATCTAATGCAGCTTGGGAATTTCTGATTAAAATTAAGGAACCTTCACCTCATGTGAGCCTTTCTTTATTATTTTCTTGCGGATAATTTTAAAATTTTACATTTTTCTTTTATTTTTATTTTCCAACCTTAATGAATAAGGATATCACATTTTTAAATTCAAAAGAATTTAATAAAGCTTAGAACTTTGAACTAGGGGACTCCTTGGTTCACCCACCGTCCAAATCTAATGCAGCTTAGGAATTTCTGATTAAAATTCTGTTTCAGGGGATCACTTCCTATTTTCTGGAAGAAAATACTTATCCAAAAATATTTCAAAACTGTATTACCTTTCTCTAGAATATTTTCTCTCTCTAGACCAAAATAGGGTCAAACAAGATCTTTTTCCACTTCTGAAAGGGGAAATAATTACAAGAGACTAAAGGGAAGGTTCTTACATCTTTTTATCATCAGAAGCTGGAGAGAGGAATATTACATCCTACCCCACTTAAAAAACGCGAGATGTCCTCATCTCGCAGCAGCTGGAGGATAATCTCGGTAAAATCATCTTCTTACTTCGAGGGCGGTGCTAACTTCCAAAAATCAAATTCTTAACAGGAAACTGAAGATTTGACTTAATCATCAATGGTGACATAAATCTATCCGTCCTCTTTCTTCCTCCACTACATCAGCTATTGTGGGGGTTCTTGCTGTGTAGCTATCTGGGGTGGGACTCTTTCTCTTCTAAGTCAAGTCCGTTTTTCCAACTTAACAAGATGCTCAAGGAATCTTAGGTGAAAAGACCACTTTATTTATAATTCGAATCCAAAGAGGAATTAAACTTTAGATCCAACTGATTCTGGGATTCCTTAAAATTTGGTCAACCCTCTCAGAATCCTGGGATAAAGATCCCTTCTATAAGAAGAAACATACATAACTCATTTTATCAGAAAATAGCTCATTCATATCCTTAACACAATAATGGTCCATCAGATCAATAATTTCCATTTAACATCTGAACATTTTTCCATGGAAATTTCAGTTATACAGGTTCTTGATTCGTCATTTCACAATTGGGTCCACTGGGCCAAAGGTCAAGCTGTGAATAATCTGTCAGCACGATCCACTAATCTCATAGTGATCTGTTGTTGAAAGTCTTGTGATCGTCTTCTAAGTTACTAACATCATTACTAGAATTCTCTCCATTCATCATCATCATCATGACTTTTTCAGCTCATCTACTACAGAATTTAGAAAATCATCATCCTTCAATCATCAGAATCCAAATCAATTCATCAATTTTTAACAAGAATTCTAAAATCATATCAACCAGCATTCAAAATCATCATCTAGGATAGCATTTTTGCTCATAACTTCAAGGTCTTAGATTCACTCATATATATTGTTAGTAAAGAGCTGTAGTATACCCACGGTATATACAGTCATTCACAGGCCTTGGTGTTATAAGGCGAATGCCATCATATCTAGGCCTCAAGCAACTCGGGGATTCCACACAATTGCGGTACTTCCATCTAAAAACCCAATTTTCAATTTATGAATTTCCATTTTGAATATCAACTCGTACGAATTTCAACACACAATTGCAATCTCACTGGTAACTCATAAATTTTTGACATTTCTTTCTTCTTGGTTTATCAACTTCAACCAAATTGCTCTGATACCAGCTGTTAGATCCCTGCCCCCTCTGCGCATTGAACTCTGGTGCTAGCAGCGGAAGTAGCAACCTTGCACGCAGGGCAGAGCTTCCTACTACTCGGGGCCTCGCCCAAGGAATGTCCGAACAAGAGACTAATCCCTCGGTCCTTCCAAAACTGAACCCAAAAATAAAAAACTTCCTTGCCCAGAAAGCATAGGCGATTCCTCCAGGAAAAATCTTCTAACGTAGTCAAGAGCCTTAACTATCCTTTGTATTTTGACCGAATCCGTGGGGTATGTGGCCGAAACAAGGGAGGAACTTGCCAACTTGGTTCATAGAGACCAACACTTTTTTCCCCATCAAAAGAGGCAAAGCCGTTGATTCTTTTCCATAGAATAAGAATTATCCAGTGACTTACTTCAACTATCGTAACTTCAACAGAATTAAATTTTATTATAGGAATCCATCGATCTAGCCTAACCCCTTCCAATCCAATGGGTTAGCCAACCGCCCAACCACTGTATTGATAGGATCCATTATAAAAATTTGGTTATGTTTTGTCCCGAGTACTAGGGAAAAGAGTTCCCAAGCCTCCTAGCCAGCTCTCATGCAAAAATTAAATAGACATACCACTTATGCACCCAATATGAAATTGCCTTTTCTTAGACTCAACTATTTTCAAAACAGCATTACAATAAAACCACATTATTTCCATCATAATTCTCAGTATTCCAGTTCCGAGTCCAATTTCCAATCATTCCTTACTCGGCGTACCTATGGCATCATTGGCAACCAGAACGCTCACCACCTGCTCACTTAGGTGCCTTTTCAATAGTTCCTAGCCCATAGTACCCATGAATATAATCAAGATTTTTCCATAAAATCCATATTCCATTCATTCCTTCCTCAGCATACCTATGGCATCATTAGCAACCAGAACGCTCACCACCTGCTTACTCAGGGGCCTTCTCAATAGTTCCTAGCCCATAGTACCTAGGAGTATAATCACATAAAAACCATATGGACTCTCCGCGTTGAAGATAAGCTAGATCAACCAAGAAGATCCATGTAAAAGAGCCATGAACTCATCCGTTGAAGACCAGCAAGGCCAATCAACCAGATCCATGCCCATGTTTAGAAAATAACTCCAACTCATTTTCTTCCTCGACGCACACGTGGGTATCTTGGGCTACCCAGAGCCCGAGCACCGTATGGTCAGCACCCTCTAGGTTCCTTCGCCAGTGACCTAGCGCTTCACTCATAGGCAGCTTCCTTGGTCCCTCATCCACCGTACCCGGAAGCTCACCATTTTAACTGAACCGAGGCTATTCAAGACCTCGTTCGATCTTGCCACGCGAGACATCCTTCTTTGACTCTCCGTCAGCTATTGCAACATTTTCCACTTAGGTCCCCACGACCTCATTCCACAAGATAGTCAAAATGCCTCCCCCAGTATTCTCGACATAAAACAATCTTTAAAAAACAGGTTTCACATACAAATACAATTTCCAAACAAAATTCCCAACTTTCCTTATCATTCCACATCCTTTCACATCATTCCTCATTATTTCTCATTATTCCACATCATTTCTCATCATTTCATATCATTCCACGTCATTTCTCATTATCCCACATTTTTCTACATTATTTCACATCAATTCACATACATTCACATCATCCCACATCAATTCACATCCATTCACATCATCCCACATTCATTCACATCATCCCACATCATTCCCACATTCATTCACATCATCCCACATAATTCCCACATTCAATCACATTATCCCACATCATTCCCACATTCATTCACATCAATGCACATTAACCACATCAATCCTCACATCAATCCACATCAACCACACATCAATCCACACATCCCACACATCACTTCTCATCACTCCACATCATTCCACACGTCACCCACATTATTCCACACATCACTATACACATCAATCCACATCATTCTACACCTCAATCCAATTCCCACAAACAAGATGGTCTCTTTTTGCTTTGAGCGAATTAGGTTTGATTATCAACTTTCCTTGATCTAATTATCAGAATTTTTATTCCACAATCAACTAGGTTAAAAGTATAATTACTCTGCTTTTTATACTGACAGAACTTTCTAAGTCTCAGCCATTACTTTGCTCAATTAAAGCTAACTTTTTCTCTCGACTCAATTTAATTAAGTCTAAATTTCCATTCATTTTTGAATCCTCGATCCTTTCAAGAATTCCAGATTCCTTTCCCAGGAAATCTAGGATTAAGTCAGTCGTCACAAGTAATTTTCAATTAAAGGTAACTTTTTCTCTCGACTCAATTTAATTAAGTCTAAATTTCCATTCACTTTTGGATCCTCAATCCTTTCAAGAATTCCAGATTCCTTTCCCAGGAAATCTAGGATTAAGTCAGTCATCCCACAAGTATTTACATTCATCCAACTAAGCGTGTTTCTAGTCTTTTTCAGGGAAATCTCTTTTCCCATTTAGAATGTACCCACTACGATTCTATTTTTCAAGAATCTAGTCGTATACTTCACAATTCCAGAAGTTAAATATGTTCGTGATTCCTCTTTCTGATAAAAATTTATCCATTTTTTCTCGAGGCATTCCTATGAATATTTTCACATTCTCTTCTCACTTTTCTCAAAATAAAATATCATAAAAATTCCTCTTTTAGCATAAAATATTTATGCACACATACTAATTCATTTTTTATCCAAATGAATTATATTCATAATCCTTTCCATAATTCTCTGTAAAAATTTATGCATAACCTTCTTTATTTTTCTGGCAAATGAATAATGCTCAAAACTCCACTTTTAACATAAAATTTATCATGCGTAAATTCATTTCCTAATGATAAAAAAATTACCATAGCTTCCCCGCATTTGCTATGAAATGATAATGCTTAAAATTCCACTTTTAGCATAAAAAGTATTATCCATAAATTCATTTTCTAATGATATAAATTTTGCCATAGCTTCCCCACATTTTCTATAAATTGAGAATGCTTAAAACTCCACTTTTAGCATAAAATTTAATTTATGCATAAACTCATACTCTAAAGATAAAAATTTTGCCATAGTTTCCTCGCATTTTCTATAAAATGAAAATACTCAAAATTTCACTTTTAGTATAAAAATTAATTTGTGCATAAACCTTCATTTTCTAATGATAAAATTTTGCCATAGCTTCCCCACATTTTCTATAAATTGAGAATGCTTAAAACTCCACTTTTAGCATAAAATTTATGTGTTTGACCTTTCTGAGGTAATAGCATCATGGACTAAAGGTGCTTAAACTAGTCACACATTTATAGAGAGAGTGCACGGTAAACCATATTATAGAGAGAGTGCACGGTAAACCATATTATAGTTCATTTTCTTTAGTAGTTATGCATGTTTGTCCTTTACTAAGAGATGTTTATTATTTTATCTTCCTGCATGATATAAAATGATGCACAATTGGTACATGGTAATTGATATGGTAATTGATTTCAGTCCTTGTTGTATTATAAGGTTAAACCCAAAAAGTTCTCTCTCTCTCTCTCTCTCTCTCTCTCTCTCTCTCTCTCTCATAAGTGGCTTTGTCCTCCTATAATACGCTTGCTAATTCTTTTCTTTTTGTGTGTCTCTATATGGTGTGCTTGCTAGTTTTTTTTTGGTTTTATGTGTCTTTGTATAGTGTTCTTGCTAATTATTTAGGATGCCCCCCTCAATTAACAAAGAAGCACCAAAATACTTCTTTGTTGGTTGGTGGGGGAGGGGGGCTTCTTGGTGGGCAAGTCGTGATGTCTTTGCTTGGGGTTTGATTCTCCTTAAGCTCATGTTTAATGCTATTCGTAAGTCGACTTTGTGTTTTTATTAGCTTCTTGTACGACATATTGTATGTATGGCTTACATCATACCTTGTAAATTTACACATAATATAAAAAGGGGGTTTTCATAGAGAATGGGAATGCCTATACCTCTATGGTGGTAGTGAGGGTATGCATGCTTCCATCTCTAAAGTGAATAGCTATGGCATTGCAAATCATAGATCTTATATTGGGTGAGTCTTCTATGCCATTGTCCTTTAGTAATCTGTCTAATGAGATGGATTAACAAGCCTTTCTTCTCTGTAGTTATTTTGATAGCAAAATACTGAGTAAAGTAGCTGCTACCATTTCTTATGGTCTTATGTCAATGGCTTATCTTATGCTTGGTGTGGCATGGATTTCTCAGTATATTAGATATTTGAAGGATATATTGGCTTTGCAATACTATCTCATAGCCATCATTGCATTGGATATGTTTAAGGTCACCCTTTGGTATTTTGAATGTGCAAACTTCAATGTTACTGGTTGTCGACCCATGGGCGTTACTTTTTAGGCAGTAACATTTGGAACAATGAAGAAAACATTATCACATATTTTTATATTAGTTGTGCCAATGGGTTATGGTGTTGCCAACATTGGGCATTACTTTTTAGGCAGTAACATTTGGAACAATGAAGAAAACATTATCACATATTTTTATATTAGTTGTGCCAATGGGTTATGGTGTTGCCAACATTGGGTGGACTCACATCCAAAGTGATTCTTCTTGGTGTAGCCTATCTTGTGGTGGTTGGGGCTGATGAAGTCCTAGATGTTTTTGAACGTGGGAACAATCAATGATTTATCTAAGAAAGCTAGACTTTTTCTTATTCTAATATTTGCAATTCTGGATGCTTCCCCTAATCCACTCGGCTATCATTTAGCTAGGGAACAAGGGGTTGGTTAGTGGTCATGTATAATCAGCCCCAAGAATATGGGCAATCTTGTGCATTGCTCATTCTCTTATACCACTTTCACACTTTTTATGATATATATATCTCTCTCTCTTCATACATACATACATACATACACATACATATATATATATATATATATATACACATACACGTACGCACACACATACACATATATATAGAGAGAGAAAACTTTCTCTTGTGTAAAACTTATCACATCAAAAAGTGCAAATAAGTTGTGGGGTGTCCTATTCACCCTTTTGTGAGGGTGATTAATTAATGCATGGGCATTAATTAATGACCCTTGCTACGCTTCGCTACTCGCCTCTCTTCCCTCGCGTGCTCGCCTCTCCACTCCTCCCCTCGCCTTTCCTCCTCCCTCACATCACCTCTCCACTCCTCCTCTTGCCTCTCCTCACCCTCGCCTCTCCACTCCTCCCCTCCCCTCTCCTCACGTGCCTGCTCACCCTCGCTTCTCCACTCCTCCCCTCACCTCTCCTCACCCGCATGTTCACCCTCGCCTCTCCACTCCTCCCCTCACCTTTTCTCACCTGCCTACTCACCTCTCCTACCCTTGCGTGCTCCCTTGCAGTAGCTTACATCACCCACTTATACATCTCTTGCACCACCATGTGCACGCTGGGGAGAGCAACGTGCTGGGGAAGAAAGCATGCAAATGCAATTGGCAGATTTATGAGAGAGACAACGAGCGCAATTGTAAAGAACATATTTGAGAGAGAGAGGGAGAGAGAGAGAACAAAGAAGACACGGGTTCCTTGAAGCATGGAGAAAAGCCCAAATAGCACCAAATTAAGGAAGATCATGCGAGATTAAAAAACACTGTAAGATATTGTGTTATTCACCTTTAAAACCTCACAAAAATCGAGAATCGTTGTCCTGTTCACCTTACGAGACCTTGAAATTCACCCTCCATACTTGTTGGAAAATTAATGAACCCAAGAAAAAGATTTTGGTGCCTTATTGGAAGGAATCATTACTAAAGTCTCTCAAGGTTGGGAAAGCAAAAGAGAAAGAAAGGTTTTAAAAAATTAAACTACTTTGCAAAAAGAGAGTGTAAATTGTGCGCCAAGTTAGTGGAGTGGTTAAGACGACATGTGTTGTTTTTCTAATTCCAACCAATTTATATAAAAAAAAAGTAAATTGTGCGCCATACAAAAGCTTGATCACGTTAAACGTCAGGCTGATGCAAGCACAGCAAACATGCGGTTGATGAAATGGAGAGGATGTAGTTGTGGGGGGAAGGTCCAAATGTCTGTGTGTGAAAGGCGACATAGGAGAAGGTAGTGTAGGGCCTCCTGAAGTGGAGGGGAGGGGTGGGGTGGTTGGTGGGGAGTGGGATGAATGTTGTTAGGTTGTCGTGTCGTGTTCACAGACACACCACCCCGATTTGGCCCACCCTCCGTCGGTGTGATGCGGTCCTCTCTTGCTTTCCCGCAGGCCGTCCGATCCCCACACGGGATCTGCGCCGTCAGATTCTGCTCTAGGCATTTGGCCGCGAGTGGTCTGTCGGACATGACAGCACACAAAACGCTGGATATATTTTTCTTTTATTTTCCCAATTTTGAGAACAAAGTCGAGCTTATAATAAGGGGTCCAGTGCATTCTCTTCTCTGCGCGAGCAAAGGACTGGTAGCAGCTTTAAGGTTAATGCCTTCACTGTTAACCATTTGAGTAGAGTCCTGCTTAGCCAATGGTTCAAGTTTTCAATCTCTTTAATCTGCATTTTCATCCACCTTTCCACCTAAAATTTCCTGGGATCTTGGGTTGTCTTTCGTCACGGATTTAAGGTCATGTGGTTGATTGATGCATTACCTTCGCTTTGTTGGATTTCTGGTTTATTCACTAGAAGTGATATTGTGCAGAAAATACAGCATATTTGCCTATATTTTAATGCTAGAATTTGTATGTATTTGCGTACAACTGCTTCTGAAATCAATGCCATGTATGTATGTATGTATGTATGAGTCTAGGCTCCAATTATACTACGTTTTTGTTGTACATCCCAAGAATATTTGCCCAGTTGCTAATGACATACTACATACATATGGATGCATGTATGACATGATTACAAAAGATAATGCAGATCGAAAATTTATTTGTGTGTGTGTGTGTGTGTGTGTATGCTTGTATGAGTGGGATTTAATTACATAACATGCCTTCGTAAAACACTTGAGGGTTATCTGGCTACATGCTAATGTCATGCTATCTATGTATACATGTGTGTGATTCGTAAAACACTTGAGGGTTATCTGTCCACAAGCTAATGCCATGCTTTGTATGTGTACATGTGTGTGATTTGTCTCTTATAATAGATATCAAGTCTGGTGTTTCATACATAGATTAATTGTTGATAACGTTGTAACATACTTTTCAAGTGGTTCTTAATGCAGATCTAATGTGTAGTAACACTCTGTATGCAACTGATAACACTCTGTATGCAACTGATAACACTTGTGACTGTGCCAGGCCTCCTTTTAGTTGCCCCCCACTCCTCAACGTGCAGACCTGGTCATGGATACTTTCCTCTTCACCTCGGAGTCCGTGAATGAGGGGCATCCTGACAAATTGTGTGACCAGGTGTCCGATGCCGTGCTGGATGCCTGCCTGGAGCAGGACCCGGAGAGCAAGGTGGCGTGTGAGACATGCACCAAGACGAATATGGTGATGATTTTTGGTGAGATCACCACCAAGGCACATGTGGACTACGAGAAGATTGTGCGTGACACTTGCCGTGAGATTGGCTTTGTCTCAGATGATGTGGGCCTGGATGCTGACAACTGCAAGGTGCTGGTGAACATTGAGCAGCAGAGCCCGGACATAGCCCAGGGTGTGCATGGCCATTTCACCAAAAAGCCTGAGGAGATAGGGGCAGGTGACCAAGGGCACATGTTTGGCTATGCTACAGATGAGACTGAAGAGCTCATGCCCCTTAGCCATGTGTTGGCTACCAAGTTGGGCGCGAAACTTACTGAAGTTAGAAAGAATGGCACTTGCAGCTGGCTGCGTCCAGATGGCAAAACTCAAGTCACAGTGGAGTATAAGAATGATGGTGGTGCCATGGTTCCCATCAGGGTGCACACAGTCTTGATCTCAACTCAACATGATGAGACAGTTACTAATGATGAGATTGCTGCTGATCTGAAAGAGCATGTGATAAAGCCTGTAATACCGGTGAAGTACATGGATGAGAAGACCATCTTTCATTTGAACCCATCAGGGAGGTTTGTGATTGGGGGGCCTCATGGGGATGCTGGTCTCACTGGGAGGAAGATCATTATTGATACTTATGGGGGCTGGGGGGCTCATGGTGGTGGTGCATTCTCTGGTAAAGACCCTACCAAGGTGGATAGAAGTGGAGCTTACATTGTCAGGCAGGCTGCCAAGAGTGTGATCGCGTCTGGGCTTGCACGCCGTTGTATTGTGCAGGTTAGTAGGGCAACATAAAATCTTCTCATCCACTCAAATTCAGCACAGTTGGTAGCTAATCATCAAGATATGTTAGGGCAAGGAAGTAACATAAATCTTAACTAGTTACATCAAGGAGATTCTTAAAGCTGAAATTTATAGAAGAAGCTGGATTTATAATTGAAACCCAAGTGTTTATATGAGTTGGTAAGTTATTCAATTTTTTGGATGTTTGTGTAGGTCTCCTATGCCATTGGTGTGCCTGAGCCCCTCTCTGTGTTTGTGGACACCTACAAGACTGGTAAGATCCCAGATGCTGAGATCTTGGAGATCATCAAGAGCAACTTTGATTTCCGACCAGGCATGATAGCCATCAACCTAGACCTCCCCCGGGGCGGCAACAAGCGCTACCAGAAGACTGCAGCCTATGGCCACTTTGGCCGTGATGACCCTGACTTCACATGGGAAATTGTGAAGCCCTTGAAGTTTGGAAAGGCTTGATAGAAAATGTATCTTTTGAGTCATTACCTAGCTAGGTATTGCTTGCAGAGTTTCTACGCTTTGCACAGGTATGTGAAATAAGGTTGCTTGTAATAATACAACCATCCTATGTAACTGCATCACTTGAAATTTGATTTTGGGATATGCTTTTGCAAGCGTCAAAGCAAAAAATGAGCTCTGGTTGGCTCTAGCCCAAAATTCTATTCATTTAAAAAATGTTAATTCCAATTATGTGAATTTTACCACTCTCACTGTCCATCGTGTATTTGTTTGATTCCGAAAGCAGAACCCAGGATAATTTATTGGACGAGTTTTCCAAAAGAATGAAAAAAAGTTAGTTGCCAATGCAAAGGAAGTAACCATCTTTTTTGCAAGAAATTATATTTTGAATAAATTATAGCAGTTCTATGCAAGATGGAGTTTTTTCATAGGGATACCAAGCCAAAGTTTATTGAGCCATGATTTATCTTTAATTTTTTTTTCAAGAAAGAGACTTCTATTAAGTATGGAAAACAAACACGGCTATAAACCAGAATAGAATAGAAGCATCCTAGTATGTAAGGTAATTTCAACCATTGAGGAGCATCATGATGTTATTATAGACTTGTGGAACTAGAGGAAAAGAAAATGCCATGGTTTCACTTCCACATAAATATAATGTGCTTTGCTTGTGCGAAACGAGGACCCTTGAATACGAGCCTAAGTAGCCATGAGAGTATGGATGATATCACCCCATAGAGTACTAATGCATTGAGACGAAAAGATTTGGACACACAATAGCCTCCATGCATCTAGCTCTCCAAATTTGCCATCCTGTAGTACAGGCAACAATCTCCCAATTGGTGTGAATCCTTTGTCAGGGGGTATATAATCAAAGTGAGGAATATCTCACAATAAATCATGTTGGGCAGTACCTCTATGAATGAAGATAGAAGAGTCTGTACTGTTGTCCCCATAAAAAGGCTATGGATCGGATTGAAAGAGCCAAACTGCCCCCCAGTCACATGCATGGCATGGCCACTCAATTTGTCCATAAGTTGGGCTATAGAATCCCAAATCTGTTGTGCAGTGTTACATCCCCATAAACAATGATGTACAGTCTCAGAATCTGTCGCACATCTCGGGTAGGTAGGTGCTATACTGAAAATCGATCTTCGATCTTGTTTGACCATGCTCTGGGTGCCTGCTTCAAGCTATACAAGGCTTTGTGTAACCTGCACACAAAATCTGGATGTGCATCACTCTCATAACCTGGTGGCTGCATCATGTACACTTCTTCTTGAAAATCACCATGCAAGAAAGCATTCTTTACATCCATTTGATATAAAGACCAACCCTTTGCAGCCATAGCAATGACAGCTCTCACGGTTGCCATTCTTGCAACCGGACTGAATGTCTCCTCATAGTCTATGCCATAAGTATGCGCATAGCCCTTGGCAACCAATCTTGCCTTGTACCTACTCACTGAACCATCACCATTGTGCTGACTTTATACACCCACTTATATCCAATTACCTTCTGTTAAAACCCTAAGATCTCTCTAGATAATTGTTATGCATAAACATGCATAAATCAGGCATAAACTCAACCACCCAACCACCCCCGAGCCCAAGGGATGCACACATGAATCATGAATGAAATACATCATACCTCTACCTTGATGTCCCATACCATCAAGAGGTATAACTCCAATCCAATAGCATGTAGCTAAAGTGTGAAATGGTAGATGAGTAGATATGGACCTCTACACAAGAGACTATACCATAAGCCCTCAAGTCTCCAAGCCCCCAAGCTCCCTTGAGTGTGCCCCATGCCCCTATTATATAGGAGGGCCCTCAAGTGACTCTTGACTTTCCATTCCTCATGTGTGACCCTTGGATGCCTGACCCTAACCTTAACATTAGACCTTGTTCCCATGCTCCCATGCTCACAAGTCTAATGTGGGTTAGCCTCCTAGTATATGCACACATAATGTGTATATAACATAGCACACATAATGTACATATAACATACTTCCCCTCTCTCAAAACATTGCACTCTTGCAATGAAAAGAAGGAGAACTGCGTTGAACAATCTCAACCGACTCCCGGTCGAATTCTCAATTTCCTTATCTTTCCACCTAATTTTAACCTCAGGGATTAGTCAACTACAAAGTTTCCTTTCCCTAAATTCAAGTACCTTATCAGGTTCATGTGGAACATAGGATAATTCATCGACTTTAACGAGTTCTTGAGGAGTGACTGTGTCATCCTCACCTCCCAGTTTCCCTTTCAATCTATCGATATGAAAGACTGGATGAACTCTAACAATTGGAGATAGTTTTAGTTCATACGCAACCGTGCCAATCCGATATATAACTCGAAATGGACCACAATATCTAGGAGATAAATTCGAGCATTTTCCCATTGACAAAGTCTGAAAATCTTTAGGAACATTAAAATAAACCAACGCTCCTGGTTCAAAAGACCGAGATAAGCGTCTCCTATCAGCATAAAACCGTGCCCTATCATGAGCACTCCTGATAGAATCCCGAGCTTCGGTCAGAATTTCCTACATATCTCGCAAGAAATCCCTCGATGCATCAAGCTCGATGTCAGGACTATGGTCCTACGGAAGTCGAACCCTAGCATAAGTTAATAGCTTTCGGAGTCTCGAGAGTATTATTAGTGCTAGCGGGGTTCAGGGGTTAATGGGCGTTAGGGTTTGGTCGATGTGTGTACACATCTAAGTTAGCACGGCTCTTAAGTAAGATGGGCGGCCGGGCTAGGAGGTGTGGACACAGGCTAGGGTTTTGGTATAAAACCCAACGAGAAACCCTAACTCGTCATTATATGGTTGGGAGGTGAACCGACTTCCACCCTCTCTTCTTCTCCACGCCTAGGCTATGGCGGCTTGAGGAAGACGCAGCCGTAGCGGAGGCGTTACACTAGTATCAGAGCCAGGCGACCGACGTGACCTGCACGAGAAAGAGCTCAACGTCGCAGCAAAAGAAACGAGCGCAGTCGCCCGTACGGTGACCTACACGAGCGCAACCGCAGCCTACGCGCGCCTGCGTGAACAGCCCACAGCGAGCATCTTCGCCGCCTACCCGTCGTCCGTACGGCCCCACCAGACGGCCACCTAAGGCGGCGACCAAGGCAGACCGGCAGTCCTCGAAGGCGATCGGTGAGCGATCGTTGGCGCGCCGTTGGCGAGCGCGCGAGAATTCTCCCTTACTTGAGTGGCACAAGGGGGAGGCTTCACCATCCAAGGAGTGGGGTTTTGAACCCACCACCTCAAGCTCCAAGGCAAGTGTGCTAGCCACTTCACCTTTTCACTTGTGTTGTTCTTCTCTTCAAAAGAGCTCTACTTATTCTTTCAAGGGAGGACACAAACTACAAGGAAAGTGACACAAACTACAAGGAAAGTGACCTTTTCACCTTCAACTTTCCTTCTTTCAATTTGTGAGAGGAGTTTTCTATGCTCCAAGTTTGGAAGTTTTTGGTGGACGGATCTTCAACGACATGCTACATGCAACACACTTTTTTGCATGCATGTGTTGATTGACGACTCAAGTGGTGATTTCTTCTCGATTTCCGTGCATGCAAGAGGAATTCTTCTACGACGCTTCAATTGGAGTTCGCTTTTGAAGGTAATCCGTTCTCTATTTGTAAGCACGTGCATACCATGGCCTCAGCGGAACCGTCTCATGTTCACTTCGATTTTGAGAATGATATGCATGATGTTAGTGAGGCACACCCTTTGGGTGGTGGTGTGGGTGATTCGCGACAGGCCGTTGCGCCTGATCAGGATGACAACATGACCGATGCCGAAGGGGGTGCGAGTCCAATAGATGATTATGGTTTGGTAGACACGGTAGAGTTTGGGCGTCTCACTTCAAGGGTAGTTGCACTTGAGCGCACTATAACAAATGTCAATACCAATCTCACAAACATGAGCACGCTTTTTACTGAATTTATGGCACGTTTTGCAAGTGGAGGGCCTATTCCGATAGTTATGCCTCCTCTTGTTCCAAATCCTATAGTAGAATCTATTGCACCATCTGCAACGCAGGAAGGGGCTATGTTAAAAAACGTGAAGCCGCCTGTGTTTAAGGGAGAGGAGCGCGATCGTAACAAGGATGCGGTCCATACATTTTTACACAAGTGGACGGACTTGCATCGCTTACGCCGCACTCCCGCTGCTGTTATGGTCACTGAGACGAGTCTCACACTTGAAGGTAAAGCCTACAAGTGGTGGATGAGTCTACCTATTGAAACTCGCCCTAAGACTTGGGAGGAGTTTGCGGCAGCATTTAAAAAGGAGTTCTTACCGCAAAATGAGAAAGATCGGAGTTGGACAGCCTGGGACAAGTGCAAGATGGAAGGTCTTACACTTAATCAGTATGTGTCCAAATACCGTGAAGTCATTCTCAAGCTAGATGGTTTGGACGACTTTCAAAAGGTTCGTGGGTTTGTTAGAGGCCTTGATAAAGAATATCAGGCAAAGGTTAAAACCCAATATCCTAAAACTTTGGAAGCGGCTATCCAAAGTGCCCTTATCTTTGATGACACCATGGATAAGAAGGGCATGGATAGACCGGCCAAATTCAATGGCTCGCAATTTAATGCTAATAAGCGTAAACTTGCCAGCAATTCTACTGAAAACACAAAGAAGTCTAAAGGGTCAAGTGGTCCGTTGTCTCCACAAGACTTTGAACGGGCCAAGAAGGAGAAACTATGTTATCATTGCTTAGGTAGTGATCATGAGAAGAAAAATTATCCACAGTTGCCTCGCAAGAATAAGGATAAGGAGAAGGTCAAGGAGAAGGCTGTACACATGGTGCAAACACTTCCCTTGGATGCTGATCCTAAGTATTCTGCGGTAGAGGTTTCGCACACTGCCGAGATGCATGAGTGTAATCTCACTGCATCTATGTGGCAAGAGACAGTTGGACCACATGATTTGGTCCGTATGCATGGCTCCATTTATGGTCATCGAGTACGTATTCTCATTGATGATGGTGCCACGCACAATTTCTTGAACTATGCATTAGTTAAGAAATTAAAGTTGCCGGAGACAAAGAGTTCTCATCGTTATGTGGTGTCCACCATTCAGGGGGATAATCACGATGTGTGGGATACTCTAGTACGGCAAGTGCCTGTGTTTGTGCAAGAACACACTATGGTTCTTGACTTCCAAGTGATGAATATGTCTCGTGCGGATGTCATCTTAGGACGGGAGTGGTTGTATGGGTTAGGGTCATCACTCAAAAGGAGTTATGAACATAATACGTTTATGTTTGAGGCCAATGGTAAGCATGTTTTACTTATTGGGGAACGTGATGTACCCCCAACACCACTCATATGTAATGCCGAACTCTCTTTTTTGGAGCATAGTAATCAAATAGAAGAAGTCTATTTTTGTTATTGTGTGTCTCAAACTAGTGGGTTTGATGTGCATGATGTTTCTTCTTCAAATGAATCTTCCTCAGCGATGCCTTCTTTCTCTTTACCTTCTTCTAAAATCTCTTTAAATAATCTTAAGCAACCAGTTAATGCTTTGTCTTTGCAACACCTGTTACAAGAATTTAAAGATATTTTTCCTAATGAATTACCAGAGGGTTTGCCACCCGAACGAGCTTTGCCTCATCGCATTGATGTCGTTCCGGGCACCAAACCAATTAGTAAGCCGTCGTACAGGCTTAGTGTGACTGAAGCAGCTGAGGTGGAACGTCAGCTTGCTGACTACCTTAGTAAGGGCTTCATTCGCCATAGTGCTTCACCATGGGCATCACCCATTCTTTTGGTGAAGAAAAAGGATGGATCCATGCGCATGTGTGTGGATTATCGCTCCTTGAATGCGGTAACCATTAAGAACAAATACCCGCTACCTAAGATAGATGAGTTGTTTGATCAACTCAAAGATGCGAAGTGTTTTTCTAAAATTGATTTACGTTCAGGATATCATCAAGTGCGTATTAACGCTGATGATATAACCAAGACTGCGTTTCGAACTCGCTTTGGACACTATGAGTTTTTGGTTATGCCGTTTGGGCTTACTAATGCCCCGGCAACGTTTATGACGCTTATGGATAGCGTACTAAGGCCGTACTTAGGCAAATTTGTCATTGTCTTTCTTGATGACATTTTGGTCTATAGTTCGACTTTAGAAGAGCATTTGGAACACTTACGAAAAGTTTTTCAGTTACTACGCGAGAATGCACTTTACGCGAAAGAAAGTAAGTGTGAATTTCTCAAGGATAGCATACAATACCTAGGTCATGTAATTTCTGCAGACGGAATTGCTATGGATGCTAGTAAGGTTGATGCTATTATGCGATGGCCAACACCTCGAAGTAAGGAAGAACTTCAAATCTTCTTGGGAATGGCAAGATTTTATCGCAAATATGTGAACGGTTATGCAAATATTGCCGCTCCCATGACTGATCAATTGAAAGGTGCGGCAATTACCTTTCAATGGCGTGAGGAGCAACAACGTAGCTTTGATAAGCTTAAAGTTGCTTTGGCTACAGCTCCCATCTTGGCAATTGTGGATCCTCAAAAACCATTTGTGATTGAAACGGATGCCAGTGCTAAGACAGTGGGTGCGGTTCTCATTCAAGATGGTCATCCTGTTGCCTATGAGAGCAAGAAGTTCAATCGTGCTCAACAAAACTACTCAGCTTACGAGCGTGAGCTCTTTGCCATCATATATGCCTTACGAAAATGGCGACATTACTTATATGGTGCGCAATTCGAGCTTGTTTTTGATCACGAAAGCATAAAGTGGTTTATGAACCAAACAGATTTGCAGGGTCGAAAGGCCAGATGGGCTGAGATCCTTCAGGAGTATGATTGCAAGCTACGCTATCGCAAAGGACGTTACAATATTGTAGCTGATGCTTTGAGTCGTATGCCGGAGATTAATTCGCTGCTATTCACAGAGTTGAAAAGCGAATTGTTAGAATCTTTACGAGGCAAATGCAAGCAGGATTCAACATACTCAAAGGTGTGGAATCATGTTCAAATGAGGGGTCCCTCTCACTCAAACGGTAGTGTTTCCAGTTCTTCCACACATGGTTCTTCTTTATCACAAGATGAACTACAGCGATGGAAAAACTTTTCCATCGATGATGGATACTTACTCCACAAGGGGAGAGTTTGTGTTCCATTGGACTTAGACACTAGGCGCCAAATTCTTTTTGAGTGTCATGATAGTCCAAGTGCAGGTCATGCGGGCATTCGCAAAACGTATGCTCTCGTAAGAAAGCATTTCTATTGGCCTGGACTTCACAAGGATGTTACTGACTATGTTCTGCAGTGTCAAAAGTGTCAAGTGAACAAAGCAGAACGTCTTAAAGCTGGCGGGTTACTGCATTCATTAGAGATTCCTGACGGAAAGTGGGAAAGTATCTCTATGGATTTTATAACGGGCTTGCCCACAACGAATCGTGGACATGATGCCATTTGGGTAATCGTGGATCGATTAACCAAGCTTTGTCGGTTTGTGCCTACTAAGAAAACAGTTACAACTCCAGAATTGGGACGCCTTTTCGTGGAGAATGTTTACCGACTTTATGGCTTACCATCCAATATTATCAGTGATCGCGATCGCAAGTTTAACAACCATTTTTGGCGAGCAGTATTCAGTAAGTTGGGTACTATGTTGAACCTTAGTACAGCTGATCATCCGCCCGCAGACAGATGGTCAGACTGAACGGGTTAATCAAGTGCTGGAAGATATGCTTCGGGCATATGTCAGCAAAAAACAATCTGATTGGGAGTCTTATTTGCCTATTCTTGAGTTTGCTTACAATAGTGCAAAGCATGTCTCGACAGGCTTTAGCCCTTTCATGTTGATGTATGGTTTTCAGCCACGTTCACCAGTGTCGGTGGGACTGGCGAATGAGAAAATCAGTTAG
The DNA here is from genome assembly GCF_041138505.1 of Cibotium barometz. Classification (NCBI taxonomy): domain Eukaryota; kingdom Viridiplantae; phylum Streptophyta; class Polypodiopsida; order Cyatheales; family Cibotiaceae; genus Cibotium; species Cibotium barometz. Next base: position 19,801,099 of record NC_141079.1, on the reverse strand, counting down.
GTTAAGGATTTTATCCAAGACCATATGGATATGTTGCGCCTTGCACGATTAAATGTTCGTCAAGCGCAAGATCGTTACAAGAAGTTTGCGGACCAGAAACGTAGGCCACTTCACTTTCAAGAAGGTGATTGGGTGTTTCTGAAGGTACCAGAAAACTCCACCAGTTTAAAAACGGGTCCCGTACCAAAATTATCGCCCCGATTTTGTGGACCGTTTAAGATACTCAAGAAGGTGAGCCCAGTAGCCTATAAACTTGAGTTACCAGCACATTCCAAGGTTCATCCCATCTTTCACGTAAGCCGTTTGAGGAAACGCCTTATGGGTCATGAAAGGCCGGTGGATGATTCTTTCTTGGTAGAATATGTGGAACCCCCAATACTGCCTCATGAACCAGAAAGAGTATTGGATTATCACATGTTACGTACTCGCCACCAAGTTCGGAAACAAGCTCTTATCAAGTGGAAGGACCGTCCAGAGGAAGGCTCCACTTGGGAAAACATTAGTGTGATGAGGAAACGTTTTTCCACTTTTGTTTTCGAGGACGAAAACTCTTTTCGAAGGGGGGAGTAATGTCAGGACTATGGTCCTACGGAAGTCGAACCCTAGCATAAGTTAATAGCTTTCGGAGTCTCGAGAGTATTATTAGTGCTAGCGGGGTTCAGGGGTTAATGGGCGTTAGGGTTTGGTCGATGTGTGTACACATCTAAGTTAGCACGGCTCTTAAGTAAGATGGGCGGCCGGGCTAGGAGGTGTGGACACAGGCCAGGGTTTTGGTATAAAACCCAACGAGAAACCCTAACTCGTCATTATATGGTTGGGAGGTGAACCGACTTCCACCCTCTCTTCTTCTCCACGCCTAGGCTATGGCGGCTTGAGGAAGACGCAGCCGTAGCGGAGGCGTTACACTCGATGTCCTTAAGACTGACATCAATAGGTGCCCTGAGTTGATACCCATACATAAGTATGCACGGACTAAAATAATAGCCGTAAATTTAGAACTGTTATAGGCAAATTCCATCATTGGAAGATATTTCCCAATATGATGATTTTCTAGAGACATGCACGAAGCATATCCTCTACAATCTGATTCATACACTCTGTTTGCCCATCAGACTACTGCGGATGATTAGAACAATTCACATTCAAAGTAACTTTTTCGTTGTAAACCTTTCGGAATAAAGTAGGAAAGCATGGCATTATAACAGCAGAAACCAGGGATTCATCGGCGCCCCGACATACCCACATCTGCATATGGAATAATCGACGTCTCGAGTTACCCATATCAACATAGAGAGTCATCAACGTCTCGATGAGTCACATATGTCCATCCGTAAACCTATCAGGTTGATTGTGTAAATCACCTAAAGTACGGAACTAGAGAAAGAAATGCCAACAAAGGAAGAATCCAAATTTCCTTATCCGAACACAACAAGATAAACTTGTTTGAACTCTAAAGAAAGAGATTTCAACAAGTGAAAATGCCGATGAGATTACCCTCATCAAAACATGCAGGCTATAGATAAAAGAAATTTATCTAGAGAATGCCCACAATATAACTTCTAGTGAATTTAGAAAATAAGATTGTCTTTGAATGTTGAGGTCAACATGCTAAGTGATGTAAGCAAAGCAACAATCTTGAGCCCAAATCATCCCATAAGATAATATATGTGAGGGATCACTAGCGTCCCATACCACCATGATACCACCCATACATACCTTAACAATTTGAAACTCCCTAGTATGCCGTCTAGGAAAATATGAATAAAATCCTGTGTAAAAGGAATAAGATGGCCTTATCCAGACTTTCACATACTAAACCTGTCTCTATATACTTGAGACTACATCAAGGAATAAATCCTTCTGAGTACATCATTAGAAAAGAAATTGAATTATTGGCGCCTTTCTAACGATAACTAACACAATAAAGTTAGGGTAGAAAAATAACTCACCTAGATATATAAGCAACTAGGTATCCGAGTTGGAATATGTACAAGAGTACAAAAAATATACTCCAAAATTACGTGCAAAAAACGAAGGCAAGTGCTACCTTCAAAGCACATGTAATTATTCAAAAGATCAAAAGATCCTTATAAAACCAAGGATAAAAGCATAGAAGCTCCTTAAATCCATAAAAACCATAGTTGATCATAAAAATCAATGCATACGATCTAATGGACATAAAGCATGCCAAAAGAAGCATTAAAATTGGTGGCCAACTCATCATCAATCCGGAGTATATGAACGTTATGTTGTTCAAATAAAACTCCAAAGTAAGAAAGTGAAACACATGTGTGTAGCACTCAATAAAAAACCCCTAGACACAAGTGAACTAGGCAGAACCTGATGAGTCCATATAAAACTTGGAAAATATCCAATAAATTCCACCAAAACAAACTGATCAACTAACCCATGATAGAGGCTTAAGAAATTAAGCACAAGCCACACTTAAAAAAGTGCAAAATAAGTTATCATGGAAAAGTGTCAAAGGTGAAACACACTTTGAACGTAAATTATAGCCATCAAAAGAAATTAACGAACATGTCAAAAAAGAATGGCTAAAAAAATGGTAAAAAATCATGAATACATCGTTTAGAATTAATCCAAACATAAATATCCATTAATACGAGGTATAATCGTATTAATAAAATATGCGAATAACTCGCATCTATCTAATGTCAGTACGAGAAAACGTACTTCAACATTAAATAACCCTCGAAAATATTAAATTCTCGAGAAAAAAAATTATCATGAATTTTTTTTAATTTTTCCAAATTTTACAGGGCCTCAAAATATAATAATTTTAAATTCCACCAAACCTATCCTATGGCATTCTAAACCTATATTTTTTTAAAAAAATTTTAGCGATTAAATTTGCCAAAATACCATTGATATTTAAAAAATACCAATTTTTAGGATTTCTAAAAATAATTTCTAGAAATTTCCAATTTTTCCTTGAGAATCCCATCGTTCACGAAATTTCCAATTTCGCCCGACAATTCTCAAATCCAATGAAAATTTTTAATTTTAATGGATTTTTCTAATTTTTTGGTTCAAAAAATATATTTTTAAAGGAATTTGAATGGTCATGGGCGCCCGAATGGACACACCACATGCCAAACACCAACCCCACATTGTTCCGAAATTTAAAATAACCTTTGTCTAATTTTCCACTAATTTTCAGGAATTTTTTGAAATTTTTAAATTACCCCGAACGCATTTAGAATACGAACGGTCAAAAAATTTTGGAATTCCAACGGTTTTCCCGGAATACGGAAAGCCAAAAGTTTTGGGAAAATGAAAAGACAAAAAAAATCGGAATGTGAAAGGTCAAAGGTTTCCGGAATACGGAAGGTGAAAAGTTTTTCCGGAATTCGGAAAGCCAAAAGGTTTCGGGAAAACGGAAAGCCAAAGGTTTTCCGGAAGATGAAAAGCCAAAAATTTTTCAAAAAGAAATTATCAGGAAATTTTCAGAGAATTTTTTACTCAAATCCCAAATTTTTCAGTAATTTTCAGGCTTTTTCCAAGCTTTTTCCTGAAATATATTCAAAAGCTTTTTTTTAAAAAATAAAAAACTCATTTTTTTAAAAAAAATGGAAATTTTTTTTAAAAAAAAACCTTTATTGGCTTATGCCAATTTGATTTTTTAAGGGGGGGCAATTTTTTTCGCCCGGCTGCTGCAGCGCAGCCCCCCCGGTCGCCTGCGCGCGTGGTCATCTGAGAGAGATGGAGGGAGTGAAAAACTCCCTCCTCACCTTCTTCTCCCCTCTTTCCTCTCCTTCACCTCCTTTCCATTCTCTTTCTCCATTTCTCCACCCTTCTCTGTTAATTAGAGATTAGATTAATCTTTAATTAAGCTTTTTTAATTAAACTCATAATCATAATTAGACATTAATTATGATTAATGTTTAATTTAAAAAATTCCTTTTTAAGAGAAATTTCACAGAAAAATGAAGGAAATATCAGATTTGAGAGGCGGAGAGGACTCCACGCACACGGGAGAGCAATTTATGCATCAACACGCTGTCCCCTACTGAATTTCAGTAGCAAATTGACAGAAATTTGATCGCATTCCCGCGGAAAAAACCCGCAAAAATGTATAAAAATATATTTTTAATCATAAAAACGCTCAAAAAATTCCTAAAAAATTAGGAAAAAATTTCTAAAAATTCTAAAAATTCAGGGAATCCATCCTACAAAAATATCCATTTTAATAATTAATATCAGTGATATCCATGCATATTCATAGGTGAATATGTAGATGGAGTAATTAGAATATTTCTTTTAGATGCAAAAATGGTGGAAATTACCTTAATCCAAAATTTTCAGAAAATTTTGACCCTTAGACTAAGTTCTTTTGTGCACATTATAATTTATTTCTAATGCACCTTAGGAATTTCTTTTTAAACTTCTGTTTCGGGAAAATTTATTTTAATAAGAAGGGATATTTTGCCATCCAAAGATATCTAAAAATTGAATTATCTGTCTCTAGAATATTTTCTCTCTCTAGGCTAAAACAGATAGAAACAAGATCTTTTATTATTCTGAAAAGGGGATTGATTACAGGGGAAGAAACTGGACATCTTGAGGGGATGGGGAGGAATGTTACAAATTGGGACACTTTGTAGTATCATGATGACCAAAGGATTTACAATTATGCAGTACAGGAAAATAAGTTCCTTGTAAACACAATGGGGATTGGGATGGTCGTAGTGATTGCACTGAACGAAAGGTTTTTCACGTCTCACTTGTAGAAGCATTAAGGATGTTTGGCTTTGAAGGATTTCATCCTCTCCTTAGAGATGTCAATTGAAAGCTTTTAAGCAAGGTTACATAGAATTCGGGGAATGGCAATTTTGAGATCGATCATTCTTTAACCATTGCTTCACTTGGTTTAGATGAGGAACATCTCGTAACATGATCATCTTCCATCATGTTTTCATCTAAACGTATTGCTTCTTTACAACATTGATGACACGTTTCTGGATTGGATACAATGAGTTGTGTAAGCTGTTATTCTTTAAGCCCATCATGAAACATCTCTTCAATTGAGAATCGTTTAATTTCTCCCATGACTCACATCGTGAGTCCAAGAGTTTTATCCGAAGTATAAAGTCTCTAATGGTTTTATTTGGTTTATGCTCAATTGAATAGAGTTCTTTTGCTGCACTCCACCAATCACCTTGTCTTGAAAAGGCGTGGATAAAGGCTGACTTCAAGGTTTTGAAGTTTACCTGATCGTCGGCATCAATGTGATGAACCATTGACTAGCTTTTCCCTCTAAGCATAGGTTCAATGCATGTACCTTGGTGGGGTAGTTTGGATTTCCAAAGGCTTCACATCTTTGGTCAAACATTTGAATAAATTGAACAGGATTAGTTGTTTGGTCATATTTGCCCATAATTTTGGAGATCTGTATGGCCGTAATTTTTGTATGAGTCACTGAGGCCATATGTGAGTGCTCTTGATAGTAGGGACTCACCGAGTCCTTGGGCTACCCCCTTCCTAGACTAGTCAATATGTCCAAGGTGTGGGCATCCAGGGGTCGGAGAGGGTTGGTACCTATAGGAATTGTAGAAATGCTAGGTAAAGGACCAAAGCCCGTTAGGATTGAAGTGACAGGGGGTGCGAAACCTGATGACACTCTTGTTGTTGGCATGGCAAATGGTATTGGGAGGTGCATTTGGGCATAGATCTCAATGGCTCAAAGATGTCAGCCATTGGGTTCAATGTGAGGGTGTCGGCCCACAGTCTCTCTATTGTTGCCATGTCCGATTGCCTAATTTCTCCTTAATGAGCAAGAACACGTGTTTTTTTTTGTTGTTTTTTATACTCAGCCCGTATAGCCTCAAGAGGCATGGCGTACTCTTTGTTGGGTCAAACGAGTGTCCGTTTTGCTCTAATTAGCTTAGGCGCTACACGCACATAAACCTAGGGATATTTTTTCGAAAAAAGTGCATGCTAGTAACTTCCCAGATGAAAGAGGAGGTCCTAAAACCTCATTTCCATCATTATCTCAAGACAAAAAAAAAGATGAAAATTTTTTCCTTGTTTCATAGCACGTTTTTTAGGGTGTTTCAAAAGGAATTTGAAAAAACTACATATGAGAGAGTTGTAGTATTTTTGGAGTACTATAACTTTGTCTCTCTGAGTCGTTTATGATTTTGTTGTTTAGACCTTCAAAAAGTAGCACGGATATGGTTCGAAGTCGTTTTCGTGCTGTTTTTTACAATTTTGTACTTTTCGGGCTGTTCTTGCCTCGATTTCCAAGTCGAATTTTGAGACTGCTGGTCGGAGGCCAAAACGATCGATTTTGACTTCAGACAACCAAGACCAAATTTAAAGAGCTCGATGTCGGCCTTCCGATGAGCACTAGAGCGCCTTCATCAGATTCATGGTTTAGGAGACACGAGCCTCCAAACAGGGGTGTTTTTTTTTGCTGATAGACCTTTCTTGTCGTGAACTACCAAGGTGCAGTTCACGACATGAAGCGGACTTCACGGATTTTATCAATTTTATTTATTTATTTTGGTCTTCACGCATGAGATGCTTAGAGGCCGTGAACCATGAGACACTTAGGCCGTGAGACACTTAGGCCTGAACCGTAAGACACGTGTCTCATGCATTTCTTTTTGCACCAGGGCTATTTCATGCCGTGAAACACCTTAGGGTTCACGTCGTCTAGGACGTGAACCCTTAAGGCATGAGTGTAGAAATGGTTCACACCGTGAGCCACGTAGCTCACACGATTTATTTTTTTAGCACGGATTCCTAGGCCGTGAGATCTTAAGGTGAGTGTAGAAAATGGTTCACACACGTGAACCATTTTTTTAAAAATTTTTTGGGAGTTTAGTGGGAAATTTGAATTTCCTTGCTTGGGAGGTATATTTTTTGAATTCAAAATTAAGAAGATATGGACATTTTCCCAAAAAGGTAAGTGGGAATCAGAAAACCCCCTTTTACCCTTCATAAATGACCCCCAAAATAGACAATTTGACAACTCATGAGCATCTACTCTTTCAATGCTCATTAGTCTTAATGAGTTATGTATAAAAAAATTGATTAAGAATTAATCTTAAATTAATCTTAAATTAATCCTTTCACTAATCTTTCCCTCTTTTACACTAATCAAGGTCTCTAATTAACCCCTAATCACTAATTTTAATTCACACAATTGAGCACATCATTGGATAGAGCAAGGAATCGCTAAGCTATGTGCATCAACTAATGTGTAAATTTATGTATAATTGGAGATTAATGGAGCTCTTAATTTTGGTCTCTTCTTTTAAGGTAAAATTAAGCAAAAGAGAGTCAAATTCCTCCAATTGATGTAATTAGGTGTTTTGATGCATCTAGATGCTCTCCAAACACTCAAAAACACTAATTTTGACTACTTACATGATCAATTTGGATCCCAATTAATATATTTTCTAATTTTTTTGTCTCTTGAAGTGGATTAATCACTCTTAATGACAAAAACCAATCAATTAATAGAATTAATTAATTTCAAGAGTTTTTTTTATGGTTTTGAGAATTTTTTTGAAGGATTAAGCAACTCCTAATGCTTGCTAACACTCTAATTCATACAATTCCAACAAAAAACACACAAAATAAGCTAAAATTAATTATTTTAGTTCTATGTTTAACACTAAAGAGAGCTAACATTCACTAAAAAATGCATTCTATTACATTGTTTGATGCAATGGTGGATGCAAACTAAACCTAATACACTCTATGTACAAGTCCTAAGAACATGAAAAACCACATTAACAACAACAAAAACAATAAAATTAGCTAAAAATTAAGTAAAAAGCATTCTTTACAAAAATAAAAAAGAGAGCTATTCTACACCAAATCACACACAAATCACCAATCAAATTCATATCTTTTCATGGGAAACCTTTAATCAAGACAATGGGCAATGGGTAATGCATAGATTAAAGAAAAACGATGGAAAAAGCCAAGGGATGGCTCCCCGACAACGGTACCAAAAATGTTATGGCTCACCCTAACCCCCCTCTTGAAACACATCCAACAAGAGATTACCTGGTGAACTGCAACTGTCTCGTGAGGATCAAAAATGTTATGGCTCACCCTAACCCCCCTTGAAACACATCCAACAAGAGATTACCTGGTAAACCACAACTGTCATGAGAGGATTTTTCTAATAGCCGAGCTCATAACCTTTGAGGTCTCCAAGCTCTATAACTCCTTGAGAAGTAATTCCACTGCACCTTCCACAAGCGTTGTCACACTGTCGCATTGCACTACGGGTACTCATCCCTCCTCTCACCTCACATCACTCACACGCACTCACTAGCATGCATTAGAGAGAGAGAGAGAGAGAGAGAGAGAGAGAGAGAGAGAGATTAGCAAAAGGATTAGCAAGAGTTAGACTCATTTGCATAATGGGAGAGTATGTTGTGTTATGAGAGAAAATCACTTATATACATGGCCATAAGTGTTTACACTCACTTTAACTGTGGTCGGCCGGGCATTTTAGGCCTAATGCTATTACAATGATTACTCTCATAATATATCCATGAAGTACATCACTTGGGACTTCATCCTACATGATGCTACCACATGCTCTTAAAGTGGGAATCGCCTTAAGTATTCTATCAGACCATTACGAGCGCCCATCCAAATTGGCTTTGGACACCATTGCTTCATATCTTGAATGTATGACCCTTTGGTGTATCTACGTTGACTCCTTGATGTAATATAATGGTAGTAGTTCTTGTTAACCCTAGGAATGGGTTAACAAAGCCCACTTGTACTAAGAAAAGAAAATCTACCTAGGGCCAAGAGGGAAGGGGCTGCTAGTCAAAACCTGAGAAGTAGCTTCTGGAGAATGAAATTCCACCTAGAAGAAGCCTCAACCAAGCAAACGAGTAGCTTGGAAGTGCACAATCAGCTCTAAAGAGGGAGAGCTGCTAGAAGCCATTCATGGGCTTGCGACGAGGAACAAGATGGGCGGGAGCCATAACCCTCGCAACAAGGGTGGTCTGTACCTCAATGTCAATGTCGTGCTGCTAAAGAAAGGTGAGCTCATCTTGTGAAAAATTAATGATTCTCCGAGCTTGTGGGGGTGACGAAAGATTGGCTGCAGTGGCAAAAACGCATGCGATTTCTCTTCAATCTTCTCTCCAACTCTAGTTTTTTCAAGTTGACCCAAATTTATGATGATACCAGGCTAGCCGAGTTTTCAAACTCGGCCAAGTTTACAAATGTGTCCGAGTTTTCAAACTCGGTCGAGTTTACAAATGTGTCCGAGTTTCTTGAGCCATGATTTAGTTAACTTAGTCAATGAAATAATTTTTGGTGATTTTATGCTGATAAATCTGTGTCATCTCTTAAACACCAGATTGAGTTGTAAAAGGGTAGACACTGCCCTTGAATCTTGAAATTGGATCGAGAGGTAAGACCCCCTTCACATTATCATGAGTATGGCATAAGAAATAGCCAAATTTAATATGGAGCAGTTTTACACATGGCAGACAAAAACCATGTATCTGCTTTTTCACGAGGAAAATCTGTGGGGGCTAGTTGAGGGAAGAGATGAATGCCCAGAGGAGGTGAGAGGGAAAATGAGTGGAGAGTAGGAATGAAAAAGCATTGGGACTTATTGCACTCAGTTTAAATGATGACATCATTCATCACATCACAGGGATACAATGAGCAAAAGATGCATGGGATGAACTCAATAAATTATTTGGCATACAAGCTAAAAATTCAAAGATAAATCTGTTAATGCAATTCTACAAATTGGATATGAAGGAAAGTGAACCTTTAATCACACACTTGAACAGATATAAAAGCATTAACTGGCAGCTACTATTGGCAAAAAGGTAGAAGATGATGAGGCACTAGCAGTGCTTCTGAAGAGTGTGGACAAAGGTGAATATGAAAACATTGTAGCAACACTAAAGAATGTACCTGAATTGAAGCTACACGAGATAGAAGGAGCTCTACTAGAGCAAGAGAGCAGAGGCAAAGAGAAGAAATGGCTCAACTCAACAGCAAGAGAAGAAAAAGCATTCTTCACCCGAGGAGGATTCTCACGAGGACGAGGATGAGGAAGAGGCAGAGTAGGAGGAAGGACCTTCACTTGCCACAACTGTGGAAAGCCAGGACACATGGCAAGAGACTGCTACAGCAAACCTAGTGGAGAAGGAACGACATCGGCAAACTTCATGGAGGCTCCTATAAGGAAGTGGAGTCGGATCATCTTTTTTGTGAGAGAGAGAGAGAGAGAGAGAGAGAGAGAGAGAGAGAGAGAGAGAGAGAGAGAAACCCCACAACCCAATGTAACCTGCCCCAACAGAGTAAAACCACCTTTGAGCCACCGATGATGTAGGCCATGTGGTAGATGCATGTGTGAGCACTTTAGTTAAGGTCACGAGCACTTGTAGTAGCCTTGGACACATAGAGAGAGAGAGTGTCAAGGACTATGAGTTTAGGGATTTGAGGCACTGGTCGCGGACTATCGAATAAAGGGAAACTTGGTATAGGGTCCAGGTGTGCTAGGAGTATTCACTTGAGGGGAGGTGTTGAAATATACAAGTGAACAGGGTGTGTGCGGGAATAAGCCCTTGGCTAGAGGTTGTAAAAGAGAATCTGTAAATGTGAGAGAACCTGTGAAAAGGTGAGAAGAATCTACTGGGAGAGAATAAAGGGTAGGATGAGGAGATTTAGAAGGTGTGGAGATATTCTGGGAGAGGTGGAGAGAATCAAGCAAAAAAGGTGGAGTGAATCAATCAGTGGGATTAGATGCTTGGATGTAAACCCTATAAATTGAGGCATTGGCCTAATGAGAATTCGCTGGTTTTTTATTATCCATGCCTACATTAAGCTATCAATTAATTGCTCACTAATCACATCTTAATTATCATCTAATCTCTTTGTTAATGATGGTTATTCTAGCATTTGATCCACCATAGCTCATCACATTGCTGTAATTTTAACAACTTCCTGGCAGCAGCTTCACCATAAATCGACGAGTGATATAAGGATACGTCACCATTAGGAAAGGGGCTACGTTAACCACTCTATTAGTTAACATAGTTTCACCCACCTAACCTACCATAAAACACTTTGCCATCTTACACACACAAATGAGCACAACTTTTATAAGATGATAGTGAAACATATAAAGTAGCCTTACCACCATGAGCTTAATGTTAAATAGGAAAACTCTACAGAATTAGTGTACATAGTTTCTTAAGAGTAGTAATAGAGGTCGGACCGTTTTTAAGTTTGAACGATTTAGTGTAAAAACTATATGAGTCATTTTTTTACAATAAACAATACACAGTTTACATGTGAGGTCTTCTGCTTCCCTCCTCTTGCTTGCTTGTATGCTTTCAAATTTATGCTTTTGCTACATGGATGCATCCTTAAATAAGTTTGATTGTAGGCTTCCCTCTTTGTTTAGCTTCTTCTTTCCTTGCTTTTTGTGAGAGAGAACCATTGTGAAGGACCATCTTTTCTTGCCTCCATCTAGCTCTCCTTTCATTCCTTTGTGAAAGCTTTAAGTGACACATGCTTCGATATTTTGAGAAAATGTGGTGCTCATGCTAGATCAAGTGTGTGGAGGAAAAGAGCTCACAAAATACAAGAATAAACTCTTGCTTATTAAGTTGTTTATGAATACAACTAGGCCTTGCTCAATTACAAAATGCCTCATAGCTCTACCTTTAAATAGGTGAGCAAGTGGACCTTAAGTCCATTCACACACACCCTTCTCTTCCCCTTCTACATAACCTTAGTCTCTTAATACCCCCCCTCAATACCAACTATGGAAGAATGGAATAGGTGGTATTGGACATAGGATGCCTTTATAATATTAGGCGTACAAGGTTTGGAATATAGGTGTGATTACATTGAGAATTAAAACAATTTCTCAGCAGAGGTAGAGGCTGATACAAAGTTTGCCTCTGACTCTTTGTTAGGACATTTAGAAGTGATATGCCCCATTTGTTTACATTTGTTACATTTCATTTTGTTGGGATATTTGATCCAACAATTATTTGCCAAATGACCCACTCTTTTACAATGGGCACATCTTACTTTGACCACTTTTGATGTGACAAAGCTTGTTCGATAGTCGATGAAGTGGTTGCATTTGAAGATTCAGCTGCTCCCTTTGGCCTCTTTTCTTCATCAAGACATGATTGAATGACTCCTTCGAGGGTGGGATTAGGTATGTTCTTCAGGGTGGTGACCAAGGTGGGGTACACCTTCTTGACTGCTTTGAGCAAAATAGCCACTGCATCATCTTCATCCATTCTTGCATTCACTGATGCAAGTTGAGCCATAAGGCCCTTCAAGTGACAGATGAAGGCTCCAATGCAATCTCCCTCTTTGATTTCCAAGCTAAAAAATTCTATTTTGAGTGAGATCTTGGAATTCTTACCACCACGAGCTCCATAGAGCTTATCAAGCTCATCTCATTTCTCCTTTTTGCAGTCGGAAGCTGTTCCACATGGTGGATGAGTGCCTCATCAAGATGAAGCATGATGATGGCTTGTGCCCTCTCATTATCTTCAACATCTTCAGTCTTTGCTCGATCAATAACCTTGGTGCCGGAGATGAATGGCCAAAAGCCTTTGGACATCATCTTGTACTTGACAAGGACTTGCCAAGTGTGGAAGGCCTCTCCCGAGAACTTCTTGATTTGAGTGTCCTTTGACATTGGGTATTGAAAGAGATTATGAGAGAGTAATGGGCTGATTATGAAGAAGAAAAAACCAAAAATTTATGATATTTAGGTTTAATTAGTAAGAGAGAGGCTTATGAGAGTGTAACAACCCTAATCAAGTTGAGAATGTTGCATAAATAGGAGATTAAAATAGTAATTTTTATGGTTTAGCACTTAGTATTTGTGCTTAATTACTAATTTTGATGGATATTGGCTACATTAGTGTTAATGAACACTTTGGTTGGTGATTAAAATCACCATTAGTGTGTAGAGAACACAATTAGTACTAAAAAGCATATTTTTAGTATCAAATGACACTTATTTTGGTGATTAGCTCACCATTAGTGTTTAATAACACTATTAGTGTTTAAGAACACTTTATAATAACCTTCCTTTGTTGGATTAAAAGCTTAATTAGTGTTAAATAACATAATTAGTGCTTAAAAGCACACTTTGAACACTTTGAAAGCTTGAAAGTTGATGTTGATGATGAAGCTTGTTGAGAATGAACCTGATGTGGTTGGCCACTCTTCAAAATCAAGATGAAGATCAGCACTACCGCTACACTTTTGTGGTGATGAATTTTGGATGTCAGCCAGTTTCATATGACTGCATCCTCGATAGACCCTTTATGAGAGAATCAAAGATGATCCATGACTTGGACACTGACCACATTTACATTTGAAGGAAAGATCTAATCTTCACCACTTGAGTGATTAGAGCAAGGGAGGAGATGATATGAGCAAGAAAAAATGAAAGTTGAAGCTTTAATGAAAAGCTTTCATTGGAGAAGGAAAAAAGGCGCCTGGTTTTTTTCTCTATACCGGCGCGTCGCTGCATGAAATGAGCTCATATTAGAGCTGTGGAGTCCTCATAGAGTGGGCTACCAAAGCCCTAAAGCTTCTTGCTTAATGATGGCCTACAGTTGCTGTATGGCTGTACGGCCAGCGCTGCTGCAGGAAACTGGCCGCCGACTTGCTGCTGCAGACGTAATGCCGCCGCGTGGAGACTTCTTCTCTTCAAATTGGCCATAAGACCTGATGCGCCCACAGCTCCTCTACATCTCCCATGTTGAAGTCTCAGAGAGATATGCCCTCTACACACTGCTGGAAGGCCTCCACCAGCAGAGGGTTGAGCTCCACACAAGGGAAGATAAGAAAAAATGAAGATTTTTGACCTATTCTACACCACAAGTGGTTCTAATCAACCAAGCTCTAGATACCATGTTGAGAAAACGTGGTGCTCATGCTAGATCAAGTGTGTGGAGGAAAAGAGCTCACAAAATACAAGAACAAACTCTTGCTTATTAAGTTGTTTATGAATACAACTAGGCCTTGCTCAATTACAAAATGCCTCATAGCTCCACCTTTAAATAGGTGAGCAAGTGGACCTTAAGTCCATTCACACACACCCTTCTCTTCCCCTTCTACATAACCTTAGTCTCTTAATACAATATATGACTAAGATAAACTCTTGATTTGAACATCCTTATGGCTAAGATAAACTCTTGACTTGAACATCCTTACGTTGAAATTCTCAATATAAAAAAATTTCCCCTTGTTCGCTGGTTTGGTTTGACTATATAGTTGGTTATCGCACTAGGGTGCATCGGATCCTGTCATTGCCTCTAGAATCAAGCCTTCAGATTTTTCTCATGCTACTAGCAACATCTCTGTCTATGAGGGCCTACAATAGCCACACACCGCTCTCTCTCATGTTGCCTGCAACAACTAAGGATTTGTATGTTTGAAGTAGAGCCAGCAAGGATGGTGTTGTGTAGAGATTTCTTGCACGTTGCCTGCAAACAAATAGCGTTACCTATAAGTGCTTGCAATAGCCACACACATCACTCTCTCTCACATTTCCTGCAGTTAAGATTCTATCCATTTATAGTAGAGATAGTGAGGGTGGTGTAGAGCTTTCTCTCATGCTATTTGCAATAGCTCTGTCTCTGTGAGTGTATGTAATGATCACACACAGCTCCCCTCAAGCTCTTGTGTTATTATTGCCACACTATTCTGACTTTACTTTGATGGCTTGAGGAAGCAACACCTTCTTTCCCACTATACCATCAACTAGTTTGTCTACCAACCCAACCACTGTTCTCATTGTGCTTTCAACACTATCAACACCACCAGGCTTGAGTGGAGGTAGGTGTGTTATAGTTTTGTGCTAAGATTTGATGAATATTTTACTTGTGGAAAGGGTAAGGCAATGATTGCTTCTAAGTCTATCTCTTTGTAGGGACTAGGTTTGTAGTCCCTTCTTTTCTCCAACCACCAAGTTGGACAAACATAAAAGGGACATGGTTCATGAAGTTGTGTTAAACTTAATAGCAAGCACGTCTCTATCCATGGGGGTGCATTTT
Organism: Cibotium barometz; assembly: GCF_041138505.1. Lineage (NCBI taxonomy): Eukaryota > Viridiplantae > Streptophyta > Polypodiopsida > Cyatheales > Cibotiaceae > Cibotium > Cibotium barometz. Next base: position 19,786,031 of record NC_141079.1, on the reverse strand, counting down.
TTTGGGCACAAAGATCCACTTTTGGTGGTGTAATCATGCACGAGTCTTGCTTTCAAATGTAGATATGATTTACAAAGCTAGACTCTCTCGTGTACAAGCATTTGAGTATGGCATGGTAGGACCTTGCTTGCTAGAAGTCCATAACTAAAGCTCACAACCCATATGTTGTAATTTTGACATCTTGTAAGATTCCCATTGGTTTAGCTATTGTGCAGTCAACCAATGTAACCATGATGTTTATGCCAACAATCTTCATGAGATGATATTGATACCGGTTCCCTTTGAGAGGTGGGAGAAGCTTCAAGCTAGGATCTACATTGTTATCAAAAATCGCAGGGAAGTATTTAATAATAAACGTATGAAATGGAATTTATAATTATTCATTTTGTGCAAGGTCCATATCTTCAAATTGACCTCCATGTCTTCTGCATCTTTCAACACAAGATTAAAAGGTAACAAGGTAACTCATTAGCATTCAAGTAGATACTATAAGTAGATTCACTAGATCTAACGATACGGTTTCTTCCTCTTTAATCCATTGTTTTTCATTAACATTAATGTCCACAACAACTACATCATGAGCATCTCTTTGATTTGCCTCTAATTCATTCATTGCAGATATTATCTCTTTCTTCCATTTGTGAGGTAGGAATGTTCTGTTTTTTAACATCTTCAAATAATTATTTGTTTCAAGGTGCACAACTATATTATGCACAACCCTTTTGAGTTTCAATAATCTGATTGGAATATTACCTATTACAAGAAATACCATAAATCTATTATTATTTCCATGCTAACTAGGAGAAGAGAAAATTCATAATAGATAAATAGTATCCAATTTTTTCTAAAAAGATTACTTGGTCACACTGTAGTAGTAGTACAAAGTACAAATGTATCATAATAGATTTATAGTATCCAAACTTTTTTCTAAAAGATTACTTGCTCACATTGTAGTGGCAGTACAAAATACAAATGTATCATGAAGATATAGTTTTGTTGTGTTTATAGCAAAGAATCCACTTCTATCTCTTATCATTGTTATATTAGGACCATTGTAGACCCCTTTGAACCAATGTACATCAAGCATGAACACATTAAATTTCCTAAATCCTATTTATATGACATATTTTATAATTTCACACTAATCAAGATTTGTATCACTAGCACTTGCACAACTCTCTTGAAGATTTGTCACTTGTTTAACTTGCTTAATAAAAGTTAGAGACTTTACTTCATCATGAAAAGTTTTACTTTTCTTATCAATATGCTCCATGTGATGTGAAGCCCATATGCAACCATAATGCTTCAAATTTACAATACTTCAATATACATATAAGCAAAAACAATTATTAAGAGAATGTGTTACCCTCTTTCCATACACCATAGGTTAGCACTACATAACATGTATATATATCACTTTGGTACAGAAATCCTATATTTTTCCATAGGATTCTTGGGTAGCATTGAGCTCATTGTATAAATTTTGTGGACTCATCTATGCTCACCACCATGTGGCACTTGTGCATATGAGATGGCCCTAAATTTTACTATCTACAGAGAGCATGGGTGAGGGAGAAAGGATCTTGTGTTCTTTCCCTTTGAATGGGATTAAGCTTTGTCCTATATCCGCCTCTCATCTTAGAGGTTGAGGTATCTTATTTTAGGTTTTTCTTAGGTTTGATGAGTGAGGTCTTCTTCTTGCTCATGAGAGAACTAGTAGTGTGCTTTCCCTTATAGTAGTACATATCTTTATGTTATAGTTATAAAGAAGGAAGAAGGGGCCAAGAGAGAGTGTTTACTTGAGTTCCATTACCTTGGGTCCATGGTAATTGTGAGATCCCTGTCCCCACCGCGCAATGAATTTAGGGGTGCTAGCAGTGGAAGTAGCACTTCTTGCGTGGGCGAGGGTTCCACACTCGAGGCCTCACCCACCACCACGGATATATGTACAAGAGACTAATCCATCAGTTCTTCCAAAACCGAACTTGGAAAAACTTCCCTTGTCCCCGAAAAGCACGGGCGATTCCACCAGGATAACTTTTCTCTATCGTAGTCAAAAACCTTAACTAACTGAACTAATCTGACCGAACACGTAAGTCCCATAGTCAGATCAAAGGAAAGATTGCACTTGGATCATAGAGACCAACGCTTTTTTCCTCATTAAGAGGCATAACCGTTGATTCTTTTCCATAGAATAACTTTTTATTCGGGATTTACTTCATCTATCATACCAATAGAAATTTAGTCTCATTTTAGGGATCCATCAGTCCAACCTAAGTCCCATGGGTTAGCCAACTGCCCAACCACTGTAGTGATAGGATCCAATTAGGAATTTGGTTAGGTTTTATCCCGGGTACCAGGAAAAAGAGTTCCCAGGCCCCCTAGCCGGATATTCATGCAAACTTAAACTAGTCACACCACTTACACACCCATTATGAAATTGCCTTTTTTACAGAATCAGCTATCTTTAAAAACAATCATTTAATGAAACCATGGTGTCACTGATCATAATCCTCAAAATCTCTGGTTAAATCTTTATTTCCAATCATTCCTTCATCGGTGTACCTATGGCATCATTGGCACCCAGAACGCTTACCACCTATCCACTCAGGGGCCTTAGCTCATAGTAACCGGCAATATATTCACATATCAAAATGGAATCTTCGTTGAAGATCAGCAAGATCAACCAACGGATCCATATAAAAGAGCCATGGACTCATCCGTTGGGGACCAGCAAGGTCAATCAACCAGATCCATGCCCGAATTCAGAAAACAACTCTTACTCCTTATTCAATATCTTCCCCGACGTACTTGTGGGTATCTTTGACGACCCAGAGCTCGAGCACTGTATGGTGAGCACCCTCTAGGATCCTTCACAGGTCACCTAGCACTTCACTCATAGGCTGCTTCCTTGGTCCCTCATCCACCGTACTAAAAGCTCACCATTTTAATCAAACCGAGGCTGGTCAAGACCTCGGTCAACCTTGCTACGCGAGACGTCCTCCGTCAGCTATTGTAACTTTATCAGCCACGACCTCATTCACAAGACGGTCAAAAATGCTTCCCCGACATTCTTGACATAAAACAGTCATCTAAAAACAGGTCATAAATATAATTTCTATAACGAACTCTCGTCTTTCCACATTAATCAACATTACGTAATCCACATTCATTTCATATAAATTCCCATTCTCATCCAATCACATCATTTTTCATCTCATCACTTCTTTCCTCAAATATCCTCATCAGATCTCATCCACTCGCATTTACCCATATCCACATCTCATCACATCTCATCCACTCGCATTTACCCATATCCACATCTCATCCACTCGCATTTACCCATATCCACATCTCATCCACTCGCATTTATCCATATCCACATCTCATCACATCACATTCATTCTCATCTCATCCATTTAGACCACATCACATTCACTCACATCACATCTCATTCAGACCACATCACATTCACTCACGTCACATCTCATTCAGACCACATCACATCTTATTCAGACCACATCACATTCATTCACAACACATCTCATTCAGACCACATCACATTCATTCACAACACATCTCATTCAGACCACATCACGTTCCTTCACATCTAGATCCCGATTCACATCCCATCACATCCATTCACATCCCATATCATTCATTCACATCCCGATTCACATGACATCACATCCCATACCATCATTCTCATCCGGATTCACATGCCATCACATTAATTCACATCCCTTATCATTCATATCTATCCAATTTACATCACATCTCATCGCCTCTATTCTCATTCATATTCATCACATCCACATATATTCTTCCATATACATCAACATCCATACTTATCACATACACATCCACATCTATCCTTTCACCTACATCTACATCCATCCTTTCACATACATCCACTTCCATCCTTTCACATACATCCACATCCATTCTTCACATACATCCACATCCATCCTTTCACATACATCCACATCCATCCTATATCATTCATTTACATCCACATCCATCCTTTCACATACATCCACATCATCACATCTATCCATCCATTCATTCACATTTATCTGATTCACATCACATCTCTATCCATCCATTCATTCTTTTATAAAAATCAACTTTAGTGTGGGAATAACACTTTTATAAAAATCCTTTTATACATCTATTTATGCATAAATAGATGTATAAATACATCTATTCATAAAAATCCTTTTATATAGCTATTTATGCATAAATTCAATTTTAAGGAAAATGACACTTTCGAAATAAAAATAAATCCTTTATGCATCTTTCTATGCATAAAATAAAATTTAATGAGAATAACTCTTTTGAAATAAAAATAAATTCCTTTATGCATCTTTCTATGCATAAAATCAAAATTAATGAGAATAACTCTTTTGAATTAAAAATAAATTTCTTTATGCATCTTTCTATGCATAAAATCAAAATTAAATGAAAACAACACTTTTATAATAAAAAGAGTTTCCAATATACATCTTTCTATGCATAGAAATTAATTCTAATGAAAATAATACTTTTACAATAAAAATATTTTCAATATGCATCTTTCTATGCATAGAAATTAATTCTAATGAAAATAACGCTTTTACAATAAAAATATTTCCAATATGCATCTTTCTATGCATAGAATGAAAATAACACTTTTAGAATACTCAAACGGAGGGGATTACTCTTTTTGAATAACATAAAGATAAAACTTATTTCCAAAAATTTAAGAAAATTTTGCCATAACCTCCTTTGTATGGCTGACCATTTTTCAAATTTTACACTCTAAATCTACTTAGAATCTACCCCAAGATGAATTTCGCACTCTAATTTAATCAATTCCCATTTTTTAAGAGAAAACAATACAAAAAGTTTAACTCCATTTATTTGATTACACATCTTGGATAAAGAAGGGCTGAATTCAATGAAGAGAAGGGGGAAGCCTTTCCACCATCAAGGCATAACATCCAATTTCAATTTAAAAGAAGCAAGAAATCATAAAACCATAGAATAGAATTAGAAAAAAGTATAATTTCTAACTTACATGGAGTTTTGTGAGCTATCCTTTGGCTTGAGGGATTGAGGGTTCTACTCTTGCTTGGATCACGAGTGGCCACCAATTCTTTGTATATGATCTGAGTGATCTAATGATGAGTTTTATATAAGGGATCTTTATCCTAGGATTCCGTTGGATTCTCGAGACTATCAGGAACCCCAGAATCAGTTGGATCTTAAGGAAAAGAGTTCTCCTCTAATTTTGCGAGATGAGGACATCTCGCGTTTTTTAAGTTGGGTAGGATGTAAGATTCCTCCCTCCGTTTTTTAAGTGGGGTAGGATGTAAGATTCCTCCCTTCGGTTTTTGAGGTGTGCAGGTGTGTAAGAACCTCCCCTTTTGAGCTTATAATTATTCCCCTCTCTGAAATAAAAGAAAGACCTGTTTTACCCTGTTTTGGCCTAGAGAGAGAAAATATTCTAGAGAGATATTATGTAATTTTTAGATATTTTTGGATGGGAAAATATCTCTTCTTATTAAAATAAATTTTCCCAAAATAGAAGTTCAAAAAGATTTTCAGAAGATGCATTAGGGAATCAATTGTAATCTATTCAAAAGGCCTTATCCTAAGGGTCCAGATTTTTGAAAAAATTTAAATTAAGGTTCTGAGGGGCCAATCAAATTCATCCAAATGTATGGAGGAGATAAATAGAAGAAATAAAGAAAATCTCCCCCCCCCCCCCAAAATGAGTAAATACTCACATAAGATGAAGAGTTGACTAAGGACAAGGATATTAGTTAAAAAAGAAGAGATATTTAGAGAAATGATGCATTTTTGACACCTCAGTTGATGGGGGAATTGCCCTCATGAAGGAGGTGCCTATTTCACATGTGTGGTTGAGTTTCAAACTCACAAATAATGAGATATTTTCATCTCTCCTCTCTCCTGCTTCAACTAGATCCAAAAAGTAAGCCAAAAAGTAAGCTAAACTTACCTAAAAATGGTCAAAAATTGACCAAACTGATCTGGAAAATTCCAAAATCAGTTTGCTTGGTTAGAGGCTCACTTTTTCTTATAAATGAAGCCTCCCCCTTTGTAAATGGTTAATAGTGTTTTATGCACTATTACTCTACTCCTCCCCATAGCCAAAAACTGTGAATTTCTTAATAATTCATTAGTTTTTGACCTCTCCCTCTTCTAAAGAACTGGTGGCCACTCTTGTTGCAAACAAGAGTAGATCCATCAAACCATCAAGCCAAAGGAAAGCTCCCAGAATTTCATGTAAGTTAGAAATCCTATTTTTTCTTTTTCTTTTAATGGTTTTCTAATTTTTTTGTTATCTTTAAAATGATAATCAGATGCTATGCCATGCTGGAAAGGCTTTCCCCCTCTCGCATTCTTAAATTCAGCCCTTCTTTATCCTAGTTAAGTAATCAAATTGTTTGAATTAAACTTTTCATATTGTTTCTCTTTTAAAAGTGAAATTTGATTAGTTTAGAATGCTTTAATCAAATTGGGGATAATTTTTAAGTAAATTAAGAAAAAAAATTAAAAAATGGTCAGCCATAAAAAGGAGGTTATGGCAAAAAATTTTAAATTTTGTGAAATAATTATTACCTTTTATTATTCAAAAAGAGTAATCCCCATCGTTTGTGTATTCTAAAAGTGTTATTTTCATACTAGGCATAGAAAAATGCATAGTAGAAATATTTTTATATTATAAAAGTGTTATTTCCATTAAAATTAAGTTCTATGCATAGAAAGATGCATAAAGAATTTATTTTTATTTCAAAAGAGTTATTCTCATCAATTTTGATTTTATGCATAGAAAGATGCATAAAGAATTTATTTTTAATTCAAAAGAGTTATTCTCATCAATTTTGATTTTATGCATAGAAAGATGCATAAAGAATTTATTTTTAATTCAAAAGATTTATTCTCATCAATTTTGATTTTATGCATAGAAAGATGCATAAAGAATTTATTTATTTCAAAAGAGTTATTCTCATCAATATTGATTTTTATGCATAGAATGATGCATAAAGAATTTATTTTTATTTCAAAAGAGTTATTCTCATCAATTTTGATTTTATGCATAGAAAGATGCATAAAATATTTATTTTATTTCAAAAGAGTTATTCTTTATTTTATTCTTTATGCATAGAAAGATGCATAAAGAATTTATTTTATTTCAAAAGAGTTATTCTCATCAATTTTGATTTTATGCATAGAAAGATGCATAAAGAATTTATTTTTAATTCAAAAGAGCTATTCTCATCAATTTTGATTTTATGCATAGAAAGATGCATAAAGATTTTTTTTTAATTTCAAAAGAGTTATTCTCATCAATTTTGATTTTATGCATAGAAAGATGCATAAAGAATTTATTTTTATTTCAAAAGAGTTATTCTCATCAATTTTGATTTTATGCATAGAAAGAGGCATAAAGAAATTTATTTTTATTTCAAGAGAGTTATTCTCATCAATTTTGAATTTATGCATAGAAAGATGCATAAAAGATTTATTTTTATTTTGAAAGTGTTATTCTCCTTAAAATTGAATTTATGCATGATTAGATGCCTAAACGGATTTTTATAAAAGTGCTATTTCCCACTGAAGTTGTTCTTATGCATAAATAGATGTGTAAAGAATCTTTATATCAAAAATAATAATTCTCTTACATTCTATAAATGGATGTGATGAGAATAGAAGTGATGAGAATGAGAGGTAAATAGGTATGATGAGATGGGATGCAAATCAGATAGATGAGAATGAATAGGGATTGGATGTGATGAGAATAGAAGTGATGAGAATAAGAGGTAAATGGGTGTGATGAGATGGGATGTGAATCAGATAGATAAGAATGAATAGAGATTGGATGTGATGAGAATAGAAGTGATGAGAATGAGAGGTAAATAGATGTGATGAGATGGGATGCGAATCAGATAGATGAGAGGTAAATAGATGAGAATGAATAGAGAATGGATATGATGCGAATAGAAGTGATGAGAATGAATAGAGAATGGATATGATGCGAATAGAAGTGATGAGAATGAGAGGTATATAGGTGTGATGAGATGGGATGCGAATCAGATAGATGAGAATGAATAGAGAATGTATGTGAAGAATAGAAGTGGATGTATGTGATAAGTATGGATGTGGATTTATGTGGGAGAATACATGTGGATGTAAATGTGATGGGGATATGAACGAGAATTGAGGCGATGAGATGTGATGTAAATTGGATAGATATGAATGATAAGGGATGTGATAGCATGTGAATCAGGATGTGAATGAATGATATAGGATGTGAATGAATGTGTTAGTATGTGAATCGGGATGATGTGAATGAATGATAAGGGATGTGAATGGATGTGATGTGACATGAATCCGGATGTGAATGAACGATAAGTGGTGAAGTGATGAGATATATGGGTAGATGCAAGTGGATGAAATCTGATGAGGATAAATGAAGAAATAAGTGATGAGATAGAAAAAGATGTGATTAGAAGAGAATGAGAATACTTATGAAATGATGTGGATTAATGTAGATGGATGTATGGATGATGTGGATTGATGTAGATGGATGTATGGATGATGTGGATCGATGTGTGGATTGATGTAGATGGATGTATGGATGATGTGGATTGATGTTTGGATAATGTGGATTGATGTAGATGGATGTATGGATGATGTGGATTGATGTGTGGATAATGTGGATTGATGTAGATGGATGTATGGATGATGTGGATTGATGTGGATTGATGTAGATGGATGTATGGATGATGTGGATTGATGTGTGGATAATGTGGATTGATGTAGATGGATGTATGGATGATGTGGATTGATGTATGGATGATGTGGATTGATGTGTGGATAATGTGGATTGATGTACATGGATGTTTGGATGATGTGGATTGATGTGGATGATGTGGATGGATGTATGGATGATGTGGATTGATGTGGATGATGTGGATGGATGTATGGATGATATGGATTGATGTGGATGATGTGGATGGATGTCTGAATGATGTGGACTGATGCGTGGATGATGCGATTGGATGTGATTTGATGTGGGAATGATGTGATGTGATAGGGATCAATGAAGAAAATAAAATTATGGAAAGATGAGAAAAGATGGGGACTAATGTGAAAGGATGTGGAGTAATGAGAAAAGATGGAAATATTGTTGGAACTGTATTTGTATGTGAAATCTATTTTTAAATGACTGTTTTATGTCAAGAATACTGGGGAAGCATTTTTGACTATCTTGTGAATAAGGTCGTGGAGACCTATCTGTTAAAGTTGCAACTGTTGAAGAACGGAGAGTCATCGGAGGACGTCTCACGTAGCAAGGTCGGCTGAGGTCTTGACCAGCCTCGGTTTGATTTAAATGGTGAGCTTTCGGTACAGTGGATGAGGGACCAAGGAAGTGGCCTATGAGTGAAGCGCTAGGTGACCTGCGAAGGATCTTAGAGGGTGCTGACCATACAGTGCTAGGGCTTAGGGTCGAGGAAGATACCCACAAGTACGTCGAGAAAGATATTGGATCAAGGAGTAAGAGTTGTTTTCTAAATTCGGGCATGGATCTGGTTGGTTGATCTTGCCGGTCCTCAACGGATGAGTCCATGGCTCTTTTATATGGATCCGTTAGTTGATCTTGCTGATCTTCAACGGAGATTCCATTTTGATATGTGAATATATTGCCGGCTATGAGCTAGGAACTATCGAAAAGGCCCCTAAGTGGACAGGTGGTGAGCATTCTAGTTGCCAATGATGCCATAGGTACACCGATGAAGGAATGATTGGAAATAAGGATTCAACCGGAGATTTTGAGGATTATGATTAGTGACCCAATGGTTTCATTAAAAGATTGTTTTTTGAAGATGCTGATTCTATGAAAAAGGCAAATTCATATTGGGTGTGTAAGTGGTGTGACTAGTTTTATGTTTGCATGAATATCTGGCTAGGGGGCCTAGGAACTCTTTTCCCTGGTTCCCGGGACAAAACCTAACCAAATTCGTAATTGGATTCCATCACTACAGTGGTTGGGCGGTAGTGGGCGGTCGACTAACCCATGGGACTGGATGGGGTTAGGCTGGACTGATGGATCCATAAAATGAAACTCAATTTCTGTATAGTACGATATATGAGGTAAATCTTGGATAAAAGTTGTTCTATGGAAAAGAATCAACGGCTATGCCTCTCAATGAAGAAAAAAGCGTTGGTCTCCATGATCCAAGTATAATCTTTTCCCTGATCTGACTATGGGACTTACAGGTTCGGTCAGATCAGTTCAGTTAGTTCAGGCTTTTGACTACGTCAGAGAAAAGTTATCCTAGAGGAATCGCCCGTGCTTTTCGAGCAAGGGAAGTTTTTCTGGATTCGGATTTGGAAGAATCGATGGATTAGTCTCTTGTCCAGATATCCGTGGGCCAAGCCCCAAGTGTGGGACCCTGTCCTGCGCAAGAAGTGCTACTTCCACTGCTAGCACCCCTGAATTCGTTGCGCGGTGGGGACAGAGATCTTACAATCCATAAGCCTATGCAATAGGCTTATGCATAAGCCTATTGCTTAAGGGCTTATGCATAAGCCTATATGCATAAGGGCTTATACATAAGCCTATATGCTTAAAGGCTATGCATAAGGGCTTATGTATAAGCCTAAACCCTAAGCCTATTACATAAGGGCTTATGGATAAGGGCTTCTGCATAAACCCTAAACCCTAGGCCTATGCATAAACCCTAAACCTTAAGCCCTATGCCTATGCATAAACCCTAAACCCTAAGCCTATTTCTTAAGGGCTTATCCATAAGCCTATGCATAAGGCTTATGCATAAGCCTATATGTATAAAGGCTATACATAAGGGCTTATGCATTATGCATAAGCCTAAACCCTAAGCCTATTGCACAAGGGATTATGCATAAGGCTATTGCATAAGACTTTGCATAAGGCTTATGCATAAGCCTAAACCCTCCCTAAGCCTATTGCATAAGCCTATGCATAAGGCTTGTGCATAAGCCTATGCATAAGGGCTTATGCATAAGACTATTGACCTAACCCTAATCCCCGAAACCCAAGAGTGCAGAAATACAAAGAGAAGAAGCATAAACAAAGAAAAGAAAAAGAGGGCTTACCTCTTCTTTGAGAAGCCATAGGAGAGGATTGGCCTAAACCCTTGTTAGTTGTTCACTTGAATAAAAACACTGTTGAGCGGGCAAACTAGGTAATATTTCTTGAAAACGAGAAACATTTAGCATCTTTCAAAGATTCCATTAAAAAAAGGCCAAATTTTTACCTTTTTTTGGAAAGTGGTCTATGCATGCGTACAATGCCGCCCAAAAATGACACTATTTAGGACACTCTATGCATTTTTTACAAAAAATGGAACAAAAAAAAAAAGACATGGTTTTGCTTACTTTTTGAGATTACAACTTAAAATCTAACAATAAGTATTAAAAAATATACCAAAATAGAGACCATTTTTCATTGACATCTTCAATCCAGAAAAGTAATTAATACAACTCTAAAAAAGGAGTTGTTTTTTAGACATACAACTCATGGCATAGTTATGGCTCCTCATCATCACTGCTACCTATACCATCACCATCACTTGTTCGTGTGCCTTCCTCTGAGGAGGTAGACGAGGCATCCTCTTCATCACTATCCACAAAGATATTTTTTTCTTCTATATATATGTACACCTGGAAGCTAAGACTCCTTGGGTTCGCTGTCGTGTTAGCACACCCGAGGATGTGCTACCAAGCTCAGAGTTATTGAAGCAAGGGATCTTCTCTTGTAAAATAGAAATGGTTAACTTTCTCAAGTAGCCTACTTTTGTGAGAGTAAAGTCATACACCAAAATATCTACCTCATTAAGTGGTAGTACACTAGTGCTAGCAGTGTTTTTTCCCCCTCTTGTGCTTGCCCTTTCCTTTTGTTGTATTTACCATTTCCAAGCTATACTTTCACTCAAATGCATTTGCATGAGTTGTTCTCATCACTGTTAGTGACAATGTATGCTCACCAATTGCATCTTTGTTTTGATAACTATTACCTTGTCAATCCAAAACGGATGTTTTAAAGCAGCATCCTCAGCTAGGGTAGCAACAAGGGTAACCTCTTTTATGTCTTGTGAATCACCACTCCACATATCTTGAATTCTTTTTCGCCTTTCTTTCAATCATCTGGCTTTTATGTACATCTCTCTTGCTTCCCCATGAAGAAGTTTATCGATCTCTGTTGGAATTGGTGCTACAAAATAAGTGGTTTTCTCAGCAAGAGTTGGCCACTGAAAAGAACTAGCTAGATTCCATGAGTTATTGATATTCCTTTCAAGTATTTCTTGTTGTTCAAAGAATGTGTCCCACCATTTTACATCTTGCTCTGCTGCATACTGCTTTGCCTTCTCGTTAGTGATCTTCTCTCTACAATGCACCTTTGAAAGTCCATAGCACGACCTACCTTGTTTGCCTCCTTTGCTTCCTTAAAGCTTTCCAAGGGTGCCATTTTTGAAGCTTGCATAACCATGTCTAGAATAAATTTGAGAACTTTAAGGCCACCTGAAGGAAGCCACTCTACATGTAGAGAAAATCTTTCCATACAATAAAGTTTGACCACTTTCTTCACAAGTTTAATCAGAAAGGCATGTTGATAACTTAGATCATTCAACTGCTCCAAGCACCTCCTTTTTTCTATCCTTGGCCCATTAACAAAAAACTTAAAATCCATTGTCTCCTTCAAATGCTCTACCATTGGCTTTGGTGTGTAAGCTTTCTCTATAAGTATCATTACTAGTTTATAAATCTATGGAGATCACCACATGTTCTCTCTTGAAAAAAGTGTCAAAATTCATGTAGTTTTTTAATCTACACATGGAATTCTATATGTGCTTTTAAAAAAAGTGTGTTTTTAAGCTATTTTAAGGCTTTAATGCATTTTTGGAGGGTGTAAGATTTCTCCCTCCAGCTTTTGAGGTGTGCAGGTGTAAGAACCTCCCCTTATGATCTTATAATTATTTCCCTCTCTGTAATAAAAGAAAGATCCTGTTTTACCCTGTTTTGGCTTGGAGAGAGAAAATGTCTAGAGGGAGGTAATTCAAAATTGAGATATTTTTGGATATAAAAATCCTCCCAGTGTCTAAAATGATTTCCTCTGAAATAGAAATTCAAAAAGAACTTTCCAATGTACAATTGAAATTGATTGAAAATAGGTATAAAGGACCTTAGCCTAAGGGTCCAGATTTTGAGAAATTTTTGGATTATGGTCCAATTAAGGTTCCTATGGACCAATAAGATTAATCCAAATGTAGGGAGGAGATAAATTGAAGAATAAAAGATAAATCCCCCAAAAATGAGTAAATGCTCACATAAGATGAAGAGTGAACTAAGGACCAAAGAAAAGAATTAAAAAAGCTGAATTTTGACACCTCAGTGTGGGGATCTCCCCTCATGAAGTAGGTGCCTTTTTCTCATCATTATCCCTAATTTTTAATCAATAAAATGAGATATTTTTATCTCTCCTCTCTCCTATTTCAAAACTAGATCTAAAAAGTAGGCTGAACTGACCCAAAAATGGTAAACAATTGACCAAACTGATCTTGAAAATTCTAGAATCAGTTTGCTTGGTTAGAGGCTCACTTTTTCCTATAAATAGAAGCCTCCCCCTTTGTAAAAGCTTAATGGTGTTTATGCATTGTTACTCTGTTCCTATCCTGAGCCATCTACATTGAATTTTTTAATACTTCAATTGTTTTTGGCCTAATCCTCTCCAAAGTGAATTGGTGGCCACTCTTGCTTCAAACAAGAGTAGAACCCTCAATCCCTCAAGCCAAAAGAGAGCTTATAAGCTCCATGTAAGCTAATTTTCTTACTTGTTTAATGAAGAATCTATGATTTTCTTAATTTTTATGTTTTGCAGATGTTGAATTAAATTCAAATGCTATGCCTTTGATAAAAAGGCCACCCCCTTCTCCTCTTTACATTCCAACCTTTCTCAATCCTAGAAAGATTAACTAAAGGACTAATTAAACTCTTTTTATTGTTTACTCTCTTGAATTTAGAAAATTATGTAAATTAGAGTTTTATAAATCTAATTTGGGATAATTTAAGTTAAATAAAGAATGATAAAAATGAGAAATGGTCAGCCATACAAAGGAGGTTATGGAAAAATTTTCCAAAATTTTGTGGAAAAGAAAGTTTGTTTTTATTCCAAAAGAGTAATTCCCACCTTTTTTGCATCTAAAAGAAATATTCTAATTACTCCATGTACATATTCACCTATGAATATGCATGGATATCACTGATATTAATTATTAAATTTGATTTTTATGCATAGAAAGATGCATAAAGGAAATTTTTTAATTACAAAAGTGATATTCTCATTAAATTTGATTTTATGCATAGAAATATGCATAAAGAATTTTTTTTTATTACAAAAGTGTTATTCTCACATTAAATTTGATTTTTATGCATAGAAAGATGCATAAAGAATTTTTTTATTACAAAAAAGTTATTATCATTAAATTTGAATTTTATGCATAGAAAGATGCATAAAGGAAATTTTTTATTACAAAAGTGTTATTCTCATTAAAATTAATTTTTATGCATAAAGAGATTTTTTTATTACAAAAGTGTTATTCTTAATTAAATTTGGTTTTTATGCATAGAAAGATGCATAAAGGAAATTTTTTTATTACAAAAGTGTTATTCTCATTAAAATTGATTTCTATGCATAGAAAGATGCATAAAGGAATTTTTTTATTACAAAAGTGTTATTCTCATTAAATTTGATTTTTATGCATAGAAAGATGCGTAAAGGAATTTTTTTATTACAAAAGTGTTATTCTCATTAAATTTTGATTTTTATGCATAGAAAGATGCATAAATGAATTTTTTTAATTACAAAAGTGTTATTCTCATTAAATTTGATTTTTATGCATAGAAAGATGCATAAAGGAATTTTTTTATTACAAAAGTGTCTCATTAAATTTGATTTCTATGCATAGAAAGATGCATAAAGGATTTTTTTTTTACTACAAAAGTGTTATTCGCATTAAATTTGATTTTTATGCATAGAAATATGCATAAAGGAATTTTTTTATTACAAAAGTGTTATTCTTATTAAATTTGATTTTTATGCAAAGAAAGATGTATAAAGGAATTTTGTTAATTATAAAAGTGTTTTTTTATAAAAAATGATTTTTATGTATAAATAGATGCATAAAGAAATTCTTTTTTTTAAAGCGTTATTCCTATTAATTTTGATTTTATGCATAAATAGATGCATAAAAATAATTTTTTTAATAAAAGAGTTATTCCCACTGAAGTTGATTTTTATGCATAAATAGATGCATAAAGAATTTTTATATCAAAATTAGAATTCTCTTAAATTCTATGTTTAAATTCCATGAGTATTTGATAAATGAATAATTAAATACTCTAAGAGAGAAATTTCTATCGTTTTATATTCACACGGATTGTAAAAAGAGAATTTAGGAAATCTATCGAGATCAAAATATTTAGATAAATGATTAATCTATTCCTCATTGGAATTCGTAACTAATTTAGAAATCAGTTAAGTGAATATTCAAAGAAAGAAATTCAATAAAATAGTAACTGAATTATCAAACCTTTTCGAGAAAGATAGATCAGAAAAAATCTTATCCGACGACTCGAATCTTGAATCAGACCATAACCAAGGCCAAACTCTTTCATTACTTTTGAGAAAAGAAGGTGTGACCAGTTTAGAAAAATACACTCAAAACTCCTGCCAAATCTGAAACTAAGTTTGAGACCCTTTGAATTAATCTGTGGATCAAGGTTATAGAATTTGAGGAATTTTGATATGAAATTTAGAACTCCGATCAAGAAGTTTTGGAGATACTAATTCAAGAAATACTCCTTGTATTCAAAAGAAAATCAAACTGAAAACGTGCATAGCAATGAGATGTGATGTGAATAGATGTGATGAGATGCGATGTGATGAGATGCGATGTGAATCAGATAGATGTGAATGAATGGATGGATGTAATGTGATGTGAATAGATGTGATGAGATGTGATGTGAATCAGATAGATGAGAATGAATGGATGGATGTGGATGTGTATGTGATGAAAATGGATGTGAATGTGTATGTGAAGAATGGATTTGGATGTGTATGTGAAGAATGGATGTGAATGTGTATGTGAAGAATGGATATGGATGTGAATGTGAAGAATGGATGTGAATGTGTATATAAAGAATGGATGTGAATGTGTATGTGAAGAATGGATGTGGATGTGTATGTGAAAGAATGGATGTGGATGTGTATGTGTATGTGAAAGAATGTGATGTGATGTAAAGAGATGTGATGTGACATGAATAGTGATAGATATGAATGTATAGATAGATGTGAGTAGTCATACATGTGAACGATTGGATGGATGTGGATGAATGAGATGAGATGTGTATGAATGAGATATGATGTGGATAGAAGTGATGTGATATAATGTGGATAGAATGCATGTGATGGGATGTTTATGAGAATGAATGTGGTGGATATGAATGAATGTGATGGATATGAATGAATGTGATGTGATGGATGTAAATGGATGTGATGGATGTAAATGGATGTGATGTAAATGAATGTGATGTGATGGATGTAAATGAATGTGATGGACGTGAATAGATGTGATGTGATGTGAATCGGGATGTGAGTGAATGAGATGTGATGTAAATTGGGATAGATGTGATATGTGATGTGAATGAATATGATGTGATGAGATGTGGATATGGGTAGATGCGAGTGGATGAGATCTGATACAGATAAATGAGAAAAGATGTGGATATGGGTAGATGCGAGTGGATGAGATCTGATGCGGATAAATGAGAAATGATGTGATTGGGTGACAATGGGAATACATATGAAATGGATGCGGATTAAATAATGTGGATTGAAGTGGAGGAACAATGTGGAAAGATGAGAGTTCGTTATAGAAACTATATTTATGACCTGTTTTTAAATTATTGTTTTATGTCAAGAATATTGGAGAAGCATTTTGACCATCTTATGACTCATGAGGTCGTGGAGACCTAATTGATAAAGTTGCAACAGCGGAGAGTCAATGGAAGACGTCTTGTGTAGCAAGGTTGGCCGAGGTCTTGACCAGCCTCGGTTCGATTTAAATGGTGAGCTTTTGGTACGATGGATGAGGGACCAAGGAAGCGGCCTATGAGTGAAGCGCTAGGTGACCTCTGCGAAGGATCCTAGAGGGTGCTGACCATATGGTGCTCGGGCTCTAGGTCGCCGAAGATACCCACACGTGCATCGTGAAAGATATTGGAACAAGGAGTAAGAGTTGTTTTCTGAATTCGGGCATGGATCTGGTTGATTGACCTTGCTGGTCTTCAACGGATGAGTCCATGGCTCTTTTATATGGATCTATTGGTTGATCTTGCTGATCTTCGATGGAGATTCTATTTTGATTTTTGTAAGTGAATATATTACCGGGTACTATGAGCTAGGAACTATTGAAAAGGCCCCTGAGTGGACAGGTGGTGAGCGTTCTGGTTACTAATGATGCCATAAGTACACCGATGAAGGAAAAATTGAAAATTAGGATTCAACCAGATATTTTGGAGAATTATGATCAGTGATACTATAGTTTCATTAAAAGATTGTTTTAAAGACAGCTGAATCTGTGAAAAAGGCAATTTCATATTGGGTGTGTAAGTGGTGTGACTAGTTTTAAGTTTGCATGAATATCCGGCTAGGGGGCCTAGGAACTCTTTTCCCTAGTACCCGGGACAAAAACTAACCAAATTCTTAAATGGATCCCATCACTACAGTGGTTGGGTGGCTGGCTAACCCACGGGACTGGATGGGGTTAGGCTGGATTGATGGATCCCTAAAATGAGACTCAATTTTGTTATGGTACGATAGACGAAGTAAATCCCGGATAAAAATTGTTCTATGGAAAAGAATCAACAGCTGTGCCTCTCAATGAGAAAAAAAGCGTTGGTTTCTATGATCCAAGTGCAAGTCTTTTCCTTGATTTGACTATGATACGAGTTCGATCAAATCAATTCAGTTAGTTAAGGCTCTTGACTACGTTAGAGTAAAAATATATCGGAGGAATTGCCCGTGCTTTTCGGGCGAGGGAAGTTTTTCCGAGTTCGGTTTTGGAAGAACCGAGGGATTAGTCTCTTGTCCAGATATACATGGGCGAGGCCCCGAATGAGAGACCCTGCCCTGCGCAAGAAGTGCTACTTCTGTTGCTCTAGCACCCCAGAATTTGTTACACTGAGGGGACAGGGATCTTTCATCAGAGGGAATCTTTTTAGGTAACCCTCGTTAGTTACCCATTTTGCCTGCAACAGTGTTTAAACCTACCAAAAAACATAATAAATCAAAAATTTAGTTCATTTTAACATATTAGCAAGCAAAGAGAAGAATAGGAAAAATAGGTGAGTACCCTAAACCCTATTCCTAATGCATAAGTTAAAAGACATTGGTTTATGTTTCCCTAACCCTAGCTCTATGCATAGAATGCTTTAATAGATAGCTTGATGGAGAGATATCCATCAAAGCTCTCTATTAGAGCTCTATGCATAGAGCTAGGGTTAGGGCAAGGGAGAAAGGGAATGGAAAGAGAGGGGAAGGGAAATAAAATCTCACATAGAGCTATGTAGAATATTTCCATGAAAGCTTGGAATGAAAGAAAGCATTGAAGCTTTCCATGAAATCTTGGGAGAAATCAAGAAAATAAAGGGGCACTTAACCTTGGAGAGAAAGAGAGGCTTGATGGAATAGGCTTGAGGGAAGAGTTGTGGTGGGAGGAAATGTTGATGTGTAGCCATCCTCTCCACATGTGATGTACAGTCGAAGTACGTAGAAAGAAAAGACTCTCGTCCGGTGGGCAATTTAGGTGGGAATTTCCATTTCTAGGTCACCTACTGGTAGCAAAATTTCGTTGCTAAATTCATTGTTAGGCATCAATATTTCACTGCTCAGTAGCAAAAACGTTGTTGTAGTCGCTGTCTAGCAAAAAATCCTGGGCAATTTTCTGTTCATAAGTTCTAGATATAGCTCAAGTGTTTTTGTACTAACCCTAAATCAGTGTTGGCTAGGTTTCATATGTCTGATAGTGATCAAGGGTCAAAAGTTGGTTTGGAGGCATGGTTTATAGAAAAAATTTGTTATGTGTGTGATTGATGCAAGAGCCAATATATACAACAACATCGTATAACAATTGAGCATGTCCGATGGACGTATGGGCTTCATGAGACATTGGCATGACTAAGTGAGGATAATGACATAGAGGAGAACAATAGAAGAATGCTAGGTAACATACCACACCATTCGGTGACATCGGGTAGAGTGCGGAAGGTAGCAAGGCATTATGTGGAAAGCATGGTTGAGACTCATCTTCACCAACCAATGAATGAAGTGTCTCCACCATTGCCACATGAGGAGGAAGAGAACTCATCATGGATGACATGGTGAATGACTTCTTTGGACGGGAGGTCATAGATGATAGTGAGAAAGCTCCAATGTCATAAGAGGAGGAAACCTTGCATAGAGAGGCAAAGTACCCCTTTGAATGAGAGATGTTCATACTCCACACTCCAAGCAAACTTGGAGCTATTAAACTTGTAACAAGTTATGAATGGAGTGATGCTTGCAAGTGTCACAAGTCTTCTTGGTAAGACCCCCTCTCTTAAATTGAAAATGTCTCATGTTTTATATACTCTCCTTGCTAATATTTTGACATATGATTTCTTATGTTATGTTGTAGGCTTCTCAAGAAGATTATTCCCCCTCAAAATCTATTACTGAACTCATGAGATGGGTGTCGTAAAATGCTCTCTATGCTAGGTATGGATTCTACAAAAGTACATGCATGTCCCAATGATTGCATGCTATTTAGAGGGGTTAATAAAGATGTAACACAATGTCTACAATGTGGGGAGAGCCACTATAGAGATGATTTCCAAGGAGACAAAGTTTCTCAAAAGGTGTTGAGACACTTACTTATCATTCCTTGCATCCAACACTTGTTTAAATGTAAGGGGATTGCATAACTAATGACATGGCATGCTACTCATTGCTCAACTGATGGCATCATGAGGATTGTAGCTAAATCACCGGCATGGCAACATGTGGAGAATCAATGGCTAGAGTTTAAAGATGAGTCCCGTCACTTACGTCTTGGCTTGGTCATGGATGGTGTTAACCCATTGGGCTTCAAGTCCATATCATGGTCTACTTGGACTCTTGTATTGGTGAATTACAACCTCCGTCCATGGGTGTCAACCAAGAAAGTTCATATCATCCTCTCTCTCCTTGTAACTACTTAAACATTTTATGCCCAATTCACACACGAATTTAGAATGATATATCTGTTGCATTAAGGACTTGTCAAACTGTCTATATGATTTGACTGACTTGATGTTGTCTTTTACTAGATTAATAGAGTACCTGTAATGTTTAAAAGGACTTGTCAAACTGTCTATATGATTTGACTGACTTGATGTTGTCTTTTACTAGATTAATAGAGTACCTGTAATGTTTATAAAGGAAATTGGATCCTCTCCTCTAGAAATGTCATGCTCCTTTGTTGAAGTTTTTCCTCAATAGACGAGGAATTATCATACTTGTAATATTTATAAGGACATTGGACCCTCTCCTCTAGCAATGCCACACTCATTCAAGTTTTTTCTTAGAAGATGAAGAACTATTTCCATTGGCAAAACAGGGAACTTTACAAGAGAGATCAAGAGAAATGATGTGGGGATATGAAAATTGAGTCTCTATAGGTAAATATTTCAGTTGATGAACCATAAAAGATTCAATTTATTTAGGGGGGGAAAATGCATAGGTATTGGCAGTGTTGGTATAAGCGTTGGTTTTACTGACATTTATACTAGCGCTAATATATAAACTCTTTAAAAAATGATTTTAAGGATTATACCAATGCTAGTACATACACTCTTAAAAAACAATTTTGAGGCTAATACATACAAATTCCAACCTATGCGGGGCCAAGCGCTCCTCTGTTCATCAATAACCTATGTGGGGTCATTTCTGGGGTGGCCGAGTCAAGAGAGCACTCTTCTAACCTATGCGGGGGGTAGACGTCACTCTTAAAAAATGCTTTTAATGCTAATACATACACTCTTACAAAAATAATTTTGAGGCATATACCAATGAGTGGAAATAAAAGCCCGGAAATACTATTTGAGTTCTTTTAATTTGAAAAAAAACAAAAGCTACCACCTTACTCTCTCTCTCTCTCTCTCTCTCTCTCTCTCTCTCTCTCTCTCTCTCTCTCTCTCTCTCTCTTGCCAATCCCCTGTTGATTCTATTTCATGTTTTTCTTTTAAAAAAAAAAATTGTTCACCTAATTTGTGCCATTATGCAGGTTCAAGTTTATCAGAGAATCCTGCCTCTTTTCCTTGTCCACATTACAGCAAGGCTCTTGTTTTTTCTCCCTTTTTAAAAAAAACTTTTGTGATTTTTTAAAAGCTTTTTAGCAAGTTAGGGTTTACAAGTAGGGCCTTTCCACTTCTTGTCACTTCTCCCTTTCCATAGATCTATAATAACCAAACAGAGTCTATCTTTTGTTTATTTTTTATTAACTATTTCTTTGCTTTGTGTTGTGGAGTTCCTGCAAACTTAGCCCTCTCATCAATCTTCGCTAGATCTCATAATAAGTAGGTTAGTGATCTTTACTATTTCTCTTTTTTATTTTTCTCTTTACCTAGGACCCTTGAACACCTTTTCTTGTAGGTATTTTTACCCATGCATATAGAGACATATTAAGCATAGAGCTAAAGGCTATGCATATAGCACCTTCCACCGATGCATACATAAGGCTATGCATGTAGTCTTATGCATAGAGCTTAAGGCTATGCATACATAAGGCTATGCATGTAGTCTTATGCATAGAGCTTAAGGCTATGCATATATAGCACCTTTTCTACTCTATGCATAAGCCTAGGCTATTTTCTAGACTTAATCTATATGTATAAACATTAATCTTAACCTTATTCATAGAGATTATGGCTATACATAAATCCTAACCTTATGTATAGAGCTTAAGGCTATGCATAGCCTTGAGCTTGAAGGGGTGTGAAAAGAGTATTTATAGAAATTAATCATGGAAGCTCTTATCAAAGAGTAGCTGGCAGCGGAAGCAGCTCCCTCATGCACGGGGCAGGGTTTCCCACTCGGGGCCTTGCCCTCGAATGTCTGGGCATGAGACTAAGCTGGTGGTCATTCCGAAAACCGACACCAAGAAAATTTTCCATGCCCGAAAAACGGGGACGATTCCACCATTTTTATTTTCTTAACGAATTTTTCTAACGAAGTCAAGATACTGAACTAACCTTCATTTGAATAAACCAGATAGAAGAGAAACTATTACAGACTTAACTTGAAGGGATCAACGTTTTTTTCCTAATTGAATCAGGCAAAGCTGTTGATCTATTCATTAGAGAAGTCTTCAGGCTTTTATTTAACTACTCGAGTTCTAAACATATTCCTATTAATCAATTTTATTATTAAAACTCTACTGATTCCAGCCTATGTGTGGGATCCCTCTGCCCCCTCCACACACCGAGCTCCAGTACAGCTGACACAGCAGAAGCAGCCCCCTCATGCGCGGGGCAGGGTCTCTCACTCGGGCCTCGCCCACGAATGTCCGGGCACGAGACTAGGCTGGTGGTCACTCCGAAAACCAAAACCGAGAAAATTTTCCATGCCCGGAAAGCGGGGACGATTCCACCTTTTTGATTTTTCTTAACGAATTTTTCTAATGAGATCAATTCTAAACTATCCTTCACCTGAATAAATCAGATAGAAGGAAACTATCACTGATATAATTTGATCATTCTGAGTGATTTCAATGCTTTTTTCCTAATCAAGATCAGGCACAGCCGTTGATCCACTCAATTGAGAAATTTATCAGGGAATTAACTAGCTACTGGAATCCTAGCGTAATTCTAAGATTTTTCAATTTGATTATTAAAACTCCACTAATTCCAACCTAACCCCATCCGGCCCATGGGTCGTGGCCCATGGGTCGGCTCATGGGTTAGGGCCCATGGGTTAGCCACCACCCTACCATTGGAATTGGTAGATCCAAACAAGTACTCAGCCACCCATAATTGAAATGCCTTTCTTAACTTTAGCTTTAGAAAACAGATACGCACACACTCCTCTTTAAAACTTTAATATATATAAAAAAATCCATTGACAAACAATGTACTGGTTACACGTCATACTTCAAAATTTCCATTGAGTCTTTGTTTCTCACAAAACAGTATCACTCTGAACTCTCCGTTGAGACCAGCGAGTCAACAACGAGATCCAATAATAGATTACAATAACATTGGTCTGTCATACAATATCTTCCTCGACATACGCATGGGTGTCCTCGGCACCGCGAGCCCGTGCATCGCCTGGTCTCAGAACCCTCCAGGATCCTCCTTAGGTGTCCTGGCACTTCACTTAGGGACCGCTTCGTCAGCCCTCGCCCATCGTACTGGAAGCGCACCATTTTAACCATACCGAGGCTGGTCAAGACCTCGGCAGGCTTTGCCGCGTGAGCTATCCCTCGAACACTCCCCGCGCCAGCTATTGCAACCAAACTTCCCTTAGATAAACATATATGCCCAATGCTCCCTCCAGCATTCTGGCATAAGATAATCTTTTAAGAAAACAGGGTTTCTATGCAAGTTTACAGTTTTGATTTTTGTTTGAAAACCATGAATAATCTTAAATCCATATCTCAATACTTCTAGATCCAGGTCTGAATTCTAAACAGAATTCCTCGAATTCTGTTAGCTTGATCCTCAGATCAAAATCAAAAGTCTTAACTTAGTTTCAGATTCAGTGGGTGTTTTGAGTGTATTTTTCCTGAACTGAGCACATCGTCCATTGACGAAGAAATTAGGTCTTGGTCAATAGTCAAAATCAGAGTTTGGGTCTGGAAAGGTTCTTCCTAAACTATCTTTCTCGAAAGGTACTATTTCAATTTCTCTTTTTCTAAATTTCGTTCGACGACGAATATTTGCTTACAGATTTCTAAAACATGAATTTCTTATGAGGAATAAAATAATCATTTATCTCAATCTCCGACTTCGATAGTTTAATTGAATTTTCTCATTACCATCTTAGTGAATATGAAACGGTAGCATTTCTTCTCACAGATTATCTACTTATTCATTTTTTTAATTTTTGTGAAAATTAAAGAAAAGATAAAAAAGAATCCTTATTTAATTATAAAGATTCTATATGCATCTAATTATGCATAAAATCTAATTTTATGCATCTAATTATGCATTAAATCCAATTTTGATGAAAGTCACACTTTTATCATCATGAAAATCATTTATGATGGAAATCACTCTTTTAACATGAAAGAATTTCTTTTATGCATACAAATCATTTATGATGAAAATCACACTTTTAATATAAAAAAATATCTTCTATGCATATGTTTATGCATAAAAATCTTTTATGATGAAAATCACACTTTTAATATATAAAAAATATCTTCTATGCATATGTTTATGCATAAAAATCTTTTATGATGAAAATCACACTTTTAATATAAAAAATATCTTCTATGCATAAAAATCTTTTATGATGAAAATCACACTTTTAATATAAAAGTTATCTTTTATGCACCCATTTATGCATAAAAATCATTACTGATAAAAGTAACACTTTTATAATTAAAAATAATAATATTTTATGCATACTTTTATGCATAAAAATTAAATATGATAAAAGTAACACTTTTATAATTAAAAAATAATCTTTTATGCATAAAAATCGATATGATAAAAGTAACACTTTTATAATTTAAAAAAATAATCTTTTATGCATGAAAATCAAATATGATGAAAGTAACACTTTTATAATAAAAAAATATTCTTTTATGCATAAAAATCATTTATGATAAAAGTAACACTTTTATAATAAAAAATAATCTTTTATGCATAAAAATCAAATATGATAAAAGTAACACTTTTATAATAAAAAAATATACTTTTATGCATACTTTTATGCATACTTTTATGCATAAAAATCAATATGATAAAAGTAACACTTTTATAATTAAAAAAATAATCTTTTATGCATACTTTTATGCATGAAAATCAAATATGATAAAAGTAACACTTTTATAATTAAAACATAATCTTTTATGCATACTTTTATGCATGAAAATCAAATATGATGAAAGTAACACTTTTATTAAAAAAGAAAATCTTTTATGCAAAAAAATCAAATATAGTAAAAGTAACACTTTTATAGTAAAAAAATAATCTTTTATGCATACTTTTATGCATAAAAATCAAATATGATAAAAGTAACACTTTTATAATTAAAAAAAATAACCTTTTATGCATACTTTTATGCATAAAAATCAGTAATAATGAAAGTAATTCTTTTATAATAAAACTAAATTTCTTTTATACAAATAATCAAAATGCATCTTCTATGCATGAAAATGACACTTTAGAATATAAAAATCATAAGGATTACTCTTTAAGAATAATGAAAGATAATGCTTATTTTTAAATTTTTAAAAAATTTTGCCATAACCTCCTTTGTATGGCTGACCATTTTTCAATTTTAAGTCTCTAAAATTAATTAGAAATGCATCAAGAGTATTTAAATCATTCTAAAGTAACATTTTTCTACTTATTTAAGAGAAACATTATGAAAAACTTGATTTTATTCATTAATCATTCACCTAGGATAAAGAATGGTTGGATTTACTAGAGAAGAGAGGGGAATGCCTTTTTGCAATGAGGCATAACATCATTTGCAATTTTAGAGAAGACAAAAAGCATAAAAAACCATAAAAACCATAAAATAAATTGAAAAGAGAAGAATCTCCAACTTACATAGATAATTTGAGATCTTTCCTTTGGCTTGATGGTTTGAGGGTTCAACTCTTGTTTGAGACAAGAGTGGCAACCAATTCTTTTGGAAGAGGGAAGGCCAAAAACTAATGAATTATGAGTAAAATTCACTGTTTTTGGCACTTGGGAGAGACAGGGTAACAGTGCAAAATAGTATTGAGTTTCAACAAAGGGGAAGGCTTCTATTTATAGGAAAAAGTGAGCTTCTAACCAAGCCAACTGATTCTAGAAATTTCCAAATCAGTTTGGTCAATTTTGACCATTTTTAGGTCAGTTTTGCTCACTTTTTGGATCTAGTTGAAACAGGAGAGAGAAGAGATAAAAATATCTCATTATTTGGGAGTTTAAATCTCATTCAAGAATGTGAAATAGGCGCCTCCTTCATGAGGGAAATTCCCCCATGCAGAGGTGTCAAAACTGCATCATTTCACCTAAATATCTCTCTTTTTTAACTATTAACCTTGTCCT
Organism: Cibotium barometz; assembly: GCF_041138505.1. Lineage (NCBI taxonomy): Eukaryota > Viridiplantae > Streptophyta > Polypodiopsida > Cyatheales > Cibotiaceae > Cibotium > Cibotium barometz. The sequence goes on along the minus strand of NC_141079.1, from coordinate 19,759,634 downwards.
TAGTCAACTCTTCATCTTATGTGAGTATTTACTCATTTTTGGGGGATTTTTCTTTTATTTCTTCATTTATCTCCTCCCTACATTTGGATGAATCTTATTGGTCCATAGGAACCTTAATTTAAAATTTCAAAAAAATCTTCACCCCCAGGATAATGCCTCTTGAACAGATTATACTTAATTTCTAATGCACCTTCTGAAAATCTTTTTGAACTTCTGTTTCAAGGGAGCTTATTTTAATAAGATGAGATATTTTTCTATCCAAAAATATTTAAAAACTGAATTACCATTCTCTAGAAGATTTTCTCTGAATTACCACTCTCTAGAAGATTTTCTCTCTCTAGGCCAAAACTGGTAGAAACAAGATCTTTTATATTTCTGAAGAGGGATTTGATTACAGGGGAAGATGCTGGACATCTTGAGAGGCTGGGGAGGAATCTTACACTATGGGTTAGCCACCGCCCAACCACTGGAATTGGTAGAACTAGACAAGTACTCACCTACCCATAATTGAATGCCTTTCTTAACTTTTGCTTTAGAATACAGATACGCACACACTCCTCTTTAAATTTTAACTTATAAAACAATCCATTGACAAACAATTATTGGTTACAGATGTCATAACTCAAAATTTTCATTCAATCCTTGTTTCTCACAAAAAAATAGTATCACTCTCTCGACTCTCCGTTGAGACTAGCTAGTCAGCACAACAAGATCTAGTAACAGATTACAATAAACATTGGTCCATCATATAATATATATCTTCCACAATATACACATGGGTGTGCGAAGCACCGTGAGCCCGTGCATTGCCTGGTCAGAACCCTCGAGGATCCTCCTTAGGTGTACTGGCACTTCACTCAGGGACCGCTTCGTCGGCCCTCGCCCATCGTACCGGAAGCACACCATTTTTCACCATACCAAGGCTGGTTAAGACCTGGGCAGGTTTTTGCCACATGAGCCATTCTTTGAACACTCCCCACCACCAGCTGTTGCAACCGAACTTCCCTTAGAAAAACACATATACCAAATGCTCCCTCCAACATTCTGGCGTAAAGACAGTCCTTTAAGAAAACAGGGTTTCTATGCAAGTTTTCATTTTTGTTTTTCTTTTGAATATAATGAGTATATCTTAAATCCGTATCCTAATACTATTAGATCGCAGGTCTGAATTCCAACAGAATTTCATGAATTCTGTAACCTTGATCCTCAGATCCGAATCAAAGGGTCTTAACTTGATTTCAGATTCGGTGGGTGATTTAAGTGAATTTTCCTAAACTGGTCACATCGTCTTTTCTTGAAACTGATGAAGGAGTTATGTCTTGGTCATAGTCTGATTCAGGGTTTGAGTCTGGAAAGGTTCTCCCTGAACTATCTTTCTCAAAGGGTAATATTTCAATTACTACTTTACTAAATTTCATTCATTAAGTATTTGCTTAGCTGAATTCAAAACTAACACGAATTCTTATGAGGAATAAATTAATCATTTATCTAAAATTCTGACTTCGATAGTTTTTTTGAGTTTTCTCATTACCATCCTAGAGAATATGAAACGGTAGAATTTTCTCTCACCGAGTATTTACTCATTCATTTACCAATATTCATGGGATTTAAACATAGGATTAAAGAGAACTCTTATTTTGATATAAAAATTATGTATGCATCTATTCATGCATAAAATCCAACTTCTATGGAAATAACACTTTTATATAAATAAAAATTCTTTTATGCATCTATTTATGCATAAAAATCAATTTTGATGAAAGTAACACTTTTATAATTAAAAAAAATCTTTTATGCATAAAAATCAATTTTGATGAAAGTAACACTTTTATAATAAAAAAATTCTTTTATGCATCTATTATGCATAAAAATCAATTTTGATGAAAGTAACACTTTTATAATAAAAAAATCTTTTATGCATAAAAATCAATTTTGATGAAAGTAACACTTTTATAATTAAAAAAATTCTTTTATGCATCTATTATGCATAAAAATCAATTTTGATGAAAGTAACACTTTTATAATAATAAAAATTCTTTTATGCATCTATTTATGCATAAAAATTAATTTTGCTGAAAGTAACACTTTTATAATAAAAAAATTCTTTTATGCATCTATTTATGCATAAAAATAAATTTTGATGAAAGTAACACTTTTATAATAATAATAATAATAATTCTTTTATGCATCTATTTATGCATAAAAATCAATTTTGATGAAAGTAACACTTTTAGAATAAAAAAAATTCTCCAATATGCATCTTTCTATGCATAGAAATTAATTCTAATAGAAATAACACTTTTATAATAAGAATATTTCTAATATGCATTTTTCTATGCATAGAATGAAAATAACACTTTTAGAATACACAAACGGTGGGGATTAAACTTTTTGAATAATAAAAAATACAACTTATTTCACAAAATTTAAAAAAATTTTACCATAACCTCTTTTGTATGGCTGACCATTTTTAAAATTTTTTTAATTCTCAAGTTACTTAGAAATTATCCCAAATGGTTTAAAGCATTCTAAACTAATCAAATTCTAATTTTTAAAGAGAAGCAATATGAAAAGTTCAATTCTAAGAATTTGATTACATATCTAGGATAAAGAAAGGCTGAATTCAAGAATGAAGAGAGGGGGAAAGCCTTCCAACAAGGCATAACATCATTTTTTATTTTAAAGAAAACTAAACTTAGAAAACCATTAAATGGAATAAAGAAAACAAAAATTAGAAAACCATTAAATGGAATAAAGAAAAAGTAGGATTTCTAGCTTACATGAATTTTTGTGAGCTTTTCTTTGGCTTGATGGTTTGAGGGATCTACTCTTGTTTGCCAACAAGAGTGGCCACCAATTCTTTTGAAGAGGAAATGGTTAAAAACTAATGAATTATCAATAAATTCACTGTTTTTTGCTCTAGGGAGGAGTAGAGTAACATTGTATAAAACACTATTAAGCTTCTACAAAGGGGGAGGCTTCTATTTATAGGAAAAAGTGAGCTTCTAACCAAGCAAACTAATTCTAGGATTTTTCAGATCAGTTTGGTCAATTTTTGACCATTTTTGGGTCAGTTTAGTTCACTTTTTGGATCCAGTTTTGAATTAGGAGAGAGAAGAGATGAAATATCTAATTTTATTGATTTAAAATTAAAAGCAATGATGGAAAAAAGGTGCCTACTTCATGAGGGGGAATCCTCACTCTGAGGTGTCAAAATTTCATTTTTTTAGTATTTTCTTTGGTCCTTAGTCCACTCTTCATCGTATGTGAGTATTTACTCATTGTTGGGGGGGTTTCTTTATTTCTTCAATTTACCTCCTCTCTATATTTGGATTAATCTTATTGGTCCATAGGAACCTTAATTTAAAATTTTCAGAAAATCTGGATCATTAGGATAAGGCCTTTTGAACAGATTATAATTTAATTCTAATGCACCTTCTGAAATTCTTTTTGAACTTTTGTTTCAGGGAAAATTATTTCAATAAGATGAGATATTTTTCCATCCAAAAATATTTAAAAACTGAATCATCTCTCTCTAGAAGATTTTCTCTCTCTAGGCCAAAACAGGTAGAAACAAGATCTTTTATATTTGTGAAGAGGGATTTGATTACAGGGGAAGATTTTGAACTTCTTGAGAGGCTGGGGAGGAATCTTACATTCTCTCCTACTTGAAAAACACGAGATGTCCTCATCTCGCAAATTGGGGGTAATCCTACAACAGTTCGGCTTCTTTCTTCTAGGTAGCATCTTCAAAAGGATAGAACTTCCATTTAACCAATAATTCTCTCAGAATTCTATTCTTGAGAACCTTCTCTTGAACATCAAGGATTTCTTCAGGTTGGAGTTCCATCTGTCCTCCTTGGGTTGAAGAAGTTAAGATTTCATCTCATCAAGCACATGATTCGGGCTTGGTACATACTTTTTAAGTAGGCTGACATGAAATACATTATGTACTTTGAGATGAGGAGGCAAAAGAAGTTCGTAGGCTAAGTCACCTACTTTCTTTGTAATCAGATATGACCCACAATATCTGGGGGATAGCTTCTTGTACTTCCACAAAGAGATAAAGAACTTCTTTTGGGGCGTACTCGAATGAAGACCATATCTGCTTCTTTGAATTTTTTGTCTGTCCTCTTCTTATCTGCATACTATTTTTGTCTATCTTGGGCAGCTTTTATATCTTTACGAATTGGCTACATCTGTTGCTCCATGTTGTCTAGCATCTATCTGGACATCTCAACCCTAATATGGGTCGGACCAAGTTAATGGAGTTAAGCAATCTTGTCCATACAGAGCTTTGAAAGGGATCATCCCAATACTTCGGTGATAAGAAGCGTTGTAGGTGAACTCGACTAGGTGCAGATAACTTAGCCACTTCTTGGGTTCCCTGCCCCCACAGCATGACCAAAGTATATCTTCAATTACTTGGTTTACCCTTTCTATTTAACCGTCGGTCTCGGGGTGGTAAGTTGTGCTAAGATTTAAGAAAGTTCCTACTGCTTCAAAAAATGCATTCCAGAATCTTGACATGAATTTGGGGTCTCGATCACTTAATATTCTTCTAGGTAGGCCATGCAATAATCTGAAGATTTCATTGAGGAACACTCTGGGCACATCCACTGCAGTGTAGGTTTATTTTACTGGAATCGGATGGGCAACTTTGGTTAGTCTATCAACTACCACGAAGATGGAGTTGTAACCTAGCACACACTGATTAGGTATCATCCATTGTCATTGTGCTAAAAATAAAAAGGTGAGAGTGTGTGTGGATTTAAAGAAAGTCAATGTGGCCATGTAAGAAGATCATTACCCATTATCATAAAATCGAACACGTTATAAAGAGTAGGTTTTGAGAAAGCCTACAACTTCTTGTGGATAGTCTCTCTCGCTATAACCAAGTGTCGATCGTACCTAAGGATTAGCACAAGGTCAAATTCAACACTATGGGAGGCACATTTATGCCCTTTGGACTAACAAATGCCCCCATAACATTTTGGTAACTTATGTGCACAACTTTCAAAGACTACCTACAAAGTGATTACAAGGTTTCATTGATGATTTGTGTACTCACCTAGCTTGCTTGAGAAAATCATTTCAAAGGTGTTGATTGTATCGAATATCCTTGAATCCATTAAAATGCCAATTTTGGGGAAAGCATGGGGTTAAATTGAGACACATTGTGTCTAAAAATGGTATCTCCACGGATGAAAGCAAAGTCAAATTGATTCTAGAACTACCACCACCCACTAATTTCAAGAGAGAGAAAAGGTTTAAAGAACATGTCGATTACTACAGAAGGTTTATTGTATTCTACGCAAAGGTTTCAAGGCCATTATATAGACTAGTAGTCTTTGAATGGATGTCTACAAGTATATGATGAACTTAAGAAGGGCCTAGTAAGTGCAATCTTAAGAACCCCAAATTGGGACCTAATCTTCAATGTGCATCAAATTTTTCTATTGGGTATGTGATAGCATAACCAGGGGAGCACAAATTAGAATACCCTGTTTGTTTCATCAGTAGAAAAATTTGATGTATATTAGTGCATTAGATTTTTCTATTGGTTATGTGCTGGCACAACGAGGGGATCACAATTTGGACTACCCTATTTGTTTTGCTAGTAAACAACTTAATGAAGCGGAGATAAACTACATAACCACAAAAAGATAAGAGTTGGCCATGGTTTATATGTGGTGAAGAAGTATGGACATTACATTTTAGCCAACAAATTTATATTCTTTGTGGATCACCAAGCATTGTTATATCTTGTTAACAAGCTTTGCACCACCACGGGTCGAATTACATGATGGTTGCTTTTACTCTTGGAGGTTGACTTCAATGTCATAACATGTTTTAGCTAATCATATGTCATGAATTCTAATGGTGGAAAACTTTCCCCATGAGAATTGATGATGATCTCCCAAATGCATGCTTATTTAAGATAAACATGGTGCCTAATTGGAATGATTACCTCGCATATGGTTTTGTCCAAGATCAACCACCACGGAAGATGCGGTGGCTTATCAAGCTATCGGCACCCAATCAACTAATAATGGAACAATTATATAAACTAGGTAAAGATTATAGTTTACAAAGATGTGTCTATAAGGATGGATTAATACATGTGTTAGAAAATGCACACTCTAGAATCGCAGGAGGACATTTCATTGGGAAAGTGATAGCACGGAAGGCTCTCTAAGTAAGACTATGCCAACATTGTTTGGTGATATAGTGGAATTTGTCAAAGTTGTGATGAGTGTTACCAATTTGGTGCACTAGGATAGGATACCCCTTAACCCAATATAGTATAGGAACTCTTCTAGAAACCCTTTGAGAAGTGGGGAATTGATTTTGTAGGACTCACTATCACACACAAGACCCAAGCCTACTACATCATAGTAGCCATATATCATTTCAAAAAAGTTGGCGGAAGCTAGGGCTACTCAAAAGGTAGGCCAATGCTTGTACCACTACTAAATTATTTTATGAGTAGGTCATTTCTAGGTTTGGGAGGAGATAGTGAGGTCACACTTTGTCAATGAGGTGATTCATTACTTCTCATGAATAGCTTCATGATAGTTCACAAAAAGTCATCATCTTACTATCCACAAGCTAATGGCCAAATGGAGAGAGCAATGACAAAATCCTATGTGGCATTTTGACAAAAACTATTCAAGGCTAATAGAATGGATTGGGAACACAAGCTTATAGCTATTATGCTATGGGCTTATTCGATGTCATACTGGTGATGCCCATGGAATATAACATTCCATTTAAGAATTGCCATCAGTGAGAGGCTCATAAAAAATTCTATGAGAAAAAGGTTAATTGACTTAGAAAACTAGAGGCCCTTGCCTTGTGGAAACCAAATATTAGCTCATTTTCTAAAGGATTTTAACCCTAGACCGTAACTTATCATGGGCTATCTATCCCCATTTTAACCCCACAAAGAATTTCAAGACCGCAAAGGCACATGACCAATATCTACTCCGAACAGGTGTCTTAAAGTACATGAAAGGTCCTTATAGATAACTTAGACCCCAACAATAAATAGAGGATGCACAATCAAGGAGGTTGGATGCTAGTGGACACCATCACCTTGCTCCTCAAAAAGTTTGCTTGCATTAAATAAGGAATTTAAGGTGGATTCCCGTACATTATCCTCAGGTATATATATATTAAACCCTGGGTAAGCAAGAAAAATAATGTGAACCAAGTCTAGGAGGGAGCACCACAAATCTAAAATATTTGAAAGGACGTTAGTATTAATCCTAGAATCTAGTTGGGAACCATTTGAAAACCTTGTTGCTCTTAAACCATGAGTTGGAGGACTCTAGAATAAGGCCACATGCCTAAAAACTATTTTTAAATACTCCCATATGAAGGAGTAGGGAGCCTATGCAAAATAGTAAAGGAGTGGTAAGCATTAAATAAGTGCTTATAAGTTAACAAAGAACAAAAGCCTATGCACAATTTTAGCTTTACTTTGGGATCTCTTTAGAACTCTTGCACCCTTTCCTTTTGTACATCCATACTGCAACAATTTCCTCTCCTTTCCTAGCTAGATTGGTCTTGTTTGGACTATCGTTATCGGCATAGGTTCTCTTGCATTTTTAAAATCACTCCTTCTGTGTTGTTCAAATCACTCCTTGTGCATTGTTCTTCACAATCTTGGTGACTTGTTTGTGGACCCTTTGTTATCCCACCCATTTGTCTGGCTTGCTCTAGCTTCATCTTGTTCTAAATCAAATCTCTTATTTGGCCAATTTTGGATTAGATCTTTTACTTGTAAATTCCTGCACAAGGTCCTTCTGACCTTGTTATTACCAATAGTCCTAGAGCTTTTCCTACAATCTCCATCATCCACTTTCACCATGATCACAAATGGATCAGGTCCACTTGGAACTACATATATTTTCTCTCTTGTGTCTCTTGCAACTCCTAATGGTGTCTTTTCTAGACATGATAGTCTATCTATTTTTGTGACCAATTGCGTTCCAGTATCGGATCAACCTTGCTCCTCTTTGACAAATACTTTCACCTCCCCCTCTTCTATATAGATGATTAGTTTGAGGATGGTGGGCTACTTGTTTTGACGATTGGTGGTTGTTACTGACATTGATGCCTCTCTGCTATTATGGGATTCTTGTGTCTGGTGTTGTAATAAAATTTATCAATGGTATGATTGGTTTTGTTGTAGATGATCTTGCATGAGAAGTTAGTTTGTGTTGAAATTAGGGCATTGTGATGAGCTATGGTGGATCAAACACTAGAATCAACATCATTAACAAAGTGATTAGCAAATAATTAAGATATAATTAGTGGGTAATTAACCAATAGATTAATGTAGGCATGGATAATCAAAAACCAACAAATTCTCATTAGGGCAATACCTCAATTTATAGAGTTTACATCAAGCATCAAATCCCACTAATTTCTCCATGATTCACTCCACCTCTTTTCCCTGATTCTCTCCACCTCTTCACTTTTCCCAGAATATCTCCACACTTCCTAAATCTTCTCATGCTACCCTTTATTCTCTCCCAGTAGATTCTTCTCACCTTTTCATAGGTTCTTTCACATTTACACATTCTCTTTTACAGCCTCTAACCAAGGGCTTGTTCCCTGATTCTCTCCACCTCTTCACTTTTCCCAGAATATCTCCACACTTCCTAAATCTTCTCATGCTACCCTTTATTCTCTCCCAGTAGATTCTTCTCACCTTTTCATAGGTTCTTTCACATTTACACATTCTCTTTTACAGCCTCTAACCAAGGGCTTGTTCCCGCACACACCCTATTCACTTGTATTTTCAACACCTCCCCTCAAGTGAATACTCCTAGTACACCTAGACCCTATACCAAGTTTTCCTCCCCTTACTTGATAGTCCGCGACTAGTGTCTACACCTCCCCTCAAGTTAACTTAGCACACCTGGACCCTGTACCAAGTTTCTCTCTTACTTGATAGCCCACGACCAGTGCCTCAAGTCCCTAAACTCCATAGTCCTTGACACTCTCTCTCTCTCTCTATGTGTCCAAGGCTACTATAAGTGCCCGCGACCTTGACTAAAGTGCTCACACATACATCTACCACCATGTGGCCTACATCATCGGGTGGCTCAGAGGTGGTTTTACTTTTTTGGGGCAGGTTACATTGGGTTGTGGGGTCTCTCTCTCTCTCTCTCTCTCTCAGAGATTTTCACATGGCTCCTCACTCTTTGGAGCCTCACATCTTCTCTTGTCTTTAGGCTTCTTGTCGTGGTGGCAGCTTCTCTCCACGCGTCCATCTCTTCTTTCAGTCTTCTTGTGGTAGCTTCTCTTCTTGTGGCAGCTTCTCTTCTCGTGTCCATGTCTTCCTTCAATGCTTCCTTTATATTTTCTTGGTGTGGATCTTCTTCTTAGAAGGAGATGTTCTTCTTCTTTCATGGCTGGGGCCATGAGCTTGTCGATCAGGTCTTTTTGCTCCATGTGAGCAACATGTTCAAATGATTTACTGACAGTTCCTTTGTGTTTTTGATGTTTATCTTGTATCATTATGCAATGCAAACCCAAATTTATGCGGGAGGTTTTACCTCTTGCCTTATTCTGGACAAGGGCAGTGTCTAATCCCATATTTACACTGATGTAATGTGCCCAATACATAATGTGTATAGCATCCATTCTTATGCACATTCCCAAATGCAACTCTGGCTGTGAATAATCTTGAATTTGAGTGAGATTTATAAGAATTAACTAAGGGTTAAATGTAAAATGATGATTATCACAAATTTATCAGCATAATTTTTCTAGAAATTACATTAAATCAAGGGTAACCAATTTGTACGGAATGGTTGGAGTATCAAACCAACTCTGAATTTCAATATGAAGTTATAGGGATCTGTATCAGATACCTAATGGTTAATTTGAATCCTTAATTGCATCAAAATATAGTGATTAGCATTGATTAATCACTGATTAGTAAATTAATCCACTGTTTTATGTGCAAAAAACAGAGTATGCGGGGAGTCAAGATCTGGTGCCTTAGACTTCAAATGAGCTCAAATGCTTTCAAAGACATCAATAGCAATAAGTCTAATAGAGGATTAAGCCAATAAACACAAGATTTGACCAAATATTGAAAGCTTAATCTCTGTTTTACCACCTGCTCTGCAGATTTGATGAAGAGCTTGGATCTCACTGTAGACTTGATGAAATTGAATTCTATCTTCACCAGCTTGTAGAACATGCTTGAAAACACCTTGGGCAAGGAGGAATTAGAGACATTTGATTTGTGGAAGTAGAAATAACCAAATCAGCTCAGAAAAAGGGCACCTAGTAAATCTACGATTTCTCCCTCGTTCGCTGGCGGTTTGCGCTTTTGATTAGATAGGCTTGAAGAGCTATGAGATAGCTATCATGTGCTAGAAGGGTTTGGCCTAATTTTATGTGTGCAAGGAGAGGGAGCTCCTCCACTAGCTGGGGGTACAGTGCCTAGTTGAAAAAAGAGGAAAAAATATAATTTTCTACTAATCCTAATTAGCAAAATAATTAATAAGATAATGGGCTCACAAAATGATGGATTCTAGGCATGGCTCTGATACCATGTTGAAATTAGGGCATTGTGATGAGCTATGGTGGATCAAACACTAGAATCAACATCATTAACAAAGTGATTAGCAAATAGTTAAGATTGGGTAATTAACCAATAGATTAATGTAGGCATGGATAATCAAAAACCAGCAAATTCTCATTAGGACAATGCCTCAATTTATAAAGTTTACATCAAGCATCAAATCCCACTGATTTCTCCATGATTCACTCCACCTCTTTTCCCTGATTCTCTCCACCTCTTCACTTTTCCCAGAATATCTCCACACTTCCCAGAATATCTCCACACTTCCTAAATCTTCTCATGCTACCCTTTATTCTCTCCCAATAGATTCTTCTCAACTTTTCACAAGTTCTTTCACATTTACACATTCTCTTTTACAGCCTCTAACCAAGGGCTTGTTCCCACACACACCCTATTCACTTGTATTTTCAACAGTTTGCACTCATCCTTAGTATGACCCTGGTTCTTATACTTCATGAACCCAACATCCGTACTTAAGTCTGGATCCACTCTTTCCTATGTGTCCTCCGGTAAACTTGGCTAGGCTAGTGGCCTCCAATTCTTCTTGAACATCCATTGCTTGGCTTCCTACCCTTCTTCCTTCAAGGCTTCCACTCATCGACATCCATATCTGAACTGGAGTCAAATTCAAAAGTGTCCACCAAACTCCAACATTGAAGAATCTTCTTCCTTCTCCTTTTTTGTCTGGGACTCCTTTTTCTTCTTCTTGGGCTCTTTCTTTATCTCATTACTCCCATGCCACCACTTTCTCAAATGTAAGGGTTTCCATATCAGACTAGACCATTAAGAGTTCTCTAAACTCCACCACAGAGTCTTCACTAGGCCTCTTCTTTTGAGTTAGTCTTTGTAGCTTCTCCATCACTTCCGCAGTGGTCTTGTCCTTCCAAAATCTCTTTCAAAAAAGCATTTGCCTCTATATGCATAGGAGAAAATACCTACAAGAAAAGGTGTTCAAGTGTGCTATGCAAAGAGAAAAATAAGAAAGAGAAAACTAACCTACTTATGAGATCTAGTGAGGATTGAGGAGAGGGCTGAGCTTGCAAAAAATCCACAACACAAAGAAAAGAATTAGTTAAGAAAAAAAGTAATAAAAAATAAACAAAAGATAGACTCACTCTTTGGTTATAGATCTATGGAAAGCGAGAAGTGGAAAGGCCCTAAACCTAACTTGCAAAAAAAGCTTTGAAAAAATCAAAAAGGTAAAAAATATTGGAAGAGAAAAAACACAAGCCTTACCTCTTGTTATGGTATTATGGAGAAGAAATGTGGAGAAGAAAAAGAGGGAGGGAAAGATTCTCCCATAAACCCAAACCTGCATAGTGGAAATAATTAGATGAATGAAAAGAAAATTTTAAAGAAAAACAAAAAATAGATGAAACCCTAACCTTGCTTGCAAATCTACAGAGAGGAGAGGGGATTGGCAAGAGATGAGAGAGAGAGAGAGAGAGAGAGAGAGAGAGAGAGAGAGAGAGAGAGAGAGAGAGAGATGAGAGAGAAGTGGAGGTGAGAGGGTGAGAGAGAGAGAGAGAGGTGGTAGCTTTTTTTTTCAAATAAACCATGCACTATTGGATCTTGCATATAAGCATAATTTGCATAATCCACATCATCAAGCTCCTTCACTCAAAAGGTATTTTTGGGCTCTTTTTTTGGGACCAATATAAATATGTATTAATATACCAAAAAACCCAGTTACATCTCAAATAACAATTTTACCCTCAACCCCATTCAGCATAATAGATCATATCCCATCTCTCATCTTCAAATACAAAAGATGAATTTTCTCATGAAATCTGAAACCCTAGCTGAATGCATGCTTCCATCAGAACCTTAGTAGTATAGCCTTTAGGTGATTGATCTTAAAAAAAACTCCCTGCTTTGTCCGTACTCTAAACATAGGTCTTGCACCAATTGGATTTTCAATGAAGGCCACATAGGTATATTTAATTTGTTTCACTTTATTGTACCATCTTTGGGTCCTTGGACCAAACTTCACTGGTCTTCTGCACCTTGGCTTTTGCACAATAATGACCTGACATATCAACATAGGGGTTAGGCTCAGCCTAGTATGCCTAAAGAGATCCTCATCCAAGTAGTATCAAGAGATTGCAACTTGCAAAAGCTGAAAGATCTGTAACATCCCTTCTATATTCAGTTTATTGACTAAAAGTATAGACCCACACACATGTACATATTTATGCATCAAACCAATAGTATCCAACCCAATATCATTTGATTTCTAAAATAAAATGCAATTTTTGGTCCTCCCAGTGAGCCTGCACACTAGTACAGCTACACACCCAGCTACTCACTTTGATCCAAGTGCTGCTGATAGTAGGGCAATCCCAAAAAGCATGTTTCCCATCTTCTATGGATGTTTTGCATCTAGGGCAGCACCCATTAATGAAGTTTCTTTGTACCAGTTTTGCTCCCAAGAGGAAGGGCACCCATACAGACCCTCCATAGAAAGATTTGGCCTTTAGTAGGAATTTCCAGTTTCCAAATCATTTTCCATCTTTTCCTCCAAGTTTTAGGCCCCTCATTTGTTCTCCAGATCCTGTTACAATACACCACATTCTTCTCAATCCATCGTAAAGCCCTATACAAGTCTTTAGTAGTCCCTTTGTCCAATTTAGCCCCATTATACCAAACCTAGTCTTTAAGCCAACAAGACTCATCACAGGTAGTAGAATACCAGCTTTTCTAGACCTCATCTAGCACTACTCTGACTAGCTGAACCTCCCTAGGATTCAGATCAAACTCCTCAACCATTTGACCAGTATCCTTCCATCCCAATAGGTCCCTATCCCAACAGTCAGACAACCTCTTGAGACCTTGTTGTTCAAGCTCTTAGCTCTTAGCTGTGTTAGGATCCTGCAGAGCCACTGGAGGTCTAAACTTATTTGACCACCAAATTACCCAAGCACAGTAAAGAATTTCTTGTGACCCTAGCACAACCATCCCAAAGTATTAAACACAACCTTTTGGCTAGAGATGAACCAGTGACATTCAGGGGAGCATAAGAGAATACCTTATCTTTCCACCCTAGATCATGCCATCTACCTTCATAGTATATCTTAGCATCTTCAACTAACTCTCTTAACATTTTAGTCCAGACTTCCTCCTGCAGCAAAAATTAGGGACCAACAATGCCATCCTTGCCTTAGTATGAGAGGGTAGATGTAGAAGACAGTCGAAGCCCAAGCCAACTAGACTAAAGCTTTCTTATTAGAACTACCATTTCTCCATAAGAATTGTCTTATGGGTTTAATTATCCCTTGCCAAATTTTTTTTCCAAAATCTAACACAGGTCACAAAAACATAATGTAAGCATTTAGTACTACATTGCATAAGGTCACTCTATCATGGAAAGGAACTCCCATTTCTTCAATTTCAGATGAAACTTGTCCAGAGCTCAATCTGTAAGTTGTTTGTCAGTCTCACATCTACTCCAAAAGGGACCCCTAAATGTCTGACTATTTGTTCTCTTTTAATAACTTCATAGCCCCATCTACCCCCAGATCAAAATCATTGTCCTCACTCAAGCTTATAATTTTAGATTTGTGTATATTACATTTGGATCATCCTGAGGCATCAACAAAGTCCTAAATAATGCTTAATGCAAGTCTCACATTATCATTATCAGCTTGTAAAAAAAGGAGAGAATTATCTGCAAAACATTATATTACCAACTGTTCCCCACTCCTCAGCTTGTAAAAAAAGGAGAGAATTATCTGCAAAACATTATATTACCAACTGTTGCCCACTACTCAGCTTTAACCCAGTAACCTTCCCTTCAACAGTGGCATGTTCCAATGTTGTGATCAGGGATGGGAAGCAATAGCAAAGAGCAAGGGGGCAAGAGGGAAACCTTGTCTAACTGATCTATTCACATCAAAGCCCCCAACAATTCTGCCATTCAACAACAATTTAGAATGAACTCCAAATGTAAGGGTATAGATATACAGGTAGCCATCCGGATGCCAAAGCCAAGTTTTTCCATAACTCTAGCTACAAAGGGCCAATATATTCTGTCATAGGCTTTCTCTAAATCAAGCTACATAAGAATGCATCTTTGATTAGTCCTCTGAGCCAAATCTCCACCCATCATTTCAGCATATATGTTATCATGTATAGATCTACCCTTTATAATCCATATTGTCTTTTAGAAACAATCTTTTGCAACACAGGAGTAATCTTGATAGCAATGACCTTAGCCAGGACCTTGTAAACAACATTAAACAGAGTAATGTGTCTCCAATGATTGATCCTTTCACAAGATGCTTGCTTAGGAATGAGCTTTGTCAGCCCCTCCTTAAGATCTTTATCCAAGTTCCTTGTTCTAAAAGCATCTCTGCATACTCTCCCAACTACATCCTTTATAGACGGCCATAAGGCTATAAAACATTCTATAGATAACCCATCCCAACCATGTGATTTTTCCTTTCCCAATTTGTTTAAGGCATCCCAACATTCATCCACTTTAATATCTCTTTCAAGCCATCTAGCTTTGTCAGGGTCTATACTATTACTTTCTAACTGAAGCAACTGACTCTCAGCTTTAAACCTTTTAGCAAACCAGTCCTCTTTCATGCTAAGAGTAGCTCCCAAGAAGTTCACCCACTTTTTAGCAAATCAATTCTATACCCTCGATCTCTTGACCATTATCCTATAGAATACTCCCCATCACCTCCTTGGAGCCCTTCCCTTTAGGTAACCTAAACAGATACCTATCAGGATTCCTCCTATTGCTAAACATTTTCCATTTCTACCTATTGTCTCCTTTGCTTGAAAAATTCTCATCCGCTCTCTTTAGCTCTTCCTGACATTTAATATACCAAAGAAATCTCATCTTCTGACAACTTTCCTTTTATTTCCACCGTTGGTATAAGCCTCAAAATCATTTTTTAAAGAGTGTATGTATTAGCCTCAAAATAATTTTTTAAAGAGTGTATGTATTAGCACTGGTATAAGCCTCAAATCATTTTTTAAAGAGTATATGTATTAGACAGTTAGTATAAGTGGCAATAAAACCAATGCTTATACCAACACTACAAATATCGATGAATGCTTTCCCCCCTAAAGAAATTGAATGGACATCTCTTATGGTTCATCAATTGAAATATTTACTTATAGAGGCTCAGTTTTCATATCCCCACAACATTTCTCATGATCTCTCTTGTAAAGTCTTGTGTTGTCCCAATGGAAATAGTTCCTCATCTTCTAAGGAAAAACTTGAACAAGGAAGCATGGCATTGCTAGAGGAGAGGATCCAATGTCGTTATAAACATTACAATTACTCTATTAATCTGTTAATAGACAACATCGAGTTAGTCAAATGATATAGAGAGTATGATAAGTCCTTAATAAAACACATATATCCATTCTAAATCTGTGAGTTAATTGGGCATTAAACTATTAAAGTAGTTACTATTTACATGTTTTGTTGGTATGTAAGGGTGGGGGTTATATTCATGTTTTTTGGTAAGATGTAGAACACATACATGATTTCAACCTAATGAAGTCATACAATAAAAAAATTTGGGGGAGTCACAAAACATGCACTTGGTGGATCAACACCTAATGATTTCAACCTAATGAAGTCATACAATAAAAAAATTTGGGGGAGTCACAAAACATGCACTTGGTGGATCAACACCTAGAGGAGAAGAACAAGAAGAGTTGTGGTTGATAATATGGAGCCATATAAACAAGAAGGTTTGATACATGAGATGGTTGTTGCATTGTTTAAAGAAAAAGGAGGTGGGCAAGATGCAATGTTAAAAGAAGCAAGAGTGAAAAAATTGTGGTTAACACCTTTATATGACGGAGAACCCCTTTATATAAAGCAAGAGTGCAAAATCTGGGGTTAACCCCTTTATACAAAAGAGAAAAAACATCAAAGTTGTGAGCTTGCCTCTCGTTGCTCAACTTACAATCTATTTTTAGTTGGTCGAGACACAAGTGTCTCCGCATTATTGAGGTTAGTGAATCTATACTATTTAACTTATAATTGATCGAACATATATGTCTTTGCATTATTCAAGTTAGTGAACATACACTTGTTAATAAAACAAAAAGTATATGAGAAATGCCATGCTCAAGTCACGAGGTGAGGCAAAGAAGAAATTCAGTTCCATAGGCAAAGAAGTCATGAGAGAGAAATGTCATGCTCAAGTCACAAGGTGAGGCAAAGAAGATATTGAGTTCCATAGGTATGGATTAAAATTGTTTACATGCATACCCAAATGATTGTGTGTTATTTCATGGTGGGGAGTATGAAGAATACTCCATATATCCAAAATGTGGTGCCCAGAGATACATGCAAGATTTACAATGTGGAACCATTCCTTGTAAGATATTAAGGCATTTTTTTAATTATTCCAAGGATAATGTTTAAGTGCAAGTCCATAGCAAATAAAATGCCATAGCAAAGCTTATACAATGGTAAGAAAAATATAGATCCACATATAGTATCTTAAGGATTCATATTAATTGTGTAGCATAGACACATGGAGGAAACATGGCTTAAATGTAAGGAGATGCCTTGCCACATAGAGGAGACATGGCATAAGTTTAAGAAGAAGTCAACACATAAAGGAGAAGACTTGTCCACATAGAGAAGATATATCCTAAATTTAAGGCAAAGCCTTGACACATTGAGGAGACATGGACTAAATTTAAGGCGAAGCCTTGACACATTGAGGAGACATGGACTAAATTTAAGGAGAAGCCTCAATACATATGTCTTGGTGTAGATCCATGTGGTTTATGTTCAACATCATGGAGTACATGGGTAGTGATATTTGTAAACTACAATGTCCTACCATGGTTGACCATTAACAAAAACATGGATATGATGTGTACATAGTACCTTTAATACTTGAGCTCCAAACCTTTATGGGAAGGTGCAAGTCAGCAACCATAAAGGGAATATTATTATGGACCATGAATAAATTTTCAGGTGTAGGTGAGTGCTCAAGTAAATAATTACAAATTTATGTATTAAGCTTGAGAAAGTGGTTGATTTTATTAATTATACTAACTATAATAGACATGTAATGCTTTGTAAGTATGCCTTGCTACTAGTGGTGGTGGATGTCATGCATTTTGTGGACCTCTCTTAAATGCACAACAATCTTCATCTCTCAATCAAAAAGATGCATGTCCTTGCTACTAGTGAATGTCATGTATGTCCTATTTGTGGACCTCTCAATTCACGACAATCTTCATCTATCAAATGATATACCAAGGCCACATAAGATACCTTCCAAATGATCATCCACAATGAGATGGGAACAACACTAAGAATGAAGGCTTGTGATAAGTTAGAGTCATGGAGAGAGAACACAAAATCCAACACTATTTGGGATGAAGAGACTCTCTATTTTTCATCAACTCCCTTATTGGATCAAGTTGCTAATCTCTTAGATCCTATACCAATATTTAAAAGTATGGGAAGTGCTATTTGTAAACACTTGATTAATGACGAGGACAATAAGGGACATGGCATTATATTAGAGAAGTTGAGAATATGGAAATATTATTGTGGCCACAATCCAATCGATAACAAAGTAGTTTTCAACTTGTATTTTGTCCATGAGGAAGGAGACAAGAGTGAAGAATGTGATTTCATCCTTTTGTATACCAACAAGTCACATGCCTTCACAAAATAAGTGTCTTGAAGTCTCACAATTAGTATAACTCATAAGATGAATGAACTATTATGAGAAAAGGTTATTGAAGTCTCACAATTAGCATAACTCATAAGATGAATGAACTATTATGAGAAAAGGTTAACAAGTTGTGAATGAACTATTATGAGAAAAGGTTAACAAGATGTGTATTTTAAATTCTTAAGAAATGGAAAAGAGGATTAAGCCACTAACACGGTGTGCTCTCTAGTTCGGGCATTCGTGAGTCAATAGAATACCCATGGGAGGCACTCAAGAGCTTGTATCTCACCCAAGCCCTCAAGTAAAGAATAAATAATAATGAATTTTCTAATCTCTATTGTGTGATCCAAATGAATGGATAATGAATGTTCTAATCTCTGTTGTGTGATCCAAATGAATGGATAATGAATAAGCTAATTTGATGGAGGTATGTTTGTGTGCATGTTTCATATACAATTACAGTATCAGACGTGTACGGTACCGCTCTATTAGATATTGAAAGTTTATTGTAAGTGGATAAGTTTTGTAGATGCCCTTGCTTCTAATGGATCATCACTAGTAGATGATGATGATATGGTACCATTTTGTGACCTTGAATGGCCTTGGCAAAGAATACGACTAGTTTCAAACCTCCATTATTGTTTGAGACAACTTTCTTGATTTTCAAGAATTGATTGCTCTCCTCATCTGTGGGAGATGAATATTAGGGGAGGTTCATCCTATAGAAATAAATATGAACATAACTTTTAATCAGATATAGATAGATGTGGAGGCATGTCATCATTCTAGAGGATGTAAGGTGGATAGCCGCACTCACACACATGTAGATACATGCTCTCTCTCTCTCTCTCTCTCTCTCTCTCTCTCTCACACACACACACACACACCACACACAAACTTAATGCATGCCAAAGTTAATGCACATAAACATCATACTTAAACAAAGAAAAAAAATATTAAAATGGTCCGTTTGGAAATTGAAACCAATAACAAGAAAATGAATCTCATATAGGTGGAAGAGGCCTCTAGAGAGGTAGGGAGAGACAAAGGAGCTAAGGTGGTTGGAAAATAAATAAGGTGGTTGGCAAATAAACAAGAATAAAAATAGCATCAAGTGCTATTACTATGATAAACCATGGCACATTGCAAATGACTATTACTATAATAAGCAGAATTATATAAAAAATGGTAAGTTGCAGCAAGGCAACTATGCATCGTCAAATAAATAGGGTGATGATGGTAGAAGTGAGTAGCTATTTGTGATGCAACACATGCTCAGCTCCACAATAGGATATGTTTTAAAATTACGAGATATTTGATATGTAGACTTTAGCACTTCTAAACCACATGACTTATCATGGTGTGAGTGGTTTAAAGATTTGTAAAAAATGAAAAAACTAGGTTATGTAGAAACATGTGAGTGATGATACTGCGCATCCCATTATACTGTAGCATTATATGGTAGTGATGTATGTAAACACACTTAGGACCCCCAGGGCACTTTTTTCCTCACTAGGAGGTTTTCTCTCCCATGTGTATGTACACCCTCTTTATCTACTCATCTTGGGGTGTGTACTTATCTTTTGTATTTGGCACACATTTGTTAATTCTAATCTAGTGAGTTTGTGTGCTCTCAAGCTTCTCTATCTTGTGTGTGTGCATTGTTGCAACTCTAACCCTAATTCCAACAATTGGTATCAGAGCTAGCCTCCTTGACACTTGATCTAGTAGTTTGCCTCTCCCTCCTCATCATGACCTTGTTTTTCTGTCTCCGATTGAGATAGAAGGTATATACTGTAGTGTGTTGTATACAAAGTATACGAAAAAATTTCAAAGTTCGCTTCGGGCATGTTTTAGGCACGTTTTGGGCACCATAAGGTTTCTGCGGATATTTTGGAGAGGTGTCATTTTGGATTGTTTTGCTCGATTTTGGGTGTTTGGGCTGTGTATAGCGGCAACGATTTGGTGTGTAGCAGCATCTAGAGTGTCTTCAACAACATCGATCATCATGCTTTTGCTAGTAACACTCTATTCTCTACTTTGTGTTATTTTTTATACACTTTGCAGCAGGTGATTCGGTCAGTTTGGCAGCCATCTTGGCAGCCATCCAGGGTTGCATTCAGTGAATACTTACTTGCAGTGTGTTGAAAGATTTCGCATTTGGTAGAAAGTCATGGCTAGCAGTAGTGATGTCCTCAACATGTATGCTGAGGACAAACTTGATGGGACTAACTACCCATTATGGTCCTATATGATGAGGCATGTACTGGTTGCTAAAGGCCTTTGGAATGTGGTCAATGGTAGTGGAACTCGTCCTATTTCACAACTACTAGTGCAACCATGTGCTACAGGTACATCTGAAGTAGAATCTAATACAGACGTGGCTTCTCCACTAGTACCTCCCACTACTGCTTAAACAAAATGGGATGGAAGAGATGCATAGGCACATGCATTGCTTGCACTTTCTGTGAAGTGAAGCATTATTCCTCATATATTTGGTCATCTAAGACTTCAAATTAGGCATGGGATGTACTTGCTGTATTATACCAAGTGCGCAATGAAGCACGTGTTGCATATCTGCGCAAACAGTTGGAGTCTGAGCACATGAATGAGGGAGACAATGGACGCCTTCTTGACCAAAATCAAAGATTTAAGGAGCATCTTGCTAGTGTGGATGAGATATATCCTAATAGTACATTGGTGACCACAGTTCTCAATGCATTGCCTGATTCTTATTAGAGTTTTACCTCCACCCTTAGACTCATGATGAAGGGAAATCCAAATGCTCAGATTCTTATTCGAGTTTTACCTCCACCCTTAGACTCATGATGATGAAGGAAAATCCAAATGCCTAGATTCTTATTAGAGTTTTACCTCCACCCTTAGACTCATGATGAAGGGAAATCCAAACGCCCTTACATTTGATGAGCTGGTTTTAGTACTCTTGCAAGAAGAGCAGTCTAGGTAAAATAGATCTGTTATGCAAGTTGGTGACCAAGCTTTTGTTGCCAAACAATCAGAAAGGCAAAGGTAAAGCTCCTTCGCATGGTGGCTATAAGCCAAAATTAGAATCCTCAGTTAAGGATTCAGAGAAAGAAGCCTAAAAAGAAGGGCAAGTGTCACTATTGTAGGAAACCAAGACACTACATAAATGAGTGCAAGAAAAGGCTAGAGAAGGAGAAAAAGAAAGAATCGGGCATGGCTGTGTGGCTGATGCATCTGCACCAAGTGCAAAGAAGAAGGAATCTGCAAGTTTTGATCAAGATGATTGGGCATAGACTGTACATTGCAGTTATGGACCCTTGCATGTCAATGGCAGAATCGGATGCTTGGTACTTTAACAGTGGTGCTAGTAAGCACATTACTTCACACAAAAAATTGTTCTCATCTCTGGAATCTGTTTCCCAAGTTTAGGAATTGTCACATGTGCAAATGGTTCCTCATATCCTGTCAAAGGAGTTCATAGAGTTGTGCTCACTGCTGCAAATGGGGGTGCATTTACTCTTTCTAAAGTTTTATATGTGCCAGGCATTAAGAAGAACTTGCTGTCAGTTTCAGCCTTAGCCTTGTCAGGCTTGACGGTGAAATTTATGGATGATAGATGTACAGTTCAGGATAGAAATGATGGTTATTCTGTCACTGCCTCAGGTACCTTGTTTCATGGTGCTTTCTTGATCCTTTTTGCAAAATATCCAATATGCATCTTTCTATGCATAAAAATTGAATCTAATGAAAATAACACTTTTATAATAAAATAATATCCAATATACATCTTTCTATGCATAGAAATTAATTCTAATGAAAATAACGCTTTTATAATAAAAATATTTTCAATATGCATCTTTCTATGCATAGAAATTAATTCTAACGATAGTAATGCTTTTATAACAAAAATACTTCCAATATGCATCTTTCTATGGAAAGAAATTAATTCTAATGAAAATAACGCTTTTATAATAAAAATATTTCCAATATGCATCTTTCTATGCATAGAAATTGAATCTAATGAAAATAAGACTTTTATAATAAAAAATATCCAATATACATCTTTCTATGCATAGAAATTAATTCTAATGAAAATAACGCTTTTATAATAAAAGTATTTCCAATATACATCTTTCTATGCATAGAAATTGAATCTAATGAAAATAACACTTTTATAATAAGAAAATATCCAATATGCATCTTTCTATGCATAGAAATTGAATCTAATGAAAATAACACTTTTATATTAAGAAAATATCCAATATGCATCTTTCTATGCATAGAAATTGAATCTAATGAAAGTAACACTTTTATAATAAAAAAATATCCAATATACATCTTTCCATGCATAGAAATTGAATCTAATGAAAATAACACTTTTATAATAAGAAAATATCCAATATGCATCTTTCTATGCGTAGAAATTGAATCTAATGAAAATAACACTTTTATAATTAAAAAAATATCCAATATACATCTTTCTATGCATAGAAATTAATTCTAATGAAAATAACACTTTTATAATAAAAATATTTCCAATATGCATCTTTCTATGCATAGAAATCAATTCTAATGAAAATAACACTTTTATAATAAAAATATTTCCAATATGCATCTTTCTATGCATAGAAATCAATTCTAATGAAAATAACGCTTTTATAATAAAAATATTTCCAATATACATCTTTCTATGCATAGAAATCAATTCTAATGAAAATAACGCTTTTATAATAAAAATATTTTCAATATGCATCTTTCTATGCATAGAAATTAATTCTAATGAAAATAACGCTTTTATAATAAAACTATTTCCAATATGCATCTTTCTATGCATAGAAATTAATTCTAATGAAAATAACGCTTTTATAATAAAACTATTTCCTTTAGAATACACAAACGGAGGGGATTACTCTTTTTGAATAACATAAAGATAAAACTTATTTCCACAAAATTTAAGAAAATTTTGCCATAACCTCCTTTGTATGGGTGACCATTTCTCAATTTTTACATTCTAAATCTACTTAGAATCTACCCCAAGACGAATTAAAACACTCTAATCTAATCAATTTTCACTTTTAAAGAGCAATCAATAGAAAAAGTTTAACTTATTTTGTTTGTTTCTCATTTTAGGATAAAGGAAAGGCTGAAATTCTTAATGAAGAGAAGGGAAAAGCCTTTCCATCAAAGCATAACATCGAATTTCACATTAAAAAAAACAAGAAATCAGAAAACCATAGAATAGAATTTTAAAAAAAGTAGAATTTCTAACTTACATGGAGTTTTGTGAGCTTTCCTTTGGCTTGAGGGATTGAGGGTTCTACTCTTGCTTGGATCAAGAGTGGCCACCAATTCTTTGTAGAGGAAATTAGTAAAAAAAACAAGTGAGATATCAAAGAATTCAATGTTTTTGGCTCTAGGGAGGAGTAGAGTAACAGTGCATAAAACACTATTAAGCTTTTACAAAGGGGGAGGCTTCTATTTATAGGGAAAAGTGAGCCTTAAACCAAGCAAACTGATTTTAGAATTTTCTAGATCAATTTGGTCAATTTTTGATAATTTTTGGATCAGTTTAGCTTACTTTTTGGAACTAGACTTGAATTAGGAGAGAGGAGAGATGAAATATCTCATTTTATTGATTTAAAATGGAAAGTAATGATGAGAAAAAAGGCACCGCCTTCATGAGGGGGAATCCCCATTTTGAGGTGTCAAAAATCAGTTTTTTAACTATTTTCCTTGGTCCTTAGCACTCTTCATCTTATGTGAGTATTTACTCATTTGTGGGGGGTTTTTCTTTATTTCTTCAATTTATCTCCTCCCTACATTTGGATTGATCTAATTGGTCCCTCAGAACCTTAATCCAAAATTTTGAGAAAATCTAGACCCTTAGGCTAAGGTCTTTTAAGCAAATTATAATTTATTTCTAATGCACCTTAGAAAATTCTTTTTAAACTTCTGTTTTGGGGGGATTTAGTTTAATAAGAAAGGATATTTTTCCATCCAAAGATATCTAAAAACTGAGTTACCTCTCTGTAGAATATTTTCTCTCTCTAGGCCAAAACAGGTAGAAACAAGATCTTTTATTATTCTGAAAAGGGGATTGATTATAGGGGAAGAAACTGGACATCTTGAGGGGATGGAGAGGAATCTTACATTCTCTCTCACTTGAAAAATGCAAGATGTCCTCATCTCTCGCACGTGGAGTATGATCTCTTTCATCTTCTTCTTCTTCTTCAATTACTTCCAGCGTTACTGCCTTGGAAGTGGACAGCCGATTTGGAAATATCTCTCTTTGCCTTCCCTTATTATGAGGCAGAGGTCTTGCATTACTTTGGGTTGAGACTGCGGGTTGGTTAGAGGGTCTACCTCTGGAATTTTCTTGATTTTGGCGGAAAGAAACCTGATTACTTTGGAAGGAAGGAGCTGGAGTCTGGAATCTTGATCCCTGATTTCCCTGCCCCAAAAACCTTAATCCAAAAGGTGTTGGGCAATCCATACTGTGATGTCCAAATCCTTGACAGTTATAGCATTTCACTCCCTTGTTCAAGGGTGGAACTTCTGAAGTTGAGTTCCAGGGGATTGAGTTTCGGGAAAAGGACATTTCTTCCATTCTGGAACTTCCTATATCCTGGGCTTGTTGACCCTGATATCTTTTAGGCCCGGTGGAAGGCTGGAATCACCTTTTGGAATTTAAAACCTTTTGAAAGGTGATGGTGCTGGCTTCAGCGAGATTTTGACATCAAAGGCCTTGGTGAAATCCAGCCATTGAAACTGGCTTGGCATTCTTCACCAGGATATTCAAAGATTCATTCAGTCCCTGAATGAACCTCGCCATCAGCTAATCTTCATCCAGCAGAGGCGAGAATTTGAGGAGGAGAGCGAACGCTTGGTGATATAATTCAATAGTTCTGCTCCCTGGAATAATTCTAGGAATTCGTTCATCTTTGTCCTTAGGTAATTTTTGAGATCATTCCATGTCTGGGTATTCCAATCTAGACGGTTTGTCTCGCAGTGGTTTCTCCATGCCACTTTGGCTGTTTCTACTATCTTCAGTCTTGCAAGAGCCATTTTGCTCTTCTCATTGTACCCAGTGACATCGAAGTACTCTTCCATTGCTTCGATCCACTTTTCCACAGCCTCACCCAAGTTTTCCCCTTCACCCTTGAAAGGTCTAGGGTGCGATATATGAAGAGTTTTACGAGCATCCAAGTCGAGCTCTTCCTTGTCGAGCTGGGGGTTATCATTTCTACCACAACGACCTCGATCCATGCTCCTATCAATACGAAAATTCTTGTTAAGTCTCTTTATTTATGATTCAAATCTAATTTTAGATTCAACTGATTCTGGGGTTCTTTAGATTGGTTAGTTCCTCATCACAGAATCATGGGATAAAGATATTCATATAGAACTCATTATCGGATAACAATTCATTCAGAACGTCTCATTCATATCTTTAACACAATAATGGTCCATTAGACCAAAATTTTCATCTGAACAGTCCTCCATGGGGATTTTAATTATATAGATTTTTTTTTTGTCATCCCTTAGCTTGATCCATTGGGTCGTGTTAACAGTAGCAATTTGTCAGCACAATCCAGTAATTTCATAGTGATTTGCTGAAGTCATTATCGTCATTCCAATTATGAACATCATCACACGGACTCGTCCCATTCATCCTCATTATGGTTTTGTTCAGCTTATTACATTTCAACCAAAATTCAAGAATCATCATTTTTCAATCAGAATCCAAATCAACTCATCAGTTCTCAACCAGAATTTTAAAATCATATCAACCACATTTGAATTCATCATCTGGATAGCATTTTTGCTTATAATTTCAAGATCTTAGATTTACTCGTATATACTCCAGTAAAGAGCTGCAGTTATATCCTCGGTATATACAGGTAGTCACGGTCCTTGGAATTATAAGGTAAATTCCATCATGTCTAGGCCTCAAGTAAGTCAAGGATTCCATATAATTATGGTACTTCCATCTAAAGACCCAATTACCAATTTATGAATTTGTGTGAATAACAATTTATATGAATTTATTACACAATTTCAACCTTTTACTGCTACTTCATCAATTCTTGACATTTTTGGCTTCTCAGTTGATCCACGTTAGCCAAATTCGCTCTGATATCAGCTGTAGGATCCATGTCCCCACCGTGCAACGAATTCAGGGGTACTAGCAGCGGAAGTAGCACTTCTTGCGTGGGGCAGGGTCCCACACTCGAGCCTTGCCCATGGATATCTGGACAAGAGACTAATTCATCGGTTCTTCCAAAACCAAACCCGAAAAAAACTTCCCTTGCTCGGAAAGCTCGGGCGATTCTTCCAGGATCAATTTTTCTCTAACGTAGTCAAAAGTCTTAACTAACTGAACTGATCTGACCAAACCCGTAAGTCCCATAATCAGATCAGGGAAAGATTGCACTTGGATCATAGAGACCAATGTTTTTTTCCTCATTGAGAGGCACAGCCATTGATTCTTTTCCATAGAACAATTTTTGTCTGGGATTTACTTCATCTAGCGTAACATAACATAATTGAGTCTCAATTTAGGGATCCAGCAGTCCAGCCTAACCCCATCCAACCACCCAACCACTGTAGTGATGGGATCCAAGTAGGAGCAGTCCAGCCTAACCCCATCCAACCACCCAATCCCATGGGTTATCCAACCACCCAACCACTGTAGTGATGGGATCCAAGTAGGAATTTGGTTAGGTTTTGTCCTGGTAACCAGGGAGAAAAGAGTTCCCAGGCCCCCTAGCTGGATATTCATGCAAACTTAAAACTAGTCACACCACTTACACACCCAATATGAAATTGCTTTTTTCATAGATTTAGCTGTCTTTAAAAAAATCATTTAATGAAATCATAGTTACTGATCATAATCCTCCAAAAATTTTCGGTTGAATTCTAATTTCCAATCATTCCTTCCTCAGTGTACCTATGGCATCATTGGCAACCAGAACACTCACCACCTGTCCACTCAGGGGTCTTTTCGATGGTTCCTAGCTCATAGTACTCAACAATATTCACATATCAAAATGGAATCTTCGTTGAAGATCAGCAAGATCAACCAACAGATCCATATAAAAGAACCATGGACTCATCCGTTGAGGACTAGCAAGGTCAATCAACCAGATCCATGCCCGAATTCAGAAAACAACTCTTACTCCTTGTTCCAATATCTTCCACGATGCATGTGTGGGTATCTTTGGCGACCCAGAGTCCGAGCACCATATGGTCAGCACCCTCTAGGATCATTCGTTCGCAGGGTCACCTAGGGCTTCACTCATAGGCCGCTTCCTTGGTCCCTCATCCACCGTACCGGAAGCTCACCATTTTAATCGAACAACCGAGGCTGGTCAAGACCTCGGCCGACCTTGCTATGTGAGACGTCCTCCATTGACTCTCCGTTAGCTATTGCAACTTTATCAAATTAGGTCTCCACGACCTCATTCAAGACGGTCAAAATGCTTCTCTAGCATTCTTGACATAAAACAGTTCAAAAAATACAATTTCTATAACGAACTCTCGTCTTTCCACATTGCTCCACATCAAACCACATTAATTAATTCCACAACCATTTTATAAGTATTCCTATTCTCATCCAATCACATCATTTTCATCTCATCACATCTTTCCTGAATTTATCCTCATCAGATCTCATCCAACTGGCATCTACCCATATCCACATCCCATCGCATCACATTCATTCACATTTCATCCATTCATACCACATCACATTCACTCACATCTCATCCATTCAGACCACATCACATTCACTCACATCTCATCCATTCAGACCACATCACATTCACTTACATCACATCTCATTCATTTTACCTCACATCTCATTCATTCACATCTATCCCGATTAACATCCCATCACATCACATTCATTCATCATCACCACTATATCATATCACTTTCATTCATATCCATCACATATTCACTTTCATTCATATCCATCACATTCATTCTCATCACCACTATATCACATCACTTCTATCCACATCATATCTCATTCATACACATCTCATCATATTCATCCACATCCATCTAATCGTTCACATGTACGACTATTCGCATCTATCCATACATTCATATCTATCACTTCACATCCACATATATTCATGTCACATCACATCATTTTTCATCACATCACATTCCTTCGCATACACACCCACATCACATTCTTTTACATACATTCACATCCATTCTTTCACATACATCCACTCACATCCCATATCATTCATTTATATCCTGATTCACATGACATCACATCTCTTCACCCCTATTCACATCACATCCATCCATCCATTCATGCACATCCATCTGATTCACATCACACATCTCATCACATCTATTCACCTCACATCTCATCATCTCTATTCTCATCACATCTATCCAACCCTTCATTCACATCTATCTGATTCACATCACACATCTCATCACATCTATTTACCTCACATCTCATCACCTCTATTCACATCACATCTATGCATCCCTTCATTCACATCTATCTGATTCACATCACACATCTCATCACATCTATTTACCTCACATCTCATCACCTCTATTCACATCACTTCTATGCCATCTATCTGATTCACATCACACATCTCTTCACATCTATTTACCTCACATCTCTTTTTCTTCTAGAATTATCTTTCTCAAAAAGGGGGTGATATTTTAATTACTAATTTACTAAATTTCATTCATTGAATATTCACTTAACTGATTTCTAAATTAATCACGAATTCCGATGAGAAATAAATTAATCATTTATCTGAATATTTCGACTTTGATAGATTTCTTGAATTTTTTCCTTACAAACTAAGTGAATAGGAAACGATAGAATTTTCCCTCTCTGAGTATTTACTTATTCATTTATCAAATATTCATGAAAATTAAACATATAATTAAAGAGAATCTAATTTTGTTATAAAAAATTCTTTATGCATCTATTTATGCATAAAATCAATTTAATAGAAATAACACTTTAAAAAAAAAGATTTCCAATATGCATCTTTCTATGCATAGAAATTGAATCTAATGAAAATGACACTTTTATAATAAAAATTTCCAATATGCATCTCTCTATGCATAGAAATTGAATCTAATGAAAATAACACTTTTATAATAAAAAAGATCCAATATGCATCTTTCTATGCATAGAAATTGAATCTAATGAAAATA
Source organism: Cibotium barometz (assembly GCF_041138505.1). Taxonomy (NCBI): domain Eukaryota; kingdom Viridiplantae; phylum Streptophyta; class Polypodiopsida; order Cyatheales; family Cibotiaceae; genus Cibotium; species Cibotium barometz. The sequence goes on along the minus strand of NC_141079.1, from coordinate 19,730,156 downwards.
ACACTTTTATAATAAGAAAATATCCAATATGCATCTTTCTATGCATAGAAGTTAAATCTAATGAAAATAATACTTTTTTATTAAAAAAATATCCAATATACATCTTTCTATGCATAGAAATTGAATCTAATGAAAATAACACTTTTATAATAAAAATTATCCAATATGCATCTTTCTATGCACATAAATTGAATCTAATGAAAATAACACTTTTATAATAAAAAAATATCCAATATACATCTTTCTATGCATAGAAATTGAATCTAATGAAAATAACACTTTAATAATAAAATAATATCCAATATACATCTTTCTATGCATAGAAATTAATTCTAATGAAAATAACACTTTTATAATAAAAATATTTCCAATATGCATCTTTCTATCCATAGAAATTCATTCTCACAAAAATAACGCTTTTATAATAAAAATATTTTCAATATGCATCTTTCTATGCAAAGAAATCAATTCTAATGAAAATAACGCTTTTATAATAAAAATATTTCCAATATGCATCTTTCTATGCATAGAAATTGAATCTAATAAAAATAACACTTTTACAATAAAAAAATATCCAATATACATCTTTCTATGCATAGAAATTTATTCTAATGAAAATAACGCTTTTATAATAAAAATATTTTCAATATGCATCTTTCTATATGCATAGAAATTGAATCTAATGAAAATAACACTTTTATAATAAGAAAATATCCAATATGCATCTTTCTATGCATAGAAATTAAATCTAATGAAAATAACACTTTTATAATAAGAAAATATCCATTATGCATCTTTTTATGCATAAAAATTGAATCTAATGAAAATAATACTTTTATGATAAAAAAATATCCAATATACATCTTTCCATGCATAGAAATTGAATCTAATGAAAATAACACTTTTATAATAAGAAAATATCCAATATGCATCTTTCTATGCGTAGAAATTGAATCTAATGAAAATAACATTTTTATAATAAGAAAATATCCAATATGCATCTTTCTATGCATAGAAATTGAATCTAATGAAAATAACACTTTTATAATAAAACAAATATCCAATATACATCTTTCTATGCATAGAAATCAATTCTAATGAAAATAACACTTTTTTAATAAAAATATTTCCAATATGCATCTTTCTATGCATAGAAATTAATTCTAATGAAAAAAACACTTTTATAATAAAAATATTTTCAATATGCATCTTTCTATGCATAGAAATCAATTCTAATGAAAATAACGCTTTTATAATAAAAGTATTTCCAAATTAAGAATTTTAGCCTTTCTTTATCCTAAAATGAAAAACAAACAAAATAAGTTAAACTTTTCCTATTGATTGCTCTTTAAAAGTGAAAATTGATTAGATTAGAGTGTTTTAATTCATCTTGGGGTAAATTCTAAGTAGATTTAGAATGTAAAAATTGAGAAATGGTCACCCATACAAAGGAGGTTATGGCAAAATTTTCTTAAATTTGGTGGAAATAAGTTTTATCTTTATGTTATTCAAAAAGAGTAATCCCCTCCATTTGTGTATTCTAAAAGTGTTATTTTCATTCTATGCATAGAAAGATGCATATTGGAAATAGCTTTATCTTTATGTTATTCAAAAAGAGTAATCCCCTCCGTTTGTGTATTCTAAAAGTGTTATTTTCATTAGAATTAATTTCTATGCATAGAAAGATGCATATTGGAAATATTTTTATTATAAAAGCGTTATTTTCATTAGAATTGATTTCTATGCATACAAAGATGCATATTGGAAATCGTTTTATTATACAAGCATTAGGAGATATCGCTAATATGACCACTACTCCTAGTATTCATAGCATTTTTGGCAATGTTTGTGTTAATAGAGTTCATGTATTTGAGCAGTCAGGGATAGCGCATGAGAGTAGTGATGATTTCATTGAGGTGATATATCATAGTAGGATTATGCATATTAATCCATAGTAGATCATATGGCATAGATTTTGAGAGATTTGCATTTGATCTAGACATCTCCTTAGATTCTCTACTGTTGGAGATAGATTTATCATGGGATGTAGTGGAGATAGATTTATCATGGGATGTAGGTCACATAGGGGCAACATTGATGGAGATAGACCATGTTTATGAGGATGGCCTTGGAGGCCTTGGGAATGCAATAGATGATGATTTAGGAGATGATACCATTTGTCTTTCATATGAGGATACCTCTTCATTTTTTAGTGATGAATATGATGATATTGATGATCATATTATTATTTTGAATCATCATATTGATAATGATATTGTTATTTTTTATCATTTTTTTGACTTTTTGAGAGATTCTACATGGGATGATGGCATTGGTTCATTCTCACCCTCGCATGATGTCAATCAACCTTGAGATATGTTCTTTGGGCTTCTATGCATGTTGACACGATCCTATCTTCTTTGGAGCTAGGATATTTACTTTTGGATATAGTATATGTGATTTGGGATGCATGGTATTTGATTATGTGGCGCATTATGTGAATTTACATGCATCGCATCTATATTTTCACCCGAGCAGTTATTTGGGCCATGGATTTGATGGTATTTTTGATGGTCATCTTACCTTAGACGAGTGGCTTGGATACTTCTTTCTTGATCTAGGTGGTCACACATTTGGTCCATGGTTGGATGGTTTACACTTTGGCTATCCATTTGACCCAAACGAATATATAGCGAGTTACATCATCGACATGGGTGGCTATCCATTTGATCCAGGAGGATTGGCAAATCGCAACACCAACATTAGCTATCTGCATTTTCCAATCATCACATCGACATGGGTGGCTATCCATTTGATCCAAGAGGATTGGTCGACCGCGTCACTGATATTGTCTCTCTACATTTTTCATTTGATCCAGGCAGTTTGAAAAGCCATTTCTTTGGAGTCTATATGGCTTGGATTTACTTTTGCATGTAGTACATGTCATTTGGGATGCATGGTATTTGATTATGTGGCACATTATGTGGATTTACATGCATCGTATCTAGATTTTCACCCAAGCAGTTATTTGGGACATGGATTTGATGGTATTTTTGGTGGTCATCTTACCTTGGACAAGGGGATTTGATACTTCTTTCTCGATCGAGGTGGTCACACATTTGGTACATGGTTGGATGTTTTACACTTTGGCTATCCTTTTAACTCAGATAGATATATAGCGAGTTACGTCATTAACATGGGTGGCTATCCATTTGATCTAGGAGGATTGGCCAGTCACGACATCGACATTATTTCTCTACATTTTACATTCATCATCGACATGGGTGGCTATCCATTTGATCCAAGAGGATCCGCTTGTGTCACCGACATTGGCTCTCTACATTTTCCATTTGATCCTCTAGGTGGTTTGAAAACCATTGCTTTGGAGTGATATATATGGCTTGGATTTATAAATCATCTATGTGGTCGTGATTGTATAGATTATCTCATTTTTGGGGCGACACTCATATCTTTCCCATTTAATTTTGGAGAATACTTGACGTCTATCTGGACATCTCGACCCTAATCAATGGGTCCAAGTTAATGGAGTTAAGCAATCTTGTCCATACAAAGCTTTGAAAGGGCTCATCCCAATACTTCTGTGATAAGAAGCATTGTAGGCGAACTCGACTAGGTGCAGATAGCTTAGCCACTTCTTGGGTTCCCTGCCACCACAGCATGACTGAAGTATATCTTCGATCACTTGGTTTAACCTTTCAGTTTGACCATCGGTCTCAGGGTGATAAGCTGTGCTGAGATCCAAGAAAGTTTCCACTGCTTCGAAAAATGCAGTCCAGAACCTTGAAGTAAATTTGGGATCTCGATCACTTACTATTCTTCTGGGTAGGCCATGCAATCTGAAGATTTCTTTGAGGAACACTCTGGCTACATCCACTGTAGTGTAGGTTTCTTTTACTGGGATCAGATGGGCAACTTTGGTTAGTCTGTTAACTACCACAAAAATGGAGTTGTAACCTGATTGCACTGAAGGTAATCCAGTAATAAAGTCCATACTGATACATTCCCACTTCATCTGGGGGATGTCCAATGGATGTAACTTTCTAGGCATTTTTACTCTTTCAGCTTTGACTTTCTGGCATGATAGACATTGACGTACATGATTCAGTACATCCTTTTTCAGACCAAGTCAAAAGAAGCTTTTCTTTACAGACATGTAGGTTTTGATGAAACCTGGATGTCCTGCTACTATAAGGCTGTCATAGCTTCATTCAGAATTTGATCCTTGGTTCCCTCATTATTGGGAATGCATAGCCTACGATTATAATACATAATGCCATCATCCAGGCTATACTCTTGAACTCTGTTCAACTCCTGTAGAGTTTTGCTTTCCTGCATAAGTAGGGTAGCAATAGGGCCAAAGAATCTATCCTGCATGATCTTCTCTCTTGCTTCAATAATCAAAGGATTTGATATTACAGTAATTGCAAGCAAGGAGGCTTTTCTGCTGAGGGCATCTGCTACCACATTTTCTTTGCCTAGGCAGTACTTGATTTCAAAATCAAATTCCTTCAAGGTCTGCATCCACCTTCTTTGGCGCATGTTGAGATCCTTCTGATGAGTGAAGATCCACTTTAAGCTTTGATGATCTGTCTCATCAAAGTGAACCTTTGTCCTAGTAGGTAATGTCTCCACAACTTCAGGGCATATACTACTGAAAGTAGTTCTAGGTCGTGGACATCATAATTCCTCTCATGCGTTCTGAGTTTTGATACTTTTCCCTCACCATGAGACAGATCTTATCCAGTTTAATCTAGATGGTAATGTAACCAACTGTCAGTTTAAAGTCTTATCTCTGGGAGTTTTATACGGGATCCTTGGAATGGATTAGCTCCACAAAAATCAAGCTGACATACACTGTCACAATGGAACCATTTCCTTCCATGACCTTCACGAGAACAAAGTTCAAGGAACTGGAGTTTTCGGATCCCCAGACCTTCAGTTAGTAAAAGCTTCCAGGTTGTTGAAAGGACTTAGGAAGAAGCAGCAAATTTATGTTGTCAAAATGAACCCAGTAGACTCAAAGCTTAAGGCTAAAGAACCAGAATGGTTAAGTGAATTTGATGACCTATTCCCTGCAGAACTAAGTGAAATGCCTCCAATTCGGGAAGTAGATCGTGTGATAGAATTAACCCTCGGAGCTCAGCCAGTAGCGCTGCGCATGTACGTATAAAATGCCAGTTCCTGAAGCCATCAAACTCAAGGAACAACTTAGATAGCTGTTAGAACAAGGGTTTGTAAGACCCAGTGTTTCACCTTGGGGTGCGCCAGTTCTCTTTCAGAAAAAGAAAGATGGAACGCTTAGACTCTGTGTGGACTACAGAGGTCTGAATCAGCTGACAGTTAAGAATAAGTATCCTATCCTAAGAATTGATGAGCTTTTGGACAGGCTAAATGGAGCCCAGATCTTCACAAAAATAGATCTCAAATTCGGGTATTACTAGATCAGGATCAATGATCAAGATATACCAAAAACAGCCATCAATACTCACTATGGGCATTATGAATTTACTGTCATGCCATTCGGATTAACTAATGCCCGAGCTACATTCAATCGCCTAATGCAAGACATCCTCAGAGAATACTTGGATGATTTTGTTCTAGTTTTCTTTGATGACATTCTGATTTACTCAAGGAATGCAGCTGACCATGAGACTCATATCCGAAAAGTTCTTGAAATTCTAAGGAAGCATCAACTCTTTGCCAAAAAGAGCAAATGCACTTTCTCTGCCAACCACGTTGAATACTTGGGCTTTTTGTTATCCAAAGATGGAATTTCTCCATATTCTGCAAAAGTCCAAGCAGTCATAGATTGGTCGAAACCAAAGACAGTGAAAGAAGTCAGAGGATTCTTGGGATTGACTGGTTGGTATAGAATTTTTATACCAAAGTATGCTCTCATAGCTTCCCCCCTGACTAACCTTCTCAAAAAGAATACCCCATTTCAGTGGTCTGCCAAGTGCCAGAGTGCTTTTGATAAGCTGAACACCGCCTTGGTAACCAGTCCCGTTCTGAAGTTGCCAGATTTCTCTCTACCCTTTGAGGTAGTAACTGATGCAAGTGGTTTTGCCCTGGGAGGTGCACTCATGCAGGAAGGTCATGCAGTGGCCTATGAATCCCGAAAGCTCAGAACGCATGAGAGGAATTATGCTGTCCACGACCTGGAATTACTTTCAGTAGTCTATGCCTTAAAGTTGTGGAGACATTACCTACTGGGAAAAAGATTCACTTTGATGATAGATCATCAGAGCTTAAAGTGGATCTTTACTCAGAAGGACCTCAACATGCGCCAAAGAAGGTGGATGCAGACCCTGCAGGAATTTGATTTTGAAATCAAGTACCACCTAGGCAAAGAAAATGTGGTAGCAGATGCCCTCAGCAGAAAAGCGTGCTTGCTTGCAATTTTACTGTGATATCAAATCCTTTGATTATTGAAGCAAGTGAGAAGATCATGCAGGATAGATTCTTTGGCCCTATTGCTACCCTACTTATGCAGGAAAGCAAAACTCCTCAGGAGTTGAACAGAGTTCAAGGGTACAGCCTCAATGATGGCATTATGTATTATAATCGCAGAGCGGCTATGCATTCCCAATGATGAGGGAACCAAGGACCAAATTCTAAATGAAGCTCATGATAGCCTTATAGCAAGACATCTAGGTTTCATCAAAACCTACATGTCTGTAAAGAAAAGCTTCTTTTGGCCTGGTCTGAAAAAGGATGTACTAAATCATGTACGTCAATGTCTGACATGCCAGAAAGTCAAAGCTGAAAGATTAAAAATGCCTGGGAAGTTACATCCATTGGACATCCCCCAGATGAAGTGGGAATGTATCAGTATGGATTTTATTACTGGATTACCTTCAGTGCAATCAGGTTACAACTCCATTTTCATCGTAGTTGACAGACTAACCAAAGTTGCCCATCTGATCCCAGTAAAAGAAACCTACACTGCAGAGTGGATGTGGCCAGAGTGTTTCTCAAAGAAATCTTCAGATTGCATGGCCTACCTAGGAGAATAGTAAGTGATCGAGATCCCAAGTTTACTTCAAGGTTCTGGACTGCATTTTTCGAAGCAGTGGAAACTTTCTTGGATCTCAGCACAGCTTATCACCCTGAGACCGATGGTCAAACTAAAAGGGTAAACCAAGTAATCGAAGATATACTTCGGTCATGCTGTGGCAGAGAACCCAAGAAGGGGCTAAGCTATCTTCACCTAGTCGAGTTTGCCTACAATGCTTCTTATTACCGAAGTATCGGGATGAGCCCTTTTAAAGCTCTGTATGGACAAGATTGCTTAACTCCGTTAACTTGGTCCGACCCATTGATTAGGGTCGAGATGTCCAGACAGATGCTGGACAACATGGAGCAGCAGATGCAGGCATTTTGTAAAGATATAAAAGCTGCCGAGGATCGAAGAAGCAGTATGCAGATAAGAAGAGGACAGACAGAGAATTCAAAGAAGCAGATATGGTCTTCATTCGAGTATGGCCCAAAAGAAGTTCTTTATCTCTTAGAAAGTACAAGAAGTTATCCCCCAGATATTGTGGGCCATATCTGATTACAAAGAAAGTAGGTGACTTAGCCTACGAGCTTCTTTTGCCTCCTCATCTCAAAGTTCATAATGTATTTCATGTAAGCCTTCTAAAGAAATATGTGCCAAGCCCAAATCATGTACTTAATGATGAAATCCTAACCGCTTCAACCCAAGGGCAGATGGAACTCCAACTTAAAGAAATTCTTGATGTTCGAGAAAAGATCCTTAGGAACAAAATTCTCAAAGAATTATTGGTCAAATGGAAGTTCTATTCTTTTGAAGATGCCACGTGGGAGAATGAAGCCGATCTGTTTTACGGGATTACCCCCAGTTTGCGAGATGAGAACATCTCACGTTTTTCAAGTGGGAGAGAATGTAAGATTCCTCCATAGCCTCTCAAGATGTCCAGCATCTTCCCCTATAATCAAATCCCTCTTCAGAAATATAAAAGATCTTGTTTCTACCAGTTTTAGCCTAGAGAGAGAAAATGTTCTAGAAAGAGAATATTCAGAATTTAAATATTTTTGCATAGAAAAATATCTCATCTTATTAAAATAAGTTTCCCTGAAACAGAAGTTCAAAAAGATTTTCAGAAGGTGCATTAGAAATTAAGTATAATCTGTTCAAGAAGCATTATCCTGGGGGTGAAGATTTTTTCAAAAATTTAAATTAAGGTTCCTATGGACCAATAAGATTCATCCAAATGTAGGGAGGAGATAAATGAATAAATAAAAGAAAAATCTCCCAAAAATGAGTAAATACTCACATAAGATGAAGAGTTGACTAAGGACAAGGTTAATAGTTAAAAAAGAGAGATGTTTAGGTGAAACGATGCATTTTTGACACCTCTGCATAGGGGAATTCCCCTCATGAAGGAGGCGCCTATTTCACATGCTTGAATGAGTTTTAAACTCCCAAATAATGGGATATTTTTATCTCTCCTCTCATCTATTTCAACTAGATCCAAAAAGTGAGCAAAACTGACCTAAAAATGGTCAAAAATTGACCAAACTGATCTGAAAAATTCTAGAATCAGTTGGTTTGGTTAGAAGCTCACTTTTTCCTATAAATAGAAGCCCTCCCCTTTGTTGAAACTTAATAGTGTTTTGCACTGTTACCCTGTCTCTCCCAAGTGCTAAAAACAGTGAATTGTATTCATAATTCATTAGTTTTTGACCTTCCCTCTTCTAAAAGATTGGTGGCCACTCTTGTCTCAAACAAGAGTTGAACCCTCAAACCAAAGCCAAAGGAAAGCTCTCAAATTCATTAGTAAGTTGGTGATTCTTCTCTTTTCCATTTATTTTATGGTTTTTATGGTTTTTTATGCTTTTTGTCTTCTCTAAAATTGCAAGTGATGTTATGCCTCATTGCGAAAGGCATTCCCCTCTCTTCTCTAGTAAATCCAACCATTCTCTATCCTAGGTGAATGATTAATGATTAAAATCAAGTTTTTTATAATGTTTATCTTAAATAAGTAGAAAAATGTTTACTTTAGAATAATTTCAATACTCTTGGTGCACTTTTAATTAATTTTAGAGACTTAAAAATTAAAAAATGGTCAGCCATACAAAGGAGGTTATGGTGAAATTTTTGGAAATTAGTGAAATAAATTTCATCTTTTATTATTCTAAAAGAGTAATCCTTATGGTTTCTATATTCTAAAGTATCATTTTCATGCATAGAAGATGCATTTTGATTATTTGTATAAAAGAAAATTAGTATTATTATAAAAGTATTACTTTCATTATATTTGATTTTTATGCATAAATGTATGCATAAAAGATTATTATTTTTATTATAAAAGTGTTTTATCATATTTGATTTTCATGCATAGAAGTATGCATAAAAGATTTTTTTTTATTATAAAAGTGTTACTTTTATCATATATTGATTTTCATGCATAGAAGTATGCATAAAAGATTATTTTTTTATTATAAAAGTGTTACTTTTATCATATTTGATTTTCATGCATAGAAGTATGCATAAAAGATTTTTTTATTATAAAAGTGTTACTTTTATCATATTTGATTTTTATGCATAAAAGTATGCATAAAAGATATTGTTTTTATTATAAAAGTGTTACTTTTATCATATTTGATTTTTATGCATAAAAGTATGCATAAAAGATTTTTTTTAATTATAAAAGTGTTACTTTTATCATATTTGAATTTCGTGCATAGAAGTATGCATAAAATATTTTTTTATATAAAAGTATTACTTTTATCATATTTGAATTTCATGCATAGAAGTATGCATAAAAGATATTTTTTTATTATAAAAGTGTTACTTTTATCATATTTGAATTTCATGCATAGAAGTATGCATAAAAGATATTTTTTTTATTATAAAAGTGTTACTTTTATCATAATTGAATTTCATGCATAGAAGTATGCATAAAAGATATTTTTTTATTATAAAAGTGTTACTTTTATCATATTTGAATTTCATGCATAAACATATGCATAAAAGATATTTTTTATATTAAAAGTGTGATTTTTATCATAAATGATTTTTATGCATAAATGGTTGCATAAAAGAATTTTTTTTTTAATTAAAAGAGTGAATTTCATCATAAATGATTTTTATGCATAAAAGATATTTTTTTTATATTAAAAGTGTGATTTTCATCGTAAATGGTTTTTATGCATAAACGGGTGCATAAAAGATATTTTTATTATTAAAAGAGTGATTTTCGCCATAAATGAATATTTTTTTATGATAAAAGTGTGACTTTCATCAGAATCGGATTTTATGCATAATTAGATGCATATAGAATCTTTATAATTAAATAAGGGTTCTCCTTAATCCTCTATTTAATTTTCACAAAAATTAAAAAAATTAATAAGTAGATAATCTGTGAGAAGAGATGCTACCGTAATGAAAAAAATTCAATAAAACTATCGAAGTCAGAGATCGAGATAAATGACTATCTTATTCCTCATAAGAAATTCATGTTTTAGAAACCTGTAAGCAAATATTCGTCGAACAAAATTTAGAAAAAAAGAAATTGAAATAGTACCTTCGAGAGAGATAGTTTAAGAACCTTTCCAGACCCAAACTCAGATTCAGACTATTGACCAAGACCTAATTCCTTCGTCAAATTCAACCAATGACGATGTGCCCAGTTCAGGAAAAATGTACTCAAATTTTCCACCGAATCTGAAGCTAAGTTAAGACTTTTGATTTTGATCTGAGAATCACGCTAACAGAATTCGAGGAATTCTGTTTGGAATTCAGACTGGATATAGAAGTATTGGGATACGGATTTAAGATTTATTCATGGTATTCAAACAAAATCAAAACTATAAACTTACATAGAAACCCTGTTTTCTTAAAAGATTGTCTTACACTAGAATGCTGGAGGGAGCATTTGGCATATATGTTTATCTAAGGGAAGTTCGGTTGCAAACAACAGCTGGCGGGGAGTGTTCGAGGGACAACTCACGCGGCAAAGCCTGCCGAGGTCTTGACCAGCCTCGGTATGGTTAAAATGGTGCACTTCCGGTATGATGGACGAGGGCCGACGAAGCGGTCCCTGAGTGAAGCCTGAGTGAAGTGCCAGGACACCTAAGGAGGATCCTGGAGGGTTTTGACTAGGCGATGCACAGTCTCGCGGTGCCGAGGACACCCATTCGTATGTCAAGGAAGATATTGTATGACAGACCAATGTTATTGTCACTGGATCTCGTTGTTGACTCGCTGGTCTCAACGGAGAGTCCAAAGTGATACTGTTTTGTGAGAAACAAAGACTCAATGGAAATTTTGAAGTTATGTCATGTGTAACCAGTAAATTGTTTGACAATGGATTTTTTTAAAGTTTTAAAGAGGAGTATGTGCGTATCTGTTTTCTAAAGCTAAAGTTAAGAAAGGCATTTCAATTATGGGTGGGTGAGTACTTGTTTGGATCTACCGATTCCAGTGGTGGCAGGGTGGTGGCTAACCCATGGGCCAGATGGGGTTGGGCTGGAATCAGTGGAGTTTTAATAATCAAACTGAAAAATCTTAGGATTACGCTAGGATTCGAGTAGATTGTTAATTCCCTGATAAAATTCTCGATTGAGTGGATCAACGGCTGTGCCTAATCTTGATTAGGAAATAAGCGTTGAATTGCTCAGATGATCAAATTATATCAGTGATAGTTTCCTTCTATCTGGTTTATTCAGGTGGAGGATAGTTTAGATTTTGATCTCATTAGAAAACTCGTTAAGAAAAATTCAAAAAGGTGGAGTCGTCCCCGCTTTCCGAGCATGGGAAATTTTCCCAATTTCGGTTTTCGGAGTGACCACCAGCCTAGTCTCGTGCCCGGACATTCGTGGGCGAGGCCCCGAGTGAGAAACCCTGCCCCGCGCATGAGGGGGCTGCTTCCGTTGTTGTCAGCTACCGGGAGTCCGCGGTGCGTGCATGAGGGGGCAGAGGGATCTCACAGGTTTAGTGGATATAATCAAGTTCAAATGTCTTCGGAAGATCGGCAGAAAATAGCTTTTATCACAGAATGGGGAGCCTTTGCATCAAACGCCATAACCTTTGCCCTCCTCAGCGCGTGGTCCAGGAAATTTTCACCGATAACCACCTTCATGAGGGCATTCATTAACGACTTCATCTGAACATTTGATGCACCTACAGCTATGCTTGGCCAAATGCGGACTCTCCAAATTAAGCCTGAATCCATCCAAATGTGCCTTTGATGTCCAAAGCGAAATGCTATTAGGCCACATCATCTCCAAACAAGGAATTGCAATCAATCGGACCAAGGTCGAGGTGTTCCAAAAATCTGTGACTCCAACCAAAGAGAAAGAGCTTATAAGATTGCTGGGGCAAGTCAAATGGCACAACCAAATGCTCAAATACCTCGCCCTTGTAGCATTCCCCTTAAACCAACAAATGGTGCAGATCAAAACACCTTTGACCAAGCAATTGAGATAAGCAAATTTTAATTGGATAGTAGAATGCAATATCGTGTTCCGATGTCTCAAGCTCATACTGTCAGAGCGCCTATTGTCCAAAACCCGAATTGGGAAGTTCTGCCCTTTCACGTCTTTGTGGATGCCTCTGATGTGGTAATTGGTAGTGTTCTAATGTAAGAGGCTAAGAAGAAATGGTTCCAGCCTATCTACTATGCCACTCAAAGGCTCTCCGATGCCAAGTAGAACTACTCAACCACACACAGAGAAGCCCTTGGCATGATCTACTCAGTCACCAAGTTTTGGCACTACTTACTGGGGGTAATAAGTTTACCTTTCATGTGGATCACTCTGCTTTGCTGTATTTGGTGGATAAGCGAAGTTTAGCATGCAAACTAGCTAGATGGGATGACAATACTCCAAGAATTTGAGTTCACAATAGTGCACACCCGGGCGTCAATCATACAATGGCAGATTATCTATCCCGGCCAGAGTCCGACGAAGCTCCAAGCGGAGTAGCAGATGACCTACCAGATGCTGAGTTGTTCATAATTGACACAGTCATTCCCATTCCCCAAGATGGTATGATGAAATGCTAACATTTGTTGTCACAGTTCTAATGGAGGATAATCTCTCTAGAGATCAGCGGAAGCAGATTGCGATCTGCAGTCAGCCGGCAATTCCAAGTCATAGCCCGCCAGTTACCGAAAGGGGGATTGACCAAATCCTCCAAAGGTGCATCCCACCACATGAGTAGGAAGTTGTCCTCCTCAAAGAATCTCATCAAGGAATTAGTGGAGGACACTTTGTCGGAGAAGTCACTAGAAGGAAAACCCTCCAAGTGGCCGATAGTACTTGGTGATGCCTACAGAGGGGCCAAGCAGTGTGACATATGCCAATGTCTCGGCGGTGGCCAGCCAACAGATAGAGACAGGATGTTGTGCACAACCTAATCCTCCCCCTAGAACCATTCCAGAAATGGGGCCTAGACTTTGTAGGCCCATTTAAGCTGTCAGCCCGTTTCACCAGTCATAACAATCCTGATGGGCCACAAACTATAGCACCCAAGTGGGTAGAAGCACACGCTCTCTGGGATAACACAACAAAGTCAACTGCCAAATTCCTCTACGAGATGATAATCACTCATTCCAGGTGCCCGATCGAGCTGATTAGTGACCAAGGCAAGCACTTTGTCAATGATGTCATCAAAGAACTAGTCATCCAAGAACTCATCATCCATAAACGCTCCACAGTAGTGTACTAATTGCAAGCCAACGGTCAAGCCAAGTTCACCAACAACAAAATCCTCAAGCAGATCCTCACAAAGTTGGTCAATCAAAATCACAATGATTGGGATGAAAAGCTGTATTCAGCTTTATGGGCATTCCGCACAACCTACAAGATCTCGACCGGAATGACCCCATTCAAACTAGTATATGGCATAGAGACAGTCGTACCAATGGAATTAATTCCTAGTACCAAGTCTTTGCATTGCCATTGCAGAAAAGTTAAGCCTAGAAGAATCCTTGTAGCATCGCCTCTGGACTGGCTCCTTGTTGGATGAAGCACGCTTCAAGAGTTTCTTTTGTCAAGAGATGCATTGCACATGGGGCATTATTGCATTGGTGTTATGGGTGATGGGTGAATTGTGTAGAACACCACAATTAAGAGGGGGTGTTGAGAGATGTAATAACGATATTGTGTGTATGTGGGAAAGCACCCTAGAGGTGGGTTGTGGTGGTAAGATAAGAATGCCACATGTGATATTGTATGGTGCGTGAGTGTTGACCAAATGAGTGGAAAAGGAGTGCCACATGGATGATGATGTGTAAAGTGGGATAAGGCTAGAAGGCCTTTATCATTGTATGGTTCATTGTTGTGAATACAATAGAATAGAGCTTGTGTCTTGAGTGTGCAATCTCTCTCTCTCTAGTTATGGAGTTTCTAGTGTGGTATAACCCACCTTAATTATGATACTTAATCTATGTCTATCACCATGATCAATCCCATTTTAGGATTGTTAACATGGTATCAGAGCTTGGGTGGGCTCTTGGTCATGGTGAATATCTATATATATATATTTTGGTTATGTGGTTATTTGATTAAGCATTATTTTTAGTTTATTATGAAAAATTTAAGCGCACTCATATTATCATTTAGATTTGCATTTGAGAGAGATTTGGAGCTACCATTCTCAAATTTGAGAGGAGATTTGCAACAAGGGGGTTGCATAGAAGTTGCCCAAGAGAGTTGCAAATGGGAGTTTTGTAACATGAGAGCCTGCTCATCATCATGGAAGCTGAAAATGGAGATTTCAGCAAATATGAAGGCTATGAAGACTTAACTGTCAACAAGGAAGCTATCAAGGAGACAAAGATGTCTCAAGAAGGTTGGTTTTGTAGTTTTTCCTTATGAAATATTGAAGAAGAGTTGCTAATTTGTGGGATGAGAAGATCCCATGGTTCTTTGCATTTAGGCAAAGAGTGTAAGAGGTGCAATGCTTGTCTAAGAAGAGACAAGTTGTAATGGGCTGATTGCAGCTCATATTGGAGCATGTCATATGGGCATGGCTCACAAAGTTGCTCACAAATAATGGGCAACATTGGTGGAAGCATTCAAAGCTTTCACATAGTTGGCACCTGTGGTTTCATTTGAGAGACCGTGTTTGGAGAAGCATCCTTTGGGGCATGCAACAATGGATGCATGTTTATGAGGAGCTCAATAGAGAGCTTAGTGTAGCCATGTTGATGGTTACTTGAAACCTCAAGATAGAGATATTCATAGGCAACAAGGTACAACAAGAGGAGTTGCACACACAGCTCATTTGGAGAGCTTAGTGTAGCCATGTTGATGGTTACTTGAAACCTCAAGATAGAGATATTCGGAGGCAACAAGGTACAACAAGAGGAGTTGCACACAGCTCATCTGGAGCTAAAGTGGAAGGGCCAATTGTATATAAGGCATTTTCTCATAATGAATGGACACAATCTCCCTTTGTGCTATTGAGAGCTCTTGTTTGTGACTTGAGAGAGAGCATTCTAGCACTTGTGCCTCTTCTATACTTGTATGTTGCATGCTTGTGGAAGGAGTGAGAGAGAGTGATTGCCTTATGTGGTGGTGCGAGTAACTCTACGGCGATGACAGCGTGGAGGTGGAGCTTGAAGGATTGGAGCTTCTCAAGTGAGCTTGGAGGCATCAAGGGACACAAGTTCGAAGCATTGGTAAGTCTCCTATGACAGTTGTGTTCTATTTCTCTTCCTTAAGGTGAATGCATTGAGTTCCCTCTTGGAGGTGTGGTAGCCCATAACATTTTTAGCGCCACTTGCTGAAGAAACACCTTTGTTTCTTCCATCCTCTTTGAGTTTCAGCTCCCATTACATAAGATTCATCATTGCCTTTGCATTTTGGTAGTGCATTATGTAGGAAATGAATGGATCATATTTGAGTGGAAATGAAAAATCGTCAGAAATTGGTTGTGTTTGTTGTGTGTTTGTGTGGTGGAGTGGTCTTGGAAGAGGGCTCCACTATTTTTTCTAGTCAATTTTGATGTTTGCATCACCGGAACTGTTAACGTGAACGAGTAGGGTGGTGTTCTGTTTTTCTTTCTTTTCAAAAATTTACAAAAATTGTAAAAATAAGAATCCATTGACTATGCCTTGAACTCGTAATACATTCCTTAGGCGTGGCACAATCATCTTGGAAGCAGTTGGATAAGGATTTTGCACCCAAAATCACCTCAGTCGATGCGGGAAGCTCCCACGTAAAATTGCAGGAAAATCGTTCACAACGTGAACCATTTTCTGCAGCTTCATGTCGTGAAACACTCCCGGCATCAACGTTGCGATTAGCACCGCAATTCACAGGATTACCTTGCCAAAAATAGGTAGCCTTATCCTGACACCTCTGACACCACACGGGGTTTGACAAAATCAAGAATCATGAATTAGCAGAAAAACATTCATGACATGAACTAATTGCATTTCACGACGTGAACCATTTTTCAGTTCACGACATGAACTATTTTAGAATCTTTCATGGCGTGAACCATTTTCTTTTCACGGCATGAACTGTTTCTACAATTTTGCGCCTTAATCAAATCCAACTCACAAACTTGGTATTGTCGGATTAAGGCTAAGAAAATCTTGAGACCATTGAAAGTCATAACAAGGTAACATGGAATTCTGAGTCCAAAGCAAAAAATTTAAACACGTGACAGTGCAAAAAATTATTCACAACGTGAACAGTTTTCTAACACTTCAGGCTGTGAACTATTCTCTACCATCTCATAGCCTCAAAAACGAGTCAACAAAATCATACAAAACTTTAATAGGGACAGCAAAATAGCTTATCAAATCAGATTCACATACACTTAAGATCTGGAAAGCTTATCGGAGATGACCTCACTCCTAACAATAGTGCATCAAATCACCCAAGATCTTCCTATCAAAACAGTGTGGGTATATGCCTCTCAGTAAGCACTCAGATGAGTGTCTTAAGGAATCTAACCACCATTGAAACTAGTAGTGAAGAATCCATGGAAGAACAGTTGCGATACTCTGGGTTTGGGGAAGAGGAGAAACCACCCTCCCCTACCAGATCCAGCGGTATCATTAATATAGCCCGATGATTTTTTGGTCTCCAAACCAGCAATGATGAAGAAGTGCAATCTGCGAGCATGGTTCCATCAACCAGTGCTGGACTTGGTCCAAGGCAAGAAGTACCTATCCAAACTTCAAATTCAAGGCTGTCAAACACTGGGACCCCCTGAATGAGAAGAGACATGGAAAGCGTAGCCAGGACTAGTCAAGTATTCTTCCCAACCTTAGAGGAAGTAGAATTAGATTTGAAAAGGATTGAGGTAGAACGGTAGCTACTACGAGAATTCAACTTAAGGAAACAAGAGCTCAATGCTCGAAGGACTAGAGCTGAACAAAAGGAGATGGGAAGTGTAAACTTACTTCAATCACGGGGTAAAGAGCCGGAAATAGTCATGGGTACAAGTGAGGGAGAAATTCCAAACTTAGAACCCATTAATGAAGACCCAGAGCAGAGGAAGGGTTTGTAACCCTAGATGAAGGGGATAATCTACCAAGAGAAGCGGGTGAAGTGGAAGACCGCCTATACACCAAAAAGGACATCGAGCAGATGATCAATCATCCCATGTTCCTACAAGACATGGAACTCTTAATTCTACAAAGGCGTACAGAGGTGACTAATGATGAGCCATTCCAAAATGAAGTGGCTAGACCGTCCCATAGACCAGAAATGTATAGAAGCGCCAACATAGGAAGAGGAGGAGGTCTAGGTAGGGGGGAGTAGTTCCTCAAAGACCAAGGGCAGATCCAACCATAGATCTTAATGCAGCCACAAGGACGGATTTGTTGAATATGGTTGTGGAAATGGGTCGAGGAATGGTCAAGGAACTAGGCATTGCTCTAGAATCCCAACCCTCCCAAATGAAGCCACACATCATTTCAAAGCTCATTCAACCTATAGGCCAGTCAGTGATGTAACAATGATTCATGCTA
The DNA here is from genome assembly GCF_041138505.1 of Cibotium barometz. NCBI lineage: Eukaryota > Viridiplantae > Streptophyta > Polypodiopsida > Cyatheales > Cibotiaceae > Cibotium > Cibotium barometz. The sequence continues at coordinate 19,712,175 of NC_141079.1, read as the reverse complement.
TCTCACTGACCCTAGAAGGAAAAGTGCATCAATGGTTCCGAATCCTCAAACCTGATAAGGTTAATTTCATATCGCTCAAGAATGTGTTTGTGCCCAGCTTTGCCAGAAGTGGCGACAGATAGAGACATGTGACATAGCTGCGCACAACATCAAACAAAAGAAAATAGAGTCTAATGCGAGACTGTGTCTTGGCTAAAGCACTTAAATTAAAGGTGAAAACTACGAGAAAGGTTAATTGATGATCAGTTATTGCCTTGCTTCCAGAGAGGAGTTAGAGACCAACTCCTGTCGATGATGAGGCTAGTCAGGTATCCTCCAAAATCAAATGGAAAAGATATGAGTGTAGATGAAATGTAAATCCAAGCCATATAAACTCCAAAGCAATGGCTTTCAAACCGCCTGGATCGAATGGAAAATGTAGAGAGCCAATGTTGGTGAGACAGGGCTGGCCAATCCTCCTGGATCAAATGGATAACCACCCATGTCGATGACAAATGGAAAATGTAGGGAGCTAATGTCGGTGTTGACTGGCAAGCCCTCCTAGATCAAATGGATAGCCACCTATGTCGATGATATAACTCGCTATATATTTGTCTGGGTCAAATGGATAGCCAAAGTGTAAACCATCCAACCATGGACCAAATGTGTGACCACCTAGATCTAGAAAGAAGTTTCCATGCCCCTCTCATCCAAGGTAAGATGACCACCAAAAATACCATCAAATCCATGGCCCAAATAATTTCTCGGGTGAGAATCAAGATGCGATGCATGTGAATCCACATAATCAAATACCATGCATTCCAAATGACATATACTACATCCAAAAGTAAATATCCTAGCTCCAAAGAAGATAGGATCAAGTCAACATCCATAGGAACCAAAACAACATATGTCAAGGTTAATTAACATCATGTGAGGGTGAGAGTGAACCAATGATGTCATTCCATGTAGCATCTCTCGAAAAGTCAAAGATATGATCCAAAACAACATATGTCAAGGTTAATTAACATCATGTGAGGGTGAGAGTGAACCAATGATGTCATTCCATGTAGCATCTCTCGAAAAGTCAGATGAGAAAGAAAGTGATCATGTTAGACACACTGCTAAAGCTACATTGCGTGCTCAAAGAAAGACTCAAAAGCAGTCTCAAAAGGCATTCACTTTCCAAAATTATGATGGCAAGAAGGATGCACGAGTTCTCATTGCTTGGATTAGCCAACTACATGACTTTCTGTGGGCGAGAAGTTCTTTGAAAAAGATAAAATTAAATGTGCTTGTAATCATTTGATCGAAAGTGCGGCTTTATGGTGGAACGTGATTAAGCAAGGTAAACATCAACCTTCAACATGGAAAGAGTTTTAGAAACTCTTGAAGAAATATTTTCTACCATCGCAGCGTATAAAGCTAAAGCATGTCAACGATGGGACACTCTATGCCAGATTGATAAAGAGAATGTCCAAGCTTATATCGACAAATTTTGGGATATTCTTTTACAAGTTCAAGTAATTGAAAAAGTCAAGGAAAAAGAGCAACGTAGAAAATTCATTGTAGGACTTAAGTCTACCATTAGGGCTGACGCGGTAACATGTTTCATCCACATGACCTTAGCACTACTATGGACCTTGCTCTTAATTCAGAACGTAAAACAGCTATATTTAGAGATTTCAAGATGTAGGATAAATCTTTTGAAAATCTACTAAATCTTCTTTCCCTTCTAGTACTTTTGATAAATCCAGGATGCAAAAGGGTAAAGATATAGCTAAAGGAGGTATTTGGAAGGACAACAACAACAAACCTTCAAATGGAAAACCAAATAATTGAATCTTCAAATGCTACAATTGTCATAAGGAAGGACACCTCGCGTAGGATTGCCCTGACCAAAATAAGAATTCCACATCAATGGCTCGACTCAATGTTATTGAATAAGACGACGAAGATTCTTTTAAGCAAGAGGGTAACTTTGATCTCGACTATTCAGATCAAGGTAAGTTTTCAATTCATGCTTTATTGAAAATTCAAGGGAAAATAAAAGGAAAATCAATTTCTCTATTGTATGATGATGGTAGTTTGCATGATTTTATTTCTGAGAAAGCATTGAAATGCATCGTACTCTAGTTATAAAGTAAAAGTTGCATTTCAAGGTACTAGGTACAACTGCACCAAGGAGGTTAAAGATTTAGAATTACAAATGGGTTCACTAAAATAAAAGATAACATTCCTAGTGGCACCTTTACAAGGTGTAGATGTTATCTTAGGTATGCCATGGAGACATGAGCATAATCCCCATATTGACTATGACATCCATACCATGTGGTTAATAAAAGATGACTAAGAAATTTATCTTCAATGCCAAAACAAAGGTGAATTAGACCCATTTTTGACTTATACGCAAGCAAAAAGAGCTGTACAAAAAAAGGAGAAGACATTTTTTATTTTTGTCAACCAGCTTATTGCCCAGGATGACTCGAAATCAAATATGTCTCATGACCCTTTCGTCTCTAAATTCTCTAATTGCTTCATAGATGACTTACCACTTGGCTTACCACACACGACCTCGTCCAAAAGACAATAAAATTAAAATAATTCATGGTAGCTCACTGCCATGTAAAGCTCCTTATAAAGTTAACATACTTGAGCAAAAGGAGATTCAAAGACAAGTAGAAGAACTATTAGATAAGGTTGATTTGACCCAGTAGTTCTCCATTTAGTGCTCCAGTTCTTCTTGTTAAAAAGAAGAATGGTACATATTGATTATGCATCGATTATCATGCACTAAACAAAATTACTATTAAGAATCGATGAATAGGATATTCTTGAAATATCAAAATTTATTTGTAGAGTTTTTCAATGATATCTTAGTTTTTAGTAAAAGAATCGTCAAGAGCATGAACAACATTTAGAAAAAGTATTCTCACTTCTTTAAGATAATCAACTCTATGCCAATCCTGAAAACATCGAGTCATAAAACGATATGATTTGGATAATAATTGACCATTTGAGTAAGCAAGCATATTGCTTACCTTGTAAGAAAACTTTGACTTCTCAACAAGCCGTGAATATTTTTATCAAACAATTCTTTATACATCACGACTTGCCAAAAGTCATTGTTTCTAAGAGAGATTCAAGAATTTGTAGTAATTTTTGGATCACATTATTCTCCAACTTAGGCACTAAAGTAGATTTCTCAACAGCTTTCCATTCAAAAACAAATGGACAAACTAAGGTTACTAATAACATTATCTTAGATCTACTCAGAGTCTATGTTGCCCAACAACCTAACTCACAGGATAAGTACATTCATCTTCTCCAATTTGCTTACAATAATACCTCTCATTCAACTACTACTGGTCGAGCACCTTTCGAAACTGTGTATGGAAAACTTTTGCCTATTCCGGCAACTAGACTTTCTTACAAAATCAAAGGTGCTGATCAAATCACTATTGATTTTACTACCATTCTGAATGACGTAAAACATTCCATTGCTTATGCTCAAGAAAAGTATGTTAAGCAAGCAAATCGTAAATGTAAAGCTATATCTTTTGAACTTGGAGACTATATACTTTTGAAAATTGAAAAGCGTCGACTTTAAAGTGTTGAAAAATTCAGTTGGTAAGCTTGCACCAAGATTTTATGGACCTTTTAAAGTAATCCACAAAATGAAAAAAGCATTATTTGGGAGAGGGTAGGGGGATTTTTTTCCTGTTATTGAATTTAAAAAAAGAGGTTTTCCATATGCACATATATTATTGATATTGGAGAATGGATGTAAACCGACTAAGATTGCTCACTATGATAAGTTGGTATGTGCTAGACTTCCTGATAAGGTGATGTTTCCTGAGGTGCACAACATAATCAGTCATTATAATGTCCATGGACCATGTGGGGAACTAAATATGTGCTCTCCTTGCATGGTTAATGGGAGTTGCAAACATCATTATCCTCGAAAGTTTTCTCAGACCACTATCGTTGATAACAATGGCTATCCAACTTACATGCAGCGAGACGATAGATTTCCCTTACAAGTGGGTGTAGAATACACCTTCTCGATCATGGACTAAAAGAAAAAGAGGAAATAATATTATATGTATGTATAATGTTGTTAGCCCTGAGCAATACTACTTATGCATATTACTCATAGTGTGTAAAGGCTGCAAATCTTTTGAAGATGTGCTGATAGTGAATGGACATTTTTATCCATGTTTTAAGGTTGCATGTGAAGCTAGAGGAATGCTAGAGAGTGATGAGGAGTGGTATATGTGTCTCCACCAAGAAGCCGCATTTCAAAAAACTAGATTTCAACTATGTCGACTTTTTGTCATCATTATTCTCATTTTTTGTGAGTCTATATCTCCCGGACAGCTCTAGAATAAATTCTCTACCAAACTTTTAGATGACTTTTTTCATGGCTTCTTGTAGAGAAGGTGTGCTGACGTTGGTGTTTATAATTCTATAGCTAAGAATCAAACTTTGTTACACATGAAGGACCTCTTATAACAATATGAAAAATGTCTACATGAATTTGAAGGGTTGCCTCTTCCTAATAGATCAAGTGTTGTTACAGTCAACAATGGCTTGTTAATGGAATAGATGATGTGTGATTCTGTTCAACAGGTTGATTTGGCACTTTCAATGAAAAGGAGTCTTAATAGTTGTCGATCAAGAGCATTTGATACCATCCTTGAGGCCGTTTATTTTAACAATGGTGGTGTTTTTTTCCTTAATGGACTAGGTGGATCAAGTAAAACATATCTTTATAATGCCTTACTATCTTGGTTACATGGAGAGAATCAAGTTGCTTTGGCATGTGTATCTTCTGGAAAAGTTGCATTATTTCAAAGTCCCATTGGTTCTCAATGCTTCTAGCACATGTAGTATTAAAGTGAATAGCCCATTCGCCGATGTGCTGAAGCTTGCGAGATTAATCACTTGGAATGAAGCTCCAATGATGCATCGATACAAATATGAGCATTGGACATGACATTAAAAGACATAATTGTTAACTCATTTCTAGCGTTAACAAGAACTACCACCATTATCTTATATCAAGGAGTCAAGGTAGACATGTCAAAAGGTCATACATTCAAGATATAAAGCAATGGTGTCCAAATCTACAACTTGGACGAGCGCCTGTAATGGTCTGACGACGGAATACTTATGGTGATTTTTGCTTCAAGAGCATGTGGTAGCAAGTTAGGATAAAGTTCCAAGTGATGTACTTCATGGATATATTATGAGAGTAGTCATTGTAATAGCATTAGGCCTCTTATGAGCCTGAAGTTCCCGGTCGACCATAGTTTAAGTGAGTGTGAACACTTATGGCTATGTATATAAGTGAGTGTGAAGGCTATGTATATAAGTGAGTATCTCTCATAATAGAAATAACTTTTCCATTGTGCAATAGAGTCTTGCTCTTGCTAATTCTCTTGCTAATCTCTCTCTAATCCATGCTAGTGAGTGTGTGTGAGTGAAGTGAGGAGAGAGGAGGGACGAGTACATGTAGTGCAATGCGACGATGTGACTACGCTTTTGCGGGGGAGGCACAGTGGAATTGTTTCTCAAAGAGTTGTGGAGCTTGGAGACTTTAAGGGTTATGAGCTTGCTTTCAAGTTGATTGATGTTTCTTTAAGCATAACTATTATGTTATTGTGATGTGAAGAAGTGAAGTTAAACAGGGGTTGGATGGCAAACTTCTTACAATTTGTCTCCCACACTGGCACTACCGTCATCGATAATATTGAATTGATATATATAAATGTACTTAAATCGTGCAAATATCATGGTTGACATTGAGGTAAAGTCACCATGAAGACCCACAAGTGCTCAAGGGGTGGTTCAAATTCTTGAGATGGCTGGATGGGCACAGTGAGTTCAAATTTTTCTTTATAACATTAGAATAATTCTTTAGTTTTGTCATGGAATATATAGAAGTTTGATATTCGCAAAAATATACCGGTTTTTGCTATGGTTCTCTTTGAGCCTCGAATCGATGACGACAAGTGGCTACTTAATTGCCTTGGGTATTACTTGATTAATGCTATGAGGATTAATAGATGATAACAAATATTTCACTTTCACGTGATGTACTTAGGTCTGTCTCCTCTTCGGGGTTGGTAAAAGTGGGGGGCTGTGGACTTAATGAGCATATTAGATTTACCTTCTTAACTACAAGGCCATCGTCATCGAGAAGCAATGTAAAAAAATGAAATGGTACATTAACTTTCTTGTTATTACAAAATAGAAGCTATTATGAGGCTTTGTTGATCCGTTTACCTCATGATTTGCTTTTTTTGAATGGTGCAGCAAGTCTCGAGTATCAACGTAGTTTAATAAGAAGAGTTGGGAGGAAGATATCATGTGCATATAGACTATTTGGCACCTCAAAGAGCAATACTTCGTCTAAATCTTAATGATCTTTGATGGGTTTAGTGTTGGTTATGTGTGGCAAAATAAATCAAAGGAGATGTAAATTTATTGATTTTAGGATAAGCAAATGTTTTGCTTTTGACTTGATTTGATTTAGAGTGTCATTATTATTTTGTTTTCGTTTTGAAATACTCAACACCCACACACACCCACACACACACATCTCCAAATCTTACGTAATTGATTAGAGAAGTGTAGTAACGTATTTGTATAATGGATAATATTGGTTAGGATGTTTGTTTATATTTATTTATGACAATGGATAAGATATCGAAGGTATTTGTCTTAATGTTTGCTATAATATGGTCATCATACATGTAATGTTTGTAGACTATGAAAAGCCTGATAAGTTAGATTTTCGGTGCATAGGTGCCGGACAATACATAATTTTTCGATTTGCTGTTTACAAGCTTGTTCAAAATTTGGTTGTCCGAAGATTGTTTTAAAGGTTTGCCACATCAATTCTGATAGCGAGGTAAAGAGAAGTAAATTGTGTGGTTCTTGTTGACTTATGAGCCAAATTATGTGCAGGTTAATGATGATGGTTCTGCATGGGACTTTTGATCTACTTATTTTTGTCACTCTTTTTGACTTTTTTGTGTGTCATATGATAGAGGATTTTATAGGCTTTGTATTGGTTTGTGGGCTGGACTCTACTTTTTGTGTTATCCTATCATGTACTCATAATGAGAGCGAGAAGGCAATTAATATGAGACTATTTGTAACCTTCTTTATTTTATTCATGTTGTGGATTGGTTTTGTCACCACACCACGTATGTTCAGATTGTTCTTGCTAAAGGTTTGAGAAGTTTAAGTAGTCGACAAAGGGAAGAAAGTATTCACTGGAGTCTTTTCTCATTTAATTTCAAGGATTTCAATGATTTTGTACATGTGTGTGATTGGCGTCCATTTGTGTTTTTATGTTTCATTAAATGTATACTTCTCACCGAAGTTGGGACAAATCTCCTTACACGTGGATACATATGCAAAGTGAGGTAATCTTTTAGTGACAAAGGTTGCTGAGAAAATAACTCGACTGGGGTTGTTGGGAAATAATTAGACTGGGTTGGAATTCTCTCATGGATATGTATGCCAGATGTATATGCATGCTAAGTTTGGTGCTTTCTTCAAAGAAAACTAAGTGCTTGAGGAGCTCCTTTCATGGATATGTATGTCAAGCGTGGTGTGTTCATGTATAGGTAGCCAAGTTTAGTGCTTTCTTAAAGTAGACCATGAGGCCCAAAATAGGCTTCAAATATAAGGCCTATCTCTATGGTACCCTTTCCTCTCTGTTCAGAGGACGGATATGGGGACTAGTATATAGATACAACCAAACTTCCAAGTTCCAAAGTCTATGCTTTACACTCAATCTTATTTTAAAGACATTTTAATTTGGAATCCTTAGAGAATCAAGAGGCTTTCTAATTCTTAAACCTTCAAAAAACTTATCTTACCCAATCAAATGGGTTTTTCTATGAGAAATACACTAAAGGACGGTTTTTTTCTAGCAGTGGCTTCCCACTCACAGTGATCCCGTTTTATAAATAAGTTAATAACTAGAATTATTGCGATCCCTGTGCGGACAGCGTAAGATGCTGGCAAGTATAAAATGCATCTGATCTGAACATCTCAACATTGTGTCTTATCCCAGATATGGCGGATCTGCAGGCTTCTCTGAGCTCCATTGTGCAGCGTCTGGAGGCAGCCGTAAATCGCCTCGAGTCCGTCGAAGGCCGATCGACGACAACGTCCCTTGCCCTTTCGGCCGGTTCCACCGACTCCGCGGGATCGCCTGCGGCGTCCTTGGACGCCTCCGTGGCCGCTTTCGATTCGTTAATCGATTCTGACGTCGGCCGAGTGCTTGCAGCGGCGCAGAAGATCGGCGGCCAGGTACTTCAAGGATCGCAGCTCTTGAAGGAGGCCTTTTCTGTGGAGCGCGGGATCATTTTAGCCATCTCCAAGTGCAAGGTTGGTTACTAGATCGCTTTCTGTGCTTCAGTTAGGGTTTCTTTGGCTACCATTAGGGCTTTTCTGTCTAGCATTGGGTTTCATCGGCTGGATTTTTCCATCTTCACTTGCAATGCCTACTCGCTTTTAGAATTTGATTTTTGATCTAGTTGGAGACCTGCCTGTCAATCCATGTCATTCCCCCCTGTTAGGGTTTTCGGTCATTAATAAGTTGGCATCGGCAATGCTGTTTCATAATATTGAGCTAAGCACGATCGAAGGGTTTGAGGTCCAACTCCACTCTGTGTCATTCAAGATTTAAGCTCATTCTCAGCAATAGATTTACCGGACCAATAGGTAAAAAATAAATCAATCCAAATCTAATAATTTATCTACCTTTTCTCTGGCCAATGACCTATCTTGTTGAATTGGAGATCTACTGCTGCCTGCACACGTCTCTGTGTGTGTGCGCATTTGTGTGTTATCTATTCATTCGAGCTTAAGCACAGTTCACATGGTTGTTACGTGTGTTATTATAGTGTCTTAGCAAAATTGTAGCTGACTGTTTGTGCTAAGTTGCCTTTCTCGTTTTTAGCGCACTTAGAATTTTCAAAAATCTCACATGGTGTATTTGTAAATCTAGGGATTTTAGTGTGAACAAAGTTTTCCCAAAGCACTGAAGATAGCAATAAACAGCACACTCATGGGATAAAGGTTGAGAAGCTGTTCCCAGCACTCCATCATTAGGCCTTGATGGCATGCAATAACCCCCATCCCCATCCCCCTCCCCTCCCCATTTCCCCCGCCCCCCGCCCCCGCCCCCGCCCCCGCCCCTGCCTGGCCTCCCTCCTCCCCCTCCACAAACTCCTTTTCAAGTTGTGAACTGCTGCTTTCTTGTTGCCAAAACGTCTCAGCTCCTATGGCCATTGGTACATGGTGCCTATGTGTCATGCAACCCATGTGAAACTACCCTGTTCGCTAATTGTTTTATTGCCATTCTCCCTCCCTGTGCAAGGCTCGCTGCCACTCACAGCAAGGCCCTTTGATCTTTGCCTATAAAGCGTGAATGGAGTTTGTCCACCACAGCTATGTTATCATTCTAGTACTAAGTGATGGTTCTGGCCTTGGTTTTATGTCCATTTTTGGAGAGTCTGCTGTTTTTCTAACTGATTTGATCTAACTTTCTAAGAAAACTTTAGACACTCGTATTCCCTGTTATGTAATAGAGTGCATTTGTCTATGCAAATGTTCTTTGTGCTTGGAACAATCCTGCTCGGCGTGCTTCACTCTATGGGAATCTAAAACGTATGTTTTCCCTTAATGTTGATCATTTTCCTCATGAGACAAGTGCATTTTCGCTTGGATGGGATTTGTTGTCCTCAGATTTTTGAGCTTTCTTGGGTTTGTGAAATCTTCTCTTATTTCTTTTGGCTTTGTAGTATTTCTCTTGACATGGCCTGAAGCCATTTAAAGGTTAATGGTGTCACTAGGTAGGTGATACCCAGAGATTTGAGCATATATGTAAGTTTAGATTAGTGTTGATATTTTGCATGATAAATTATTTATGGACTGTAGCTCATTAGAGTACAGGATAATATTTGGTTGTAATACAGATGGATAGATCATATAGTGGATTAGTGAGTATCGTTTAGGATTGCCTGTACCAAAGAAAGATATAATGCTTCCACTTCGATTGTTGATCATGGCAATACGATTGGAGAACATCATTTGCTAGTTGCGCTAGTGTGGAGACGTTCGTTGTCCCTAGCTTGCTCGGCTTGCCTCCGCTCAGCTTAGTAGGCCTTCACACACTTTGCCACTTCTCCACTCTTGTTGTAGAGAAAGGTTTCTTGAGCACGAAGATTCAGCAGAGGGCCTTCTTTATAGAGCTTTGCCCATGGCTAGACCTCTTTTTGGTGATAGTGTCAACGATGACCTCAGCTTTGGAAGAGGAGCCGAAGGGCTTTGTAGTTTCCGTGAGGCCGTGCATAGGTGTTGTAGGATGAACATGCTACGTGCATTCTCTGGTGTACCAGATTAGGTATGAAAGCTTGGGATGAGTTTGTCCTCGATCTTAAGCGACGGTTTCTATCGCACCATTACCTTGAGCGACTCAAAGACAAGTTCAGAGGGGTGCATCAAAACACGCAACCAATTGTGCAGTTTGCTAATAAAATTTCGAATCTATGTTTGCAATTCGGCACATCCGACAGGGACAAGAAGGGCAATTTCTTTATGGCCTTGACACGCAAATCCAGGGAGAAGTGCGTGTGTTTTGGCTAGCCACCTTCGAGGATGTACTCTCACTTGTGCAGAGTGTTGAAATGAAGTACAATGGCGGAAAGCCCAAGACTTCCGAGCATTCCACTCCCAAGGCACTCGCCTTGGGGAAAAAAGGCCAGAAAACAAACGGGGTCTTCCCCAGGATAGAGCACGGGAGCCTTTGGCTTCAAGAACTTGACTAATGCGCCCAGGCTTACTCCAGACTAGAAAGCTCAGGCAGGCAAGATCGGTGGGAAACTGAGTGCGAAAGAGGCAGCTCAGTACAAGGAGGGTAGATGTTTCTTTTGTCACACAAAAGGACACACTTCTAAGGATTGTCCAAAGAAGACTACCACTCCACAGATGACCACACCAGTCTCCACGGCTTTCGTGGTGAGGCCAACTCCCACACAGACCCCAGCGGTCGTCCCTAGTTCTTTGGATCCGAGTTCTTCGGTTGGTGCAATTGTTAGCCGGGAGCTCGAAGATAAGCAAAAGGGCGTCCAAGACCAGGAGTATGAGCACAAGAAATTGCTCAAGACCTTTGGCTACATAGGTGGCGAGAGAGTCGTTGTCTTGTTTGACAGCGGTAGCACGGAGGATGTGGTCATGGAACAGGTTGCTCGGTGCGTCCTTTTTTTGGTGACTTTGCTAGACAGCAAGGTAGGATCAAAACGTACGTACAGATCCAATCCGTACCGTACGGGGATCCGTACGTTTTTTTGGGGCGGCGTGCCTGCGTCTTGCGTCTGGACTCTGGAGGCCGTACGACCTCAACCTTCCGGTAAGAGCTAGCCGCCATGCTCTCTCCTCTCTACAGTCGCACTCTCTCTCTTCGCTACTGTTGCCGCCGCCTTCTCCCTGGGCCGCCCCCTGCTCACCGCCGCCTCAGTTCGCCTCTGCCCTCACCGCCCCTGTTCGCTTCGCGCCTCTGTGCGTAGCCGCCCTCTCTGTTCGCCACCACTGGCGCCCAGTACGGCTGGCAATATAACTCACCCACCCTTGCTCAAGCCCCCAAGGCAGCAACATAACTCTCTCTCTCTCTCTCTCTCTCTCTCTCTGAGCCTTAGCCCACCATCTGTGGACGACTCACTTGTGACAATGTGACTTGTCTTAAGTAATAAGTAATAAGTATTAAGTATTAAGTATGATTAACTTATTAAGTATGATTGACGACTTGTGATTCTAATTTCTCACTTTTGAATTAGTAGGTTTGTGACCTTGTTGTGTCTCTATTTCGAAAGTTTTATATGTCAATGTGGACATGGACTGAAATTTTATGTAGGTGGCTGAAATTTCTGAGATTTTATGTATTTTTACCAATGGTACGTATTTTTATGTACCTTAAATTTTTTTCCGTACCAAACAACGTACAGTACATACGGATCCGTACAGTACATAACGTTTGGTACCACCTTGCTAGACAGGAAGGTTGAGAAATTTAGTATAGGAATGACAACGAGTATCAAGTTTGAAGCTCAAGGTACTAAACTAGTGATTCAAGGCATAGAGTTTGCGCGAGACTTTATGGTTGCCTCTCTTGTAGGAGCAGACATAATTCTTTCTATTTGTTATGATTCTTAGTGCTAGGCTTCATTATGGCCGAGTCCGTCCTGTATCTCCGGAAGTACACAGACCTTTGTATGAATGTATGCTCTTATGTGTGTGTGCGTGGGGGGATGTGTGTGTGGAAGCATATATTGATACCAAGTTCTACACCCACTATTGGGCACTAATGACGTTAATGGGGATGTCATAGTATCCAGTCCATACTATGCATGATGGAGTTGATGGTTAATTGTCTTGTGGATGACTACCATGAGGTTATAAATTGCACATTCTTATAAGGTGAATTTGGGCATGTTCTTGGATTCATCTAGGTATATCTTTATGCTGTATTAGCGGACATGTGAATTTCACATTGTGAAGTTTTCGTCCAAGTTGCAGCCAGTTAATATTGTGTTAATTCTTTCTATCTTTAGTGGTGCATATGCTCTATCAACTACCTTTTTGTTGTAATAATTTGCTATGATCCTTAGTGCTAGGCTTCATTATGGCTGAGTCTGCCCTATATCTCTGGAGCTCTGACAGAAACTCAGTACATAGACCTTTGTATGAATGTATACTCTTGTGTGCGTGTGCGTGTGCGTGTGGGAGCATATATTGTTACTAAGTTCTACGCCCACTATTGGGCACTGATGACATTAGTGGGGATGTCGTAGTAGCCAATCCATAGTATGCATGATGGTGTTCATGGTTTATTGTCTTGTGGATGACTACCATGAGGTTATAAATTGCACATTCTTATAAGGTGAATTTGGGCATGTTCTTGGATTCATCTCGGTATATATGATTTTGGAAATTCAATGGTTTCTCCACCCAGACATTGATTGGGACAGGCACACTTTTTGGATTACCCGGAATGTGTTGAAAGCCCCCGTGACCATTAAATGTGAGCCAGGAATCTTGAACTTTCCTCTTATAAGCTACTCGTAGGCTAAACGATAAATCAAGAAAGGTGCACAATGTGCGATGATTTATATCCAGATAGCCTAGACACTGGCATGTGCTTCAGAAAAGTATGAGGCTCTACATTTCATCGGTACAATCTCCCTTCCTAGCTTGCCCTGCCTAGACCAGAGGACCATAAGATATACCTTCTCCCAGGCTTGGATCCCTCAAGCAAGTATGTGTAAAAGGTGGAATACACCAAAATCTGTCCTACACTAAGGACCCAACTCATAAGGAGTTGCATGATCTATCCATGAGGACTATTGCCTATTTATAGGCCTCTTGAACAATGGAAGAGCTGGCCGACTGCTGGTTGGCCAACCGACTGGCAGTTTTCTCCATAAAACTCATCCACGACTTGTACCATGCAGTCGACAGGTCCTTCAAAGTCTTCCAAGTCTTGTTCCAAGTCCAACCCTGGCCACTATTGCACCTCATGCTCCTAAATTCTGGTTTCTAGTCATCTTTTCTGGTTGCCCCTTCTGGATTAGCTTCTGGATATGTCCATGGACAAACTTGCACACGACAGCTGACTATTAGGAGTAACTTCTCGATGCCTCGAATAGATTACATTCTCGAGAGGCTAAATGAGCCAAGGTGTTCTCGAAACTCGATTTGAAGAGTGGGTACCACCAGTTTGGGATTGTTGAGGGGACATCCCGAAGGCAACCTTCCGTACGGAACAAGCTCACTATGAATTTGTGGTCATGCCTTTTGGCTTGACGAATGCCCCAGCCACATTCAACCGCATGATGATGTGGATATTCAGGGACTTAATTGGAAAGTGTTCATATTTTTGGATGACATATTAGTATTTTCAGCTACAGTTGAGCAGCATGACATTAATGTGGAGAAGTCTTGAAGTTGTTGGAAAGTAACGAGCTTTATGTCAATGAGAAGTAAGTCGGAGTTTTGTTTGTTTGAGGTTCACTACCTTGGATACATAATCAGTGTTGAGGGCATTCGACTTGACCTGGTCAAGGTGGCCGAGATTGTCAATTGGGAGATACCACAGATCGCATACGACATCCGATCCTTTGTGGGCATATGTCAAGTATATTCCACCCACATTGGCAGATTTTCTGACCTCTCGGCGGATCTTATAGATCTGCTTAAGAGTGTCAAGACCAGAAGGCAGCGGATCCGAATGACTCTACAAGTGTTGGAGGTCCTTTCTACACTCTACACGCGGGTACCCCGCTGGCACTACAGGCCACCTGTTTGGATTTTCCCCCCTCCTATTGTGCGATATTTGTTAGAAAGTGAAAGCTCCTCGTGGGAAGAAGATAGGGTTGTCACAGTCGTTACCCATTTTTGAAGGACCTTTCCAAGATATATCGAAGGATTTTGTCTCAAACTTATGAAGCAACGTTTGGAAGACCATTCCAGTCACTATGGACCACAACCGCGTCTTGAGTACCTGAAGCGAACAGAATGACTCTTACTAGGAGATTTTGGAATCAGTTAAAGACAAGTTGGCTAAAGCGTAGGAGGCCTACACTCGACAGGCCAATAAAGACCGAAAGGATGTGAAGTTCTTAGAAGAAGATTAGGTTTATCTTTGGATTATAAAGCAAAGATTGAAACAGGTGGGCAAGTGATGCCCAAAGTTATCACTGAGGAGCTTCAGGCCGTTTCCTATAAGAAAAATCAACGAGCTGTCAATGAAGTTGAAGCTACCTCCGAGCTGGACTATGCACGATGTGCTCCATGTCAGTTGGCTAAAACTATATTCAGGTCCAATCCCTTTAGAAGTTAAAGATGAAGCGGAACCAGACATCGTTGACGAAGCAGAGATTGGACTTGAGTTTTCCAATGGGGCTGTTGAGCTCATTTATGCAGACACCTTTGAAGACTCATTAGGATGCGGGATTGCGGATCTTGCGGTTTCTGTAGGGTATGAAGGATCTTGGGCTCTTTTATAACACTGGAGGGGGAATGAAGGACCGAGTCAGTCTCCGAGGCTAGAGTGACTTTGATTGGGAGGAGATCCAGACACGAGGAGATCTACTTCAGGCTACGGCTTTACCCTTGGCTCAAGAGCTATCTCTTTGATCAACAAGAGGTAGCCAACTATTGCCTTGTCTTCTATTGAGGCAAAGTACTGGGCTGCTTGTGGTGCTGCTTGCGAGGTGGTGTGGCTGTGGAGGTTACTTGGTGAGATTGGGTTTCCATAGAAAGAACCCATGGTCATCTAGTGCGACAATCAAAGCTGTATAGCTATTACTTGGAACCTGGTCTTCCATTGTCACGTGCATCCCGCACTTGGATGCCATGTGGACATATCTGAACAATAAGGTGCTAGACCTGGAGTGGAAACTGGTCCCGTGTGAGCCAAGTCCGGGACGAGTCAGCCAAGGCTCCACTCTATGCGTCCGAGGTCAGGTGTGCGTTGTCCTGCACATGAAGCAGTGGCAGTCCGTGCTGTGAGTCTCCTGGGAGTCTCCCTCTTGAATGATGTCAAATGGTATGAGTATCTGGTCTGCGACCAGGTGTTGGACATTTGTGTAGGCATGTAGGTTGCATGTAAAAGGGGCCAGTCCATCAGGACTACCACAGATAAGAGATTAGAGCCTTCCTTAGTAGTGGGCAGGGGGCAGCTTAGAGCCACCCCAAGGGGCCAGGAACTTGGAAGGCCCCATGCTGAGCCCACCAGCCCTAGTGTGGGCTGGGTGGCCAGCTCTATGGGGCCTGACCAGGCAGCTGACAGGGCTATAAGCCCTACCCAGCAGGTCAGCCAGGTGTGGGGGGCAGTCCCACACCCATGCGCAGGGCTGCCCAGCAGCCTAGGCACTGTCCCAGTCATGTGCAGATTTGGCCAAGTCATTTACATAGTGTGAACCAAGTCAAATGCATATTTTAGATATTTTTGCTAGTCGTGAGCATTATAGATGCTGGTCGACTTCAGTAAACTGCCCGACTTCAGTAAACTGCCCGACTGGATGCATGAAGGGGTATAAATACCTCAGTCGTGTATTCAGTCCATCATCTCAAATCTCACAACGGGTGGACATGTTCCAAGGGCCAGGACAGCCAAGAGAGTGCTCCTACCAAGGTGAACATTGCAGGTCAAGATTTCAGTCTTTATTTTCAGATTTTCATCATTCTAATAAAGCAAATACACCATTCATGGTGGGGGCCCTATAGAGGGTATTTGGGACCTAATATTGTGTCCTCTTCTCCCCCCCCCCCCCCCCCCCCCTTCTCTCTCTCTCTCTCTCTCTCTCTCTCTCCGTGAAATGGTGTTTTATATTATATGTAAAAATGTACATCAGCCACATGGCTCACACAGAACCTATGGCCCCAAAAAACCCCCCACAGAAGATCCTCTAAAGGATCATGACCATGCAAACCTGTACACTAATAAGAAAGCGTCCTAGCCAAATAAGCATCCCAGATAAAAGCATCAAAGATGAGCAAGCCGAGCCGCCGTAGACCATAACGAAATAACATCTGCATCCAGTAGCTGAGCTGAGAGAAGAGAAGAAAACTACCAAAGCAGCAAACCGCGGATACGTAGAATGTGCCCATGTATTCCAGACAAGGAATCAAAGATGAACCCATTCCGTGTAGTCCAAATATGCCAAAGTCCTGTCCATCTAAGGAAATGGAATATCACAAGGTGACTGTCCGAAGTAATGACTTGAGGACAAATCCCAAATATCCACTGATGAGCCGAAACAGTAGACCTCTCTACTGCCTCCCAAACGCGAGAGACAAAAGACCAAATCTGACGGGCCACTGGACAACTCATGAACAGATGCATAACTGTTTCAATGCATGTCGTGCAGAAGAAGCAAGAGGCCAATGTAATTTTACGACAGCTGAGCTGATCCCGTGTAGGTAACCCTCCCACCAACATCCTCCAAATGAAAACCTTACCTTGGTAAGGGAGTTTAGACTACCAACCACGCATAAGAGTTTTCTGCCACCATGATTTAGACTTGTGCAATCCCCACACCTTATTGGCCTTGGCTGAAACCCAATCTTTCTTTGATACGAGCTTATGATAGACCTGGTTAGCTGAAAGTGATATCAAGTCACCAGATTTACATAGTGCCCAATCAAGCCAAGGCTGATCTGCATATGGCCGAGGCAATGGAGTAAAAGGCTCAACTGCATGCATGATGTCAACCCATAGTGGCTGAAATGTTCGAGGAACCCTAAAGTGCTGCTGAATACGACGAAACGAATATGGCCTGTCACGACCAGGTATCACAGCATCTCGGATTCTAACCAAGCCTAACCTGACCATGCGGTTGAGTCGTATGCGTGAAGCATCTCTGTCTGGCCAAACAATGACACGCGACTCCACAAATGTTTCGAACTGCAAAGAGTTCAAAAGTAGTCTTTCATGACCAGGATCCCACCGAGCCAATAGTAGAACTTCATGCCAAGAAAGGAGAATATGAGATAAAATGTGATGAGCGAATACGGACAGGATGAGCCGCATTCACAATGTCCCACCATGAAGCCTGCACACGTGTTCGTCCATGTGACAATCCCTCCAACTCAATCAAGTCACGAGCCATGAATACCCAAGGCTGCTCCTGCAAACACATATCCTGAAAAAGCGCCCACCTACGCGCCACCATATGCAAGCGGACATCCAGTAAAGCAGCCCCACCCATTCTTTTGGGCGTCGTAATGTGATTCCAAGCTATCCATGTTTGACCCATAATATTTCCTTGCCTCTTCCACAGCATAAACCGAATGGGAGCAACCAAACGGAGAAGAGATTTGTGCGTCCAAGGTAGCAAAGGCAAAAAATAGGAAATCATGCTAAGCATAATAACCTGAGCTACCTTAACCCTCACGTGCATAGGCCACCCTTGAGCTTTCCAATACACAAATTTATCCGAGATCCGAGCAGAAATCCAAGCAAGAAGCGCTTGGGGGTCCACATCCACACCCACCGGATGTGGATACCCAAGATGACGAACAATGTCTCCTGTATGCACCACACGGCCTTGCCACCCTAATGCCTCAAGATCAAATTCCGTGCATACAATGAGGGCTGATTTTGTTGAATTTATTTTCAGGCCAGAAGCCAATGCAAAATTATTCCAAGCTTCCATTGCTCGATCTATATTGGCTTTTTCGGCCCTGAGAAACATAAAAGTGTCATCTGCAAGGGCTTGAGCAACCAATTGCTTGCCATGAGGGAGATGCAAACCAACCACTTCACCATGCGATGCCATAGCATCTAGGCAAGATAACATAGGATGAGTGGCAATGGCAAAGAAAAGAGGGCTAAGAGAACAGCCCTGCCGGAGAGAACGGGTGAGAGAAATACCATCCGAAAGTCCTCCATTGAGCATAATCCACGTGATAGAGCCAGAGCCAAGTAAATGCACCAAATTAGCCATTTTGGGACCAAAGCCCATGGCTGTCATTAACTGAGAAAGGAAAGACCAGCTGACATGATCAAAAGCTTTTTCAAGATCCAACTGCACCATCACAATCTCTTGCTTCTTTGCCTTGGCATAATCCACTCCAATTTGAACATTAAGAATATTATGCAAAATATTCCTGCCATGCACAAATCCATATTGATATGGATGAATAAGAGTAGGAAGCACCTTCTGCAAGCAATTGGCAAAAATCTTTGTAAAGATTTTATACATGATACCCATAAGTGAGATTGGGCGCCATTGAGCCAAAGAAGTAGGCGAAGGGACCTTGAGCAACAAACGAAGTATGCCCAACTTCCAATCGGCAGGCATATATTCCTCATCCCAAACCCTTTGACAAATAAGCGTCAAAGGCTCTGCAAGCTGATCAACATATTTTCGAAAAAACTCATTTGTCAAACCATCCCAACCAGGGCTCTTTCCCATGGGAAGTTTGGAGAGAACAGCTTCCACTTCCCCTTGAGAAACAGGAGCATCAAGCTGAACCGCCACATCAGGGTCAACTTGATATCGTACTTCAGCAAACAATGACTCCCTTGCAGCTAGGACAGCCGGCGAGACATCCTCTCGAGGGGCAAGCAAATCTTCATAAAACCTGATGCAATGCTGAATAACCTCAGAAGGTTGAGTAACAAGGTTGCCTTGGGCATCCATCAGCCTAACAATATTCTCACGCATATGTTTTTGATGCAACTTATCATAGAAGCGATGAGATTGACAGTTAGAATCCCGCAAAGCATCAAGACGTGCAAGTAGTTTAAAGCGAACATATTGTGCTTCCTGCATCCTAGATAACTCCTTTTTCAGCCATTCTATGGCATCCACAACTTCAGCATCCATAGAGTCAGTAAACATGAACGCCTGCAAGCCCTTTAAAAGCAACTCAAGAAGAGCCACATGCTGTTTTTGTATAGATGCATTAGCAAGACCATAATGCCGCGCCAATTTTCGAGTGTTGGTAAGGAACACTGGCCAAGCATGATAATCAGCCATGGACACTCTTGTGGAGAAATGTTGTATCAACTGACGCATATAAACATCAAAAACTTCATGCTCCAAAAAAGTGTGATTTAAGCGCAAAGGCAATCGTCCCAACAAGCCTTTATATGCATCCACAGGATGATAGACCATTTCAAACACAAGCGACCAATGATCCGACAAAACCTGTTGCTGATCAACCATCATAGTAAGAACCTCTGGCAAAAAGAGATCTTGATGTAAAATATACATCCTATCCAATCTAGCATAAGTGCCCCGAAACTGTTGTGAGGCATAAGTGTAACCCCTTTCATCTGGATGCAACCAAGACCACATGTCTTGTTTTAGCGACCTTGCTGCAAAAGCTTCCCATGCCATTCTCTCCGGGCCATCCATTACAGAATGAGGCGACGTGGCTTGCTCCCCGGAGACACACATATTAAAGTCTCCCATCACAAAGCCAGGATGAGAGATTGAAAGAGCACACAAGTCATTCCACAGCAAACGGCGTGCACGAGCATTATTTGGAGCATACACCCCTAATAACCATAAAGGCGTATCATCCCAAACAATCTGTATCACTAGAAATCTTCCATGAACATCTTGAATCACAAGAGAAGGCTGAAACTGCGAACGAACAGCAAGCATAACACCTGACTGGGAAGCAGGATGTCCGCTGTAGAAAACATGAAACCCCTTATATACATAGGCTTTGCCAGCCAACTTATGCTCCTTATGTTCAACTGCACACAAAACATCCCAACCATGATAAAAAGTTGTACGCCAAAGCCTGAACTGCTTTTGGTGCGAAGAAATACCCTTTACATTCCATTGCACAATTTTCATAAGCCTTCCCAGAAAAGGAATCAACAAGGCCGTGTACTAGGCCCAGGACAATCTGCCAAATCACGAACCTTTTGAAGCATTGCATTTTTAGACGTGGTATTTGTGATCTCAGACTGCCCTTGGAGTTCTCGAGCACGTGCCAAAGGGTAATGACCATCCCATGGCGAGATGACCTCACCCTTCGAACCAAACATAAGAGGCAATTGTTGTTGTGCTTCTTTTGTTAGGCGACTTCTAATAGGATAGCGTTCTACTCTATCCACCGCAAGAGCCCTTGAACCCTGAGAAAATTGGCCTCCCGGCCTCTCAATCCTGGTCTGTTGCTGGGCACCTGAACCCAAAGGGCGACGAGCATATGTATGTAAGGGCCCCTGATGAGTACGCAAAGGCCCCCGCCAAACAGCATCTGAGAAATCCCCCCGCGGGGCAACAAATCGTGTCTTTTTACCACGTACTTCCACCCATGGCTGCTCAACCTCATTCTGAACATCCACATGTACATCCATGTGCTGGGCATCATGTAAAGGAGCATCATGCTCATCTTCCACGGGCAACTGCCCATCAACAATATCCTTGGTAGCAACAACTTGTTCTTTCTTAGGACATTCGGAGACAAAGTGGCCCATCTTACCACATTTGAAACAGTGGCCAGCAAATGTATCCCACCTCAATTCATACATTAAAGGTTGCAGCCCAGCCATATTGACACGCAAATGTGTCGGCCTAGGTCTCCCAGTATCCCATAACATGCATAGACGATTTCGGTTTCTAGATGTCATTCAAGGCACCACCAAGACATCACCGATACATCGCATGAGATCTGGTAAAACACGCCAAAACATTGGTGGGAATTGTTTCACTTCAACCCAAACTGGGCAAGCCTGGCGCAACATATCTTGGTACTCTGCCATAGGCTTCCATGAAACCACATGAACCAACTGCCCATCCAAAAAGAGTGGCACCTACTCCAAGACTGTCCTACGGGCTTCTGAAGTGCGAAAAAGTATTTCATAAAAGCCTCTCGGACCATCATAAATCTCCTCAAGTGCCTCAGGCGACACCAAGCGGCCCAACCATGCTCTAAGACGAGGCAGCAACGGAATACGCCCAGTAAAGAAGAAGATAGCAGCACGATCATGAAAATCTGCTAGCTGTTGTAGCAACAAAGGAGTCTCCATGCATACATCAGCCACACCATCATTATCTACTGCAGCCATTCTCTCTCTCTCTCTCTCTCTCTCTCTGTTTATTTTTTGCACACCTACTTCAGTTTTGTGCGTTATATTCGTCGTGGAAGATTGCCGAATTCTGAGCATTGAAGTTACCGATTTGAGCACGAAGCTTCCGCATGTTACATTCATGCCCAGACCAAGCACATAGAGATACAATCACTTTGTTCGTAGAAGGTTTTGGTTGGTGACATCTTGCTTATCTTTTGATCGACAGAGGACAATGCGGCAGACCTCTTCACGAAGCCTTTGAGCCAACTGAGGGACTGAAGAAGATGAGACAGCAGTTATCGATGAGATAGAAGCTGTCTGAGCATAAATCAATGCTCCTTCTGCTCCCTTGCACATAGCTCGTCGGGCCTGGAGATGAGAAACCATAGGAATGCCAAGAATGCTCCTATCCCCCCGAATCATGATAGGCTCAGGAAAACCTTTAGAGATAATAAAGGTGTCCTGCCCCCGATTGGAAATAGGTTCATACTGACGAAACCACTGGATTTCTAAGATCATGTCACATCCCAAAAGAGGAGAGACAATGAAATCTCGCTGGAATGAGGCCTTTTGAACTTGAAAAGAAAACTGTTGTGCCTGTTCAGATATGTGGGTGCGGAGACCAGGTGTAAACCCGTCTACCTCCAAATGATAGGCCACTAAGGTACAGCTCATGTTGGTAGCCAACCGGGGAGAGATGGCGTTCTCAGAACTGCCCATGTCAAAAAGGATGATGAACTGTCGGTCCTTGGCAGAGCCATAAGCTTGGATTAGGCTTTTCTGTGTGGTTGTTGCCTCACCCTCCTGCTTAGCATCAAGTACCATGGATGGCATGGAATGCATAGAAGGTAAGATGTGAACCGCATTGGTGGTAGCAGGCGGGTCTGGAGGAGCGGGGGATACTGTGGCAAGTGTGGCAGAAGGCTCTTTGGAGGCTTGCTCCGCTTGCCTTTTTGGACACCTTCTTACCATGCCCAATGGTATGACAGAAAAAACATCGGTTTTCTGACTGATACTGTCTTTGCTTCTCTGGAGGAAGATAGCCTCCAATGATGCCTGCTTGAGCCTTTTCCTCAGGGGTCTTCTTAGGCTTGGATTCCTTACCCTCTGAACTAGAGCTAGGACTGGTGTCTGTCTTAGTGCCTTTAGAAGACGAATTACCCTTCCCCTGTTGGGGTTTGGTACTGGACTGTGATGACTGCTTGGGCTTGCCTTCGTTCATCTTTATTTCTTCATTTTGAGCGAGAGTCAAAGCCCGGTCATATGTACTTGGTTCAAAGTTACGAACTGTGAACCGAATGTTAAGAGTCCAATCCACGAATGAATTGCTCCATCTTAGCCTGCGTAGATAATCCTAACTGCTGTGCTAAAGTAATAATCTTACCGGAAAACTGAAGCACTGGGGATCGGTTCTGTCTGAGTCCATAGAACTCATCTTTCAGACCGGTCATGTACTGGGGTAGGAGAAATCTGGTCTTCAAGTCATGGACAAAGATGTCCCAGTCAAAGGCTATGACACCTGTGGCTTGGTCTGTATGAACACTAGACTAGTGCTACCACCAAGTGATTGCCATCACCAGTGAGATGGGGAGCCGCTAAGTGGACTTTATCCTGTGGGTTTGTGATCCTAGCTAATGGAAAATGAGCATTAAATTGATGAATGATCACACTTACCATCATAATTACTGAAGTTTGGTTGACTGCGAATGACGATGGTTGATGCTGTTGCGGACTGTAGGGGCTGGTGACACCTATGATTGGGGAGACTAAGGAGAGCTGCTGATACCTCAAGTGTATGGCCTCCTTTTCCCGTTGGTGCTCGAGTAACATACGTTCTCGATCAAGCTCACGTTGGTGTTCCCGAGCGGCGAGTTCAACCTGACGCCGGTCTTCGTCGATCCTGTGTTGGGCTTCCTCATAGTCTCGTCTTTGTGCTTTTTCTTCTTTCCTTCGGGTCTCATCCTCTCTCCTTTGTTTTTCCAGCTGAAAGAAGAGGGAGATGTAGTATGGTGCTGTTGGAGGCGGAGGAGGACGTGTTGTTGCTGCCTCCAAGAGTTGGAGACGCTCCATGAGCAGCTGGTTATGAGCTCTAAGAAGAGCTATGGTGTCTGTTGTGGGCGGAAGAACATGGTCTCCTTCGGGGGAGACGTCTTCCGGCTGATGAGTACTCTTTTCTGTAGACATGATGTTGAAGTCGGTGGTCGTGCCGGAACGCAATCTAACCATCCAAGGATGCCCCCACGCTAGGATACAGTGTGTGTGGACAATCTGAATCTGATACCAATGTAATATACAGCAAAAGTCTTTGTATTGGAAGATCCTGTCACGCAAATGCTCAGACTGTCTTCTGTATCCTGAGTTTCGTGAGTTTAGCAATCCACTTTAATACTTCAAACTTTAAAGAGATATGAGAACTGTACACCAGATTGGGTCCCAAGTTACCCACTGAAGGGCCCCCTATCCCGATAACGAGATAGTATTTGCTTCATTAATTTAGAGAGAATGACTGTGGACTGTAGATAAGCCAAACGCAAGATCTCGGAGGATCGGAAGCCTGGTTGAACTGTACACGGCTGTAGAAACACCTCAATGAACTAATCTCGAGCCTATGCACTCTTCCCAAGGGCATGAGGAAGGGCTGCACACCTGTGGCAGAAAGGACTGCAGTGGACTGTTCTAAGCTATCTAACTATGCTGTAAATGCTTATGAATGATATGTTACCTTCACCAGATGACTGTTGCATGTATGGATGATGCACAGAGGGCGGGGTACTGCTGTAGAACTGATGCTGGACTGAAAACGCAGGCTGGTCTGGACTGAACTGAAGCCGACTCTGATCTGTGCAGAAACGCAGGTATGTATGCTGTTCTGGGGCCTGAAAAGGGGCTGAATGCAGGCGCCTATGGACTGTATGCTGTGCCTAGGTCTGCAAGGGCCTGAATGAACTGCTGAACTGCTGTATAAGCCTGCTGATGTGCTGCGTTAAGCTGCAGGGGACTGATTGAAGCAAAACGCAAGCTCTAGAAGGGGTGGGATTAGTCTAGGTTGAAGGCGGGGAATGCTCCTAATGCTGAGGATGAAGGCGCCTAGACTGAATGAAGAACTAAGCCCTATGCAAGCCTATTTAGTAGATAGGGGTTGGTCAAGTTGGCTGGTCATAATTTAATAAACTTTATGTTTATAAATGGCATTAAATGCTAAATAAATACCATAAAATATGGAAAAAATACCAGATAAATCCTAGTAAATTCCCTAAGGCTTTTGGGATGATGTTCTAAATGATGCACATGCATATGAATGCATATTATGTAGGATGCAGAGTGCTTTCTAATGCAAACCCTTAGGCTTCTACTGACTCTACATGCATGAATGATTCTCTCCAAGTGGGTTAAGGGATTTGATTGACTAACTGACTGACCCGCTAAGGTTGAGGAATGACCTACGTAGCTTGGGCCTGACTTATCCTGGACTGAGGATGTACAATGGGGTCATGGCGTACGACAAATATCATCCTACTGGGTTCTAATAATGTACAAATGTTGCAATGCTAATGATGAGCCAGTTTGTCACCATGCACTGAGTGCAGAGTGCATGCGACAGTTTCCCCAAGGGCTCAAACAAGCCACGTCCACTAGAAGAAGAAAAATTACTTGCACCTATCTTGCTAAGCCTTAGATAAAAGCCAAAGCTCTTATACTAATGTTACGTGCTGTATGTTGTAATAGCATTAACGATGACTAAGGCGTGCATTAATTACGCACAAGAGAATGATGAGGAATCTGCCATGGAGCTTAAGTGGCTCCAATTGGAATTCGAGGCTGACTGACAGCAGAGGCAACGTGAAGGCAATGAAGCTAAATTTTTGAAAGAGGAGTGCCTTAGAGCTGACGGTGGTGAGGATTGCCAAGGAGGAACACCAAAGGGATAAAGAATCCCAATGCAAAACGGAGGAGGAAGACCACTTCCGCTATGACCGACATTGTTTCGAATATGTTCGTTGCCAAAGGGAGTTCCGCTATGACCGACATTGTTTCAAATACGTTCGTTGCCAAAGGGAGTTCCTCACCATCCTCCATCAAATTTGACAAACCTCCTTCTTGACCGTTGCAACTGACAATCTATTAGAGAAGATTCATTTTAGTGAGTATGATGGTATATTGATCCGAACAATCTTCTTCCATGATTGATTACTTTATTGCTTCTTTTTCTGACATTCCAAGGTGTGATCGAGGTGATACTGACCTCCTTTCATTTGAGAGGGACAGGGGAATCATGTAGCTGGTCGGATGATTGGGCTTGGGAGCACACGGATCCCATCTCTAGTATTGCACATTACCAATGAGATGTGTTTTAGGCTTCTCTCTAAACACTGTTCCTCCCATCATCATATTTGACTATCTAAAGGAAGAGTTTCAAGATTTGTGTTAGTCCTTGCAACTTGTACTTGCATATGCCAATAAGGTCACTCAGTTGGCCTCATAGTTACCTAAATTCGACAAGGAGAGGTTGGTTACTCTCCTTCATGGATTGGACCATCAACTCAAGTGGGATGTCTAGAGTTGTTCTCCCTAGGCATTTGCAAATGCATTCTCATTGGTGGTGAAATATAACCATGGCAAGCCCAAGACCACCCAAGCTAATAGGTCTAACCAAACCCATTCCTTTGAAGCTTTTAGCTCCAAGTCCATGGAAGTGACCAAGTCAACCATGATCCCATACCAAGAAGCATAGGAAGGCGTAACAAGGAGTCCTCTTGTTCAAAACCAAATTGCAACAGTATCATGAAGAAAATCAATACTATTTATGCCATATGATTAGACACAATAAACAATTATTCCCCAAACGATAGCGAGTTAACCTTAGTTCAGCCTTTACCGCCTCTTCCACAGCCATGGTTATACATCAGTCTTGTCCAGTAAGTCTTCCACCACCAGCTCCATTTGTAGGAACAATCACGAGCAAGGAGTTGGAAGCTACGTAGGAGGAGGCTCCCCCAAGTGCTTTAAGCCAAGTAGAAGGGGAACTCCACATTGGAATTCGAAGATGCGCAAGATGAATTACCAAAACTACTCAAGTATCGTGGTCACATCAAAGACCGACAAGTCGTAGTCGTGTTTGATTGCGGCATTATAGAGGATGTTATCTCCGGGCGAGTTGCGAGCAAGCTCACTTAGAATTGGCTCCAACAGAGAAGTCCGTAGTCACATTTGGCATAGGTACAAGTCTTAGAGCTCAGTCAGCGGCATGTAGTACCAAGTTAGTGATCTAACAAGTGGAATTTGTGTGTGATTTAGTAGTCACACCCTTAACATTTGCACATGTGATTTTAGGCATGAGGTAGTTTCATAGGCAATTGACTAAAGCATGGCATATGTTGATCATAACAAATAATGTTCTTGATTCAGTCATCATCATAAGAAAAACTAATTGTGTGACTTTGTACGCAAAAATTTATAATGATGTAATGATCAAGTTTCTGCTTGTTCTTCTGTTGTATGTGCAGCAACCAGATGCTACTGAGTTGCAAAAACTGCTTAAGCCACTTGGGGATGCACTCACCAAAGGGTCAGCATTGACAGACGGCAAAAGAACCGATGCATACAACCATTTGAAAGTTATCGCAGAAAGCCTGTCAGCCCTTACGTGGGTTGCTTTCACTGGAAAAGACTCTGGTAAGTTTCTTACCCAAGCCATCATAATACAGTATATGGATGTCAATCGTCTGCTATTGTGTCCAACTATCGGGGGACTGGTTGCATGGGTTTTTAGGAATGAGTTTTCCTGCAACACATGTGGAAGAGTCTTGGCAATCAGCTGAATTTTACAACAATAAGGTGAGTATTCCAAACATACTTGGCAATTGTGACTGAAAAAATGTAGATGTGCCTCAGTTTTACTTCTGGATATTTATGAACAGGTTCTTGTTGAGTATCGGAACAAGGACACGAATCATGTGGAGTGGGCGAAGTCGATTAAGGAGCTATACTTGCCGGGTTTGAGAGATTATGTAAAGAAGTTCCATTTAACAGGACCTGTGTGGAATTCGAAAGGTGTTGGCTGCAGTGAGTTGTTGGTCTCTAGTACTAGGTCAGCTTCTGGGCCTGCTGGTAGGGCTCCTCCACCCCCCCCACCAAGGGCGCCACCTCCACCGCCTATGGGTGCTCCTCCTTCAGCAGATCTTTCTGGGGATTCAAGACAAGGAATGAATGCCGTTTTTAAAGAAATTAGCAAAGGAGAGGGAGTAACTTCAGGTGTGCGATTCAAATGAAGAGTGTAAGTGTTTTTTCTTTTTAATTTTGGGTAAAACTTTTATTGGGGTTTTGCCTTGATTATGAATGTTGCAGGACTGCGAAAGGTCACTGCTGACATGAAGACCAAGAATCGCATTGACAAGACGGGGGCTGTTCCAGCTGCTGCCAGCTCAAGGGGAGCCAATGATAGCAACACTGCTGCAGCTGCCACTGGCATCAAAGCGGCGCCTCCTAAATTCGAGTTGCAAATGGATCGCAAGTGAGCACTCATCTCAAATCACTTTATGGGGTTTGTTAGCAGTCATCTCCAGTTTGTACCATATCACTCAGTGAGGGCCTCTGTTGTGAGTGTGCCCGCCCAGGAGTTCTCTCCATTTTTCCCCATTTTGTCTGTGTTCTTCCCTGTTTTTTGGTCGTGGGGCTGTCTGGGTCTGGCCGACTCCAATTTTTGTCTTGGCCAACTTATATACTGCTGGCTGACTGGGTTTTTCTCAGTCGTGGGCATATCTGGGGGCTGTTGGCCCAGTTGCTACTGGCCGACTGCATGCCCTGGATAGTATATATGCTGGCTGCCCCCACACACCAGTTTTTTGTACCGGATCTTGTGTATATAGCAGAGTTTATACAGCTTCTCTCTCTCTACACTTCTGCGTTTTCTTTCTCACAGCAGTTGTCTCATTTTCCGCTGTGCATTCCGACATGGTATCAGAGCCCTAGGTGGCTTGAAGCTTGGAGACAGTGAGAGCCTGAGGGTTTGTTGTTTTTTTGGTGCTGATTGAAGATTTCTTGGGCAGTTTGGGACTTGGAGAACGGGTAGAAGGCGGCCATCACTGTTGGACAGCCACCTTGCATGGTGTTTGCAGCCTCTTCTTCATTTTTTTCCCACCCACGCTCCCTTCACAAGACCTTGTGAACCCTTGATGGCAGATTTAATTGAGATGGCTGAGAAGCATGTGAAGATCCCCACTCTTCCCACATTCTCGGTGGATCGACAATTGGACGGGACCAACTATGGCATCTGGAAGGTGATGATGGAGTTTGTCTTGGAGTCTTATGACTTGGCTGATTTCATTGTGGTTGGTGTTCCACGGCCAGAGTTGGAGGACTGGGAGCTTTTACCGTCTACTAGGAAAGAACGGGAGGCTCGGACACAGTTATGGGATGGTGTCAATACCCGTGTGCGTTCTTTCATCTTTCTTAATTGCACATCCTAGGTGATTAATCATATCAAACACATGACGTTGGCCCGAGGGATTTGCCCGAGGGATTTGGCAGCATTATAACAGGGTATCACCCATGAAGCGGATTTCCTTGGAATTGCAGATGCGAGTGATGAATCCTGCAAAGTCTTCGACGATGCGGGAGTACATCAACAAACTCCAGGCTCATCAGTGTCAAATCCCCACGGATCTCCTCGCGATCGTTCTTGGTACGAGACTCGAATCCTGCAAACAAACGAACAAACAACAAGGGGGTGCAGGCGTGACTCACCTCCCAACCATGACAGTCGTGGGCGAGCCCACAGTCTTGGCTGTGCCCACCGAGCCACGAGCTGAGCTAACTAGATTGACGTACCGACGAATCTCCTCCTCGTGACGTCCCATACCGCTACGAAGCTGCCCTCGTGGGCCTCGAGATTGCTGCCGGCCTCGGCTCCATAAAACAGGTGCACGTCTACACTAGATCCAGGCTCCAAGACCATAGAGCTCTCACAAACTCGCGAGACTCTCTATGTCCCAATAACTAACCTTGGCCACCCTTTTATAGGCTCTTGGCCGGTCATCGAGCGTCCACACTTGGGCGCCCGCCCGTGCATACTTGGGTGCCCGCCCGTTAGTCTATCCCTAACTCAGCTCGTCAATCAGCTTGCCTAGCTCCAAGCTTTCCCAAGCCTCGAAACTAGTCTTGCATACGTGTAGCACACGGTAGATACACACTGTGCACATGACATACTCCCCTTCCTCTAAGAGCTCACTCCTGAGCTCACTAAAAAGCCAGGGTAATCTCTCTGAAGAGTAGTTAATGTCTCCCATGTAGCGTCCTCCTCAACACGATCCTTTCACTTGATCTTGTATTCCGTGATAAGCGTATTACGCAATCTTCTTTCACGAAATCCAAGAATCTTTTCTGGTTCGTGCGGAACAAATGTCATGGCCTCGAGATTGCTGCTGGCCTCGGCTGCATAAAGCAGGTGCACGTCTGCACTAGATCTAGGCTCCAAGACCATAGAGCTCTCACAAACTCGCGAGACTCTCTATGTCCCAATAACTAACCTTGGCCACCCTTTTATAGGCTCTTGGCCGTTCATCGGGCGTCCACACTTGGGCGCCCGCCCGTCCATACCTGGGTGCCCGTCCGTTAGTCTATCCCTAACTCAGCACGTCAATCAGCCTGCCTAGCTCCAAGCTTCCCCAAGCCTCGAAACTAATCTTGCGTGCGTGTAGCACACACTGTGCACATGACATTCAACAGGAGGTTCTTTAGGCCAGGAAGGAGATATCTTTAGAGGATATGGCCATCACTTTGCTGTCTCATCTGACCTCGCAGTATTCAGCTTTCTATTCCTCTTTAATCACCAGTGGGAGGCTCAACACCATCACATGGGAGGAGCTTGTGCCTATGGTTTTGGACTAGGAAGAGCGTTTTACGAACCCTCCGTAGGGCGGAGGTTCTAAGGCCTTGACTGGCTAGCGGTCGAAAGGTCGCCACAACAATAAGAGCAAAGGGAAGTCTTCATTGGAGAAGTCTTCTCAGAAGAAGCTTGACTCAGAGCGTGATGCTTTGAAGGTCGAGTGGACTTGTAACCATTGTGGCCAGAAGGGGTGATCACTATTGGAGGAAGTGTCCTCAGCGGAGTATCAAGAAGAGTGCCGATTCTTCAGCTACAACTGCAAAAAGTCCAACTTTTGTGCACTTGGAGATTATGGACACAGATGCTTCATCTTCTTCGAGTAGGGAGGCAGTTGGTCTCACCACTAGGGATACTCGGGAGTGGATTCTCGATAGTGGTGCTTCCAGACACATGACTCCTTCTCGAGAGTTATTACAGGATCTTCGCCGACAGACAGATCGCATCTTCATTGGTGACAATTCCGAGATTATTCTCGATAGCAAAGGGGGGAAGCATTCCTCTCGGGTTCTTTATGTTCGAGCTCTTGGTTTTCATCTTTTGTCAATGCATGAGGTTAACAAGGTTGGCATTCGGGTGGAGTTTGATGAGCATTATGTTGCTCTCTGGGACAAAGCAATAGGCCAAGTTGTTTGGGAAGGCAGATTGAAGAATGGGATTTACAAACTCTCAGCACTCTCTTCTCTGACAGGTACTTAGCTTGGGGATTTGTGGCATTTCCGTTTTGGCCACTTGAATGTGGATGCATTGCAGCGGGCTTTCCGGGACCAAATGGTGGATGGCTTGCCAGATGTTGGCAGTAGGCAGGGACACTGTAGTTTTTGCATTCGTGGTTGGTAAGCAGCACAGGAAATCTTTTCCGAAGCAAACTACTAGGCGAGCTTTGAAACCTTTGGAGTTGGTACACACTGACTTGTGTGGACCTATGCAGACCCCATCCTTGGGAGGTTCTTTGTATTTTATGTTGTTTGTGGATGTTTAAACTTTATAGCAGGTTTACTTTCTTTCCCAGAAGAACCAAGCCTTTGCTCGGTTCAAGGAGTGGCATGTTATAGTGCAGGAGTCGTCTGGATTGCAGGTGAAGACTCTTCGGGTTGACAAAGGAGAGGAGTTCTCTTCTAATGCTTTTGTGCAGTTTTGTGCGGAACATGGCATTAAGTGGGAGCTGGCCAATACTGGTTTGCCTTCAGAGAATGGAGTAGTTGAGCGAAAGAATCGGACTGTGGTGGAGATGGCGAGGACGATGCTAGAGCATCGTGATCTTCCTCATCCACTTTGGGGAGAGGTTGTGGCTACGGCTGTCCATACTCTCAACCGATCTTCAACGACTTCAGTACCAAAGATGACTTCATATGAGGCTTATTTGGCAGGAGACCAGATGTCTCCCATTTCCGTGTGTTTGGGAGTGATGCCAATGTTCACATTCCAAAGAAGCAGAGGGGGAAGCTTGACTCGAAGTTCTAGAAGCTTGTATTTGTGGAATATAACTCTCTTTCCAAAGGCTACAGGTTATATGACCCAGAGCGGAACAAGGTTGTTGTCAGCAAGGATGTTGTCTTTGATGAGCATGTTCCAGCTTCCACTGTTGATGAGCCACCATTTCTTGGAGAACCAGATGAGTCTGAGGATGACTCCTAAGCTATTGTTCCGGCTAGACAGCCTTAGTCAGTTGTAGAGATTGAGTCCGAGGCTGGAGATGAGCCCCAACAGTAGTAGGAGGCTCCGCGTTCTGTTCAAGTGCGAAAGTGGTGGTTAGACACCATTCGGGAGTCAGGTGTTACGGGGTATCCCTTCAAGTGGACCATAGAGGATGGACCTCGAAGATTGCATAGAGTTCGTGATAAAAGTCAATTAGAGGAGTTGTTACAGGTGAACTATGCTTTGATGTCTTGTGTTATTCGGGACAAAGAGTCCACTTCCGTTAAGGAAGCTCTTTTCTAGGAGACATGGAGGAAAGCCATGCAAGAGGAACTGGAAGCCATTGAGAAGAATAACACTCGGGAGCTGGTTCCGAGGCCATCAAAACGGTCTATCATTGGTGTCAAGTGGGTTTATAAGACCGAGTATACGTCTATGGGTCAGTGGACAAGCACAAGGCCAGACTTGTGGCTAAGGGCTATGCTTAGCGGCTTGGCATCAACTATGAGGATACCTTTGTACCGACAGCGAGGATGACCACGATTCGGACAGTTCTTGCTCTTGCCTCTTCTTAGTGGTGCTGGTGTATTAGATGGATGTAAAATCTGCATTCCTTAATGGTGACTTGCAGGAGGAGGTGTATGTTGAGCAACCTCCAAGCTTTGAGGTTCCGGGATCAAAGGGGATGGTTTACAGGTTACGGAAGGCCTTGTATGGTCTTAAGCAAGCTCCCAGGGCTTGGAATTAGAAGATTGATTCCTTCTTTCTACGGACAGGTTTTCAGAGATCAGTTGCGGATCCTAACTTGTATCTCTTTCGAGAACGCGGTATGGTCACGTTGATTATCCTTTATGTGGATGATCTCATTCTCATTGGCGGTCATGTGCAGTATATAGCTGCGACGAAGGCTACCTTATCAAAGGAGTTTGAGATGACCGACTTAGGCTTACTCCATTTCCTTTTGGGATTGGAGATTTGGCAGACCCAGAGGGGGTTCTTTGTTTCTCAACAATGATATGTTCATGAGTTGCTGGAGACCTTTGGGATGGAGAATTACAAGCCTATTTCTTCATCGATGGACCCGAACAGGTTGATGCCTCCTTGTATCAAAAGCTTGTTGGTTCATTGATTTGGTTGCTGAACACTTGATTGGACTTGAGCTTTCTCGGGGGCTGTTGAGCTTATTCACGCAGACACCTTTGAAGACTCATTGGGACGCAGGATTGCGGATCTTGCGGTATCTGCAAGGTACGAAGGATCTTGGACTCTTCTATGACACTAGAGGGGGAACGATGGAAAGAGTTAGACTCCAAGGTTGGAGTGACTCAGATTGGGGAGGAGATCCAGACACCAGGAGATCTACATCAGGCTATGGATTTACCCTTGGCTCAGAGCTATTTCTTAGAGCAGCAAGAGGTAGCCAACTATTGCCTTGTCTTCTACAGAGGCAGAGTACCGGGCTGCTTATGCTGCTGCTTGTGAGGTTGTGTGGTTGCAGAGGTTACTTGGCAAGATTGGGTTTCCACATAAGGAACCCACGGTCATCCAGTGCGATAACCAGAGCTGAATAGCTCCCGGTCTTCCATGCCCAGACCAAGCACATAGAGATACAATATCACTTTGTTCGTGAGAAGATTTTGGTTGGTGACATCTTGCTTGTTTATTGTTCAACGGAGGACAATGCGGCGGACCTCTTCTCAAAGTCTCTACCTTAGGCGATGCTCCGGCAGCACTCCAGCTCACTGGGATTGGTTCCACATCTAGGAGCTAAGAGGGGGTGTTAGCAGTCATCTCCTGTCTGTACCATATCACTCACTGAGGGCCTCTGTTGCGGGTGCCCCCGCCCAGGAGTTCTCTCCATTTTTCCCCATTTTTTCCATGTTCTTCCCTATTTTTTGGTCATGGGGCTGTTTGGTTCTGGCTGACTTGTCTCTGTGCTAGCCGACTCCAGTTTTTGTCTTGGCCGATTGATTTATTGGTGGCCGACTGGGTTTTTCTCAATCGTGGTCATATCTGGGGGTTGTCGGCCCCCGACTGCATGCCCTAGATAGTATTATATACTGGCTGCCCCCCCACACTAGTTTTTTGTACCGGATCTTGTGTATATAGCAGAGTTTATACATCTGTGTTTTCTTTCTCACAGCAGTTGTCTCATTTTCCGTTGTGCATTCCAATAGTTTTACCCAAACTTTCTCTTCTTTACCTCTTTATCAAATCTTCATGAAGGGAATCAACTCCAACGATTACTTCCAAAAATTTGATATTTATAAAGTGATTTATTTCCCCCCTTTTTTGACCCAACCAATCCCTTTTTTTTGCGTATGTTTTGGGCGAAATTTGGAGGCAAAAAAACAATCAGAAAACTTGCTCTTAAATTCAGCTCATGTGGTAATGGTATTGCTAGAAAGCTTCTTGGCCAACCACTAATGTGCAGCAGTCCCTTTCATGTACATACCAACATGCCTGAGCTTTGATCCCTTTGAAAACTCTCCCTCTCATGAAAGGCAATTTCAAATTGGAAGATAAAAGCTAAGGCTTTACTGGAGTCAAATTCTTTATGGTACATGAGTACTTGGAAGTGAAGAGGCATGCCTGTCAGATGTAGTACCATGTGTAGTAGAGGCATGGCAAGAGGTTACTGACACCTCTTCACCCATGATATACTACAGCTTTAAGCTTTGCGGAAGCGTCTCCAAGAGAGTTTGGACCTGGAAAAAGATCACCCTTTTTCCCTTTACATCACCTTGATCGATGAGAAAAGAGTCATCTCTCAACGCATTATTCACAAAGGTTGAGTGCCTTTGTGCATCCAATATTTACTTTACTCTTGGATCTTCATGAAAGCTCTTCAATTCAGAATCTCTTTCACATAGCTGCTTCTTGAGATTTTCCATCTCAACATGCATGGTATCTCGCTCATTACCGTCTTGCACCTTCTCTTTACCACGAGATGGCTGTCCCTCAAACACATGTTTCTATTTACTTCGGGACAGCTGTCCCTCTTGTGCATAACCACCACGGAATATATGAGATACATTTTCAGCATGGTGTTTTCACCAGCTTGGATTCCACGGTGTACATCTTCAATAACCTGTTCTCCACGGGCTTGCCTTCTTGAATATGCATTTATTCCACTACCTATATGGATAACCATAATGCTTAAAAGCACTAATAGTTAGTGTATGCAAGATAGGATTGTCTTCCACACAAAAAGGAGGAAGATCCTAGACTTTGATACCAATGAAATACCCCCGGACGGGGTTGAGCACAATCTCGTCTCACACTTAAAATGATAATACTAATAAACAAGATGGATGACATGGCCCAACACCAAACAATATAGCAATGCCGAAATTTAGATGACACAAGCAATAGGGTCGAAGCAATAGGGTCGTAAAGGGCTGACCCCCTTTGTAAGAAGTTTGTATTAACAAGGATTCCTCAAGGTACAAGCTTCATGGGCATCACATGAGTGAGAATTTCTTTTTCCTTTACAGCTCATGTATATCTTGGTTGAGCAAAAAGCAACCAACTGTGGCCACATCATCTTGTGAAGCTGAGTATAGGGCAACTTTCACTACTACAGTTGAGTAGGTATGGTTGAGGAGATTGATGGTAGATCTTCGTGGGTGGCAGTAGACACCCACTCCCATTCTCATTGACAATCAAAGTGCTATGGTTGTGTCAAAATATGTAGCAGATATGAGACAGAAAATTGAGAGCACATGCAACAGAACTCTATGCTGAAGAAGAGCACACTCAGGAGAGAACCACCGGCCTGAATCTGATGCATAGGAGAGATGTGTGAGAACTCTGCTATATACACATGAAAACGATACAAGATAGGAGGTGGGGGAAAGGGTGGTATTTATACCACCCTATGGCACCAGACGACTAGCTCTAAATCAGCCGATAGGCTGCCTCACATGTCAACGACTGGTAAAATCCAGTCGGCCAGCACACTAAAAGTCGGGTAGTACAAGAGCTCAGTTGGCCAGTACAGTCAGCTTCCCACGACCCCTAAAAGTAGGGAAAAAAACATGGAAAAATGAGAAAAGGCTCTGGGCGGGCACACCCACAACAATGGTCCTGATTGTATAGACAGGAGATGACTAGTCGCTAACAATTCCTCTCAGCTCCTGGATGTGGAACCAACCCCAGTGAGTTGGAGTGTTGCCGGAGCATAGCCTGAGGTAGAGACTTCGTGAAGAGGTCTACCGCATTGTTCTCCGTCGAACAATAAACAAGCAAGATGTCACCAGCAAAAAACTTCTCACGAACAAAGCGACTCTGGATGACCGTGGGTTCCGTTAGTGGAAACCCAATCTCGCCAAGCAACCTCCATAGCCACACAACCTCGCAAGCAGCCCGGTACTCTGCCTCTGTAGACGACAAGGCGATAGTTGGCTGCCTCTTGTTGCTCTATGAAATAGCTCCTGAGCCAAGGGTAAATCCGTAGCTTGATGTAGATCTCCTCGTGTCTGGATCTCCTCCCCAATCTGAGTCACTCCAACCTTGGAGTCTAATTCCATCTGTCGTTCCCCCTCTAGTGTCATAGAAGAGACCAAGATCCTTCGTACCGTGCAGATACTACAAGATCCTCAATCCTGTGTCCCAATGAGTCTTCAAAGGCGTCTGCATGGATGAGCTCAACAATTTTTGGAAAATTAATACATAAATCATTTTTATGCATAATGTGAAAAGAGGACTTCCTACCATATTCTAGGATTAGTCATCCTATGCTAAAAGAATAATTTTCATCACATCCATGGAAAACTAAATTTTAGTGTTTATAGATAAATAATTTAATTAGAGAAAAAGAGGATTTTTTAGTAATTTCATTTTATGCAAAAAGAGGAATTCCCATGATAATGGAGATCCATGTATTTCAATGGAGAAAGAGAAAATATGTAATATTAAAATAATGAATAGTTTTATTTAAAATTAAAGAGAAATTTTAGATAAATTATTTTATGCATGAATAATTTAAATGATGAAAGAGGAATTCCCATCATATATTTGGAATTCAGCACGGGAAAGCTCAAGTCCAATCTGGTGTTCAGGAACCAAATCAATGAACCAAACCGCTTCCGATACAAGGAGGCATCAACCTGCTTACAAGGATCATCAACTGTAACTTTGGTATGCCAAGTCCGAGGAACCTGTTGAAGACCATACAAGGCCTTCTGAAACCTGTAAACCACCTGATACCATGTCGGAATACGTAGCGGATATGAGACAAAAAACTGACAGCACATGCAACAGGACTCTACGCCTGAATCTGAACGCAGAACTGAGTGCAGAAGAGCAAACGCAGATGCACAGGAGAGATGTGTGAGAACTCTGTTATATCCACATGAAATCGATACAAGATAGGAGGTGGGGGCAAGGGTGGTATTTAACCACCCTATGGCACCAGTCGGCCAGCTCTGCACCAGTCGGCCAGCTCTAAATCAGCCGACAGGCTGCCTCACACGTCCACGACTGGTAAAATCCAGTCAGCCAGCACATGAAAAATCGGGTAGTACAAGAGCTCAATCGGCTAGTACAGTCAACCCCCCACAACCAGTAAAAATAGGGAAAAAACATGGAAAAATGGGGAAAAATGAGAAAAGGCTCTGGGCGGGCACACTAACAACAATGGCCCTAACTGTACAGACGGGAGATGACTGCTAACAGGCTGTGGCAAGGAATCTAGTTTTCCATGCTCGCACCAAGAATATAAAGATCCATTATCACTATGTTATGCTACCTTGTACATGTTCAGACTATCACTACAAGAGCGATTTGTAGGGTTATACATATGTGGTAGTGACCGTGTGAACAGGGGCTTACCAAGGGCACTTTTTCCCTCTACATAGCCCCCCCCCCCCCCCCCCCCCCCCCCCGTGCGCGTCTTTTTGTGTCCAGACACCAATACTTTCATATTTCGGGTTTGTAATTAGGGTGCTTGTGGTTGTACAATTCTTATCACTTCATTCTAGTATATCCACACTTCCAAGCTCTCTATTGTTCCCTACTTTTTGTTCTTGCTGTTTTCTGTGTAGTTTTGTTGAACATTAGGGTTTCTTAGAACCCAACAGGGAAAACCGGGTCACTTCTTAACAAAGGGATCTAAATTAAACCCCTTTGAGATGAAGCGGAGGCATTCTCTAAATAGGCCACGTCTCTGTTTTCATTGCTGGGTTATTTTTCTGTGCATGACATATTTTGAAGCTTTGCACTATTTTGATTAGAAAGTTGGGTAGACCAATTCTTGTTATACATTGCTGGTTGGCTAAGGTAATGCACGTGGATGCAAAATTTAGTCATCTTATGACTTGTGCGGCCATGCATAGGTGCTAAGAGCTATTTCTTGCGTCACACTTCAGAGGTTTGGTGTATTGAGTTCATATACTTGCCTGCATTTTTATCATGTAGGTGGGTTATCGAAAATCAAATTGGAAATAAGAGCTTGGTGATAAGCAAATGCAATGCATGGCAATCGGTCTATATTTTTAGCTGCAAGGACTCTGTAGTCCAAATTCAAGGTATATATAATGTTATCTTTCAAAGTGCTCATGTTCATTATTTACAGCACCATTACTTAGTAACTTTCTATACCATTTCATCCAAGTAATTTATTGAGTTTAGTTTTCTAATTGATACAAAAACTCTTGCTGAGTTGGGATTAGGCAAAGTCAATAACATTACACTGGACAAGTGCCACAAGACAGGTGTTGTTTTCAAGGTATGCTTATTCATGCTTTTTCCCCCCCCCCCAAAATTTCATGCCAAACGTAGAGATATGGATTGCATTGTCTCCTTTGTGAACTTTGGAGTTATGGTATCCACGTGCCTTCGCCCATAGATACCCAATTTTAATGCTTGCTTTCTTCCATATCATCATAATTTGCTAGCCAATACTTTTGTGCATGCATAGCTCTTGGGCTATTGTTGGAGTCAAATAACACTAATGGTGTACTCCATGTGGCTTGAATGTAAAGTCTGAGCAGATCATATCAGATCACCCGGTTCCTGTCCTTGTGCGTGAGCCTGAGGAAATGGGCATCTAGATGTACTGAAGTGGTGGGAGCCGATCCACTTAGAGTCACCATGCACGTACAAAAGCATACCATGAGGGTTGTCCCTGGGCTGCTAGTTGCTGGATGATTGTAAAGCAAGCCTTGGAAGTTGTGAGGGATGCATGTCCCGGATGCAGTGGATGCAAGTGACTGTCTGGAAGGGAGAAGCTAGAAGAAGAAATGGGAGAGGGAGAGGGAGAGGGGGATGTGCAGATGGGCCAGAGTGCACAGTTGGGCAGATGGTGCAACAGGGCACAGTCAGCCAGATGGTGCAGGTGAGGCAGGGCAGGGCAGGGCACAAGGGCAAGAGGCGTGCCGAGCTGATGGGTAAGGAGTGGGTAGTTGCAGCACACAGAAATGCGGAAGGAGTTAGAAGAAGTGGGAGAGGGAGGAGGGGGGCTATGCAGATGGGCCAGAGTGCACAGTCTGCAACAGGGCACAGGCAGGCAGATGGTGTAGCACATAGGGCAGGGCACAAGGGCAAGAGGTGCGCTGAGCTGATGGGCATAGGGGTGCGTAAATGCAGCACACACAAATGCGGACAGATACACAGTCGTGTAAGTGCATGCAGTGAGGAAGAGCATGGGAGGTGGGCAGAGCGGGCGGACATGAGCGAAACACCTGCGTGTAGCACGACCAGGATGCCTGCAAGGGTTCACATTAGGTTCACTCCATGCATGCACGCGCGCGCGCACACAGTATTTGCAAGCATACACTTTTGCATTTTTTATTGATGAACTAGTGAGATTTCTAGAGAAAAGATGGCTTCAAATTTGGTAAATTCTAACATTGATGGTGCTGGTATTTTTGTGCTCTAGGATGTGGTGTCAGCATTTGAGGTTGTGAACTGTACGAGTGTGGAAGTTCAGTGTCAGGTAAATTTTTCAATATTGATTCTCGTACGTCCTCCAATGTAAATGTAAATCTCCACAATTTTCTACTCACAGGTGTTTTCTTAAAATGCCTTATGGTCCAAACACCCCTAATTGTTTTTTTGAAGTGTGTATGAATTTTTCCTAATCCCTCTTTTTTTTTATTAATTTTCTTTTCCTTTTTTCTTTAGACTTTTTCCTTTCTGGACTCTGTAAATCTCATAAAAGTCACCCAAAAAAGAGAACCTAAAGATACTATACTCAGTGATGGCCTCTTCTTCCCTGCTTATGGTGGCCATCTTTGCTCTACGACTAGCGGCATTTGCCTGATCCCCCCCCCCCCCCCCTCTCTCTCTCTCTTTCATTAGCCCCATGCTCGATCTTTTGAAGAGTGATATACCATCTATTGGGGGCTGATGCTCCTCTCATGTTTCATGTTCCTTGTATTCCATGATGAGATTTCCATGGGCAGTTTTGTATCACTCCAGTGAGATAGTTTTGATTTGTTCTATTTTATTTTCCGTTCCATGATGAGATATGCCATGGACCTTATTGTATCACTTTGGTCTCATAGGCCCATTGGGTCTGTAGTAGATGCTTAATCTCTCTCTCTCTCTCTCTCTCTCTCTCTCTCTCTCTCTCTTTCTTCCATACCTTCCACACCAATGTGGCCCAGGTCAACAATAATCAGATTCAGTGTCGAAGGACAATGATAGCAGTCCTCCACTTTCTTTTGTGCTTTCTCCTCTCTTCCAGCCCCTACAGCCAGTTCATTTCCTGAGTGAGAAGGCGCCACCATCTGTGTTTGCTGGGATGGTGTCCTACCATTTAGTAGCAGACAACCCTCTTAATGGACAAAACTTGGCAGCAGCCCTCGCAGTTCCTACAACCGCAAAACCACTGGTCTTTCTGACTCTCACCCTCTGCATACTAAGGGATGGATACTTGTACTTTGGGCCTCTCCCCAAAGCCAATGATATACCATTTCTCCTCTCTTGCCCTTGACCACACGTTCTTTTGCATGGTGATTTCAACCCACAGGACTTTATCCCTCTTTAGATAACAACGTAATCAGCCACTTCTAGATGCAAAGATTAGTTTTTTTCTCTCAGAGATTGAATCTCAGTAAACAGATGATTTTCCCAAAGGGAATATAACCCTTCCTATCTTTTTGTCTTTAAAAAAATTTGCTGCTTTTTACTGTTATGTAGTTTGACATTTATGATCCAAGAAGACTTTTATTATCTTTTTGAGTATGTTTGGCCATGTCTCACTTCTTGTCTTCAAACTTTTTGCAGAATACAGCTCCATCAATCTCTATAGACAACACAACTGGGTGCCAACTCTACTTGAGTAAGAACTCTCTCAACACCTGCATAACAACAGCGAAGTCCAGTGAAATCAATGTGCTTGTGCCAGGCAAAACAGACAATGCTGACTTTGTATGTATATTCTTCTGATCTACATTTTGTCAAACTTTCTTTTTTTGGAGTTGTTTCTGGTAATTTCTGTTTCAGGTATTGAATGGGTATTGGCTAGCTCACCTCCCAGCCATAGCTAAGTTCTGGTGTCCCATACCACCAAGTTGCATTTTCCATGCCCTGACATTCCAGGAGTTTCTTCATTAGTGAACTCTCTACTCATGTAAATGTTTCATTGATTGAGGTGTCCTTAATGTCATTGTACACAGGGTCACTAACTTATTACCACTACACAATCAGTGCTATCAATCTGTCATTAGTGTCAATTTGTTGCATTAGCCTAGCCATGTCGATAAAGCCAAATTAGTTGTCTTCAACACATCTGCACTTCGAATGGGCTCATCTTTTTGTGCAATAAAAATAGTGTTATCTACTGAAACACTAATTTAAAGGATGAAATTAGGATACATTGCAAAGTAAATGTATGTTTAGTTATTGTAACAACCTGTTGACATACCTGCAGGTAGAACATGCACTGGCAGAGCAGTTTCTAAGCATATTCAAAGATGGAAGCTTTGTAACCACACCCGTATCTCATTCAGGCGGCTGATGGGCATCACAAGCACATGAATAGTACACCCAAGCTTTTGGGAGAAGCATAGTTGTGTTGCTATTTTGTTATCAAAGTTTAATACGTGAGTTTCATAGAGGTTCTTGATCATTTAACACGCCTGTCCATTCAATGATTCAAGTACCTTTCGTGGATCAGAAATCACAGCAAGAAGTTCTCTTTTGGACTGGTTCACCTTCAAGTGTCATACAAAATATGTAATTCATTGATTTTGTGTAACTATAGAACTGTTTGGGTGAAGTTTTACAAGGTGATCATCACTCCGTAAAGGTAAAGTTAATGAGAAGATATGTATCAAGAACATTTTGTGGGCTTGGCACCATTGGTCAAGCATTCTGGTGGTTATTAGATACTTGGCATCATCACTTGATTTTAAATATGCAGTGACAGTTTTGTTTTTAGGTACCAAAAGTGCATTTTATGTTAGCATATTTGCCTTGAGGCTTTCTCTGTTGTCATTGAGGCAAAAACAATCCACAACTTTTTGTAAATAAGTGGCGAGTTGGAATAGGGTCTAATTCTATTGGCGTGATCACGTACAAACAAAGTGAGGTGATGTAAGATGAAAGCATTTTTTGGATCTGCTAGCAGTGAAATTGTGGGATATGAGAATTGGTTTGATGCAAGGTGTAGAGCAATCATCTTCCAAACAACCATTTATAAGTCCCCAAAAGTATCGGACTAGCTCGTAAAGTTGCTTGTGTGTCTTTGAAGACATGCTTCCTGCAAATAACTTGTGGCGATGCACCTTTAAAGACATGCACAATGGTTCTTCTATATCACCTCCTTGAGAATCACCCAAAATAGCCATTGAGGGTCTTTGTGGTCCCTCTTCATTTTGCAAGTTACAATCATAAGTAGTGCTTGCAAGTTGTGCAAAACATCTCAGCACCTTTCCATTACATCAACTTAACATTTATAATTTTGAACTATGTCATCTACCTTCGGAGTCAACCAAGTTAACAGCACCCAATAGTAGTTTAGATCACCATTCCCATTGCAATGCAATTGCTTGGCGAAAGTTCAAACACGTAACTGGCATTTTGAAATGCCCATGAAACTGACTCCCTTGATTCAATGAGTCCTAAAAGACAAAAGAACTATGGTGTAGATATGGTGGGGTGCCTACTACCTTGTGTTACAACCTAAACAAAGGGTAAATTGTGTAACCTATAGCACACATGATATAACAGACGCAAAAAAGCCAAAAGAAAACGTAGATCTGATTCTTGAGTACATGATATAAGAAAGATGAGAAGGCCAAAAGAAAATGTACACTTCGGGAAAGGACAATGTATGCATTGTCTAGAATGTGGACTTGCACTATGACATCAATTATGGAAGTGTATAGTGAATGGATCAAAGGGATTCAAGAGGAGTATCTTGTCAAGGAGAATGTTGCCCATATTTACAAAAAATTACAGCAAGGAGAGGGTGAAGAATTTCCTCATTATAAGCTTTAGAATGGTCTCCTATGGCACAAGGATAAGGTGTATTTGGTTCCTACCTCATCTTACATTCCTAAGGTGCTCACGAGATGCATTTAAGATATTTGACAAAGTGAGAAAAAGCTTCTATTGGAAAGGCATGTAGAGAGATGTAAGGAAGTTTGTTTTGGAATGTGTATCATGTCAAAGGAATAAGGATAGTCACCAATTGTCAAGTGGTTTACGCCATCCTTTGCCTATTCCGGATGGGAAATGGACTCACATTTCTATGGACTTCATCACGGATCTACCAAAGACAAAGCATGGATGGGATCAAGTTTTTGTGGTGGTGGATAGACTCACCAAATCAACCCATTTTATTGCTTCCAAGACTACATATGGAGCTTCTCACATTGCCAAGCAATTTATGGAGCATGTATTTAAGATACATGGATTGCCACTCAATATAGTTTGTGATCGAGGTACCAAGTTTATGGGCACTTTTTGAAGGACATTGTATGAGAACTTGGGTACTCAAATCACTTCCTCTACAGCCTATCACCCTCAAACGGATGGGCAAACGGAGTGCACAAAAAAATGGCTTAAAGTGTACTTGAGGCACTATTGTCATGACATGCAAGCATCATGGGATGAATGGCTCTATCTTGCTGAATTTTGCCATAGTTTCAACAAGCATTTGAGTATTGGGATGTCACCTTTTGAAGTTCTTTATGCATTTGGAGACATGAATGGGGTTGGTTATGGCAGTAAGGAAAATCATCCACACTTCTTGTCATGTCCATGGGAAATTTACATCATCATATGCATTCTTCTCATCGCTAGGCTATGCTAGGAACAATGGCATTGCCTTTGATTCTTCTTGCTATGACAACAAAGGAATATTTCTCA
Organism: Cibotium barometz; assembly: GCF_041138505.1. NCBI lineage: Eukaryota > Viridiplantae > Streptophyta > Polypodiopsida > Cyatheales > Cibotiaceae > Cibotium > Cibotium barometz. The sequence continues at coordinate 19,667,731 of NC_141079.1, read as the reverse complement.
AGGTTGCACGAGGATAGTGTTTATGATGATAGATTACATGAGGACAATGTCCATATGATGGGAGAGATGAGTTTAAAGGAGTAAGGACAAAGTTGTTTTTGCAAAGGTCAATGGTGAGAATACTTCAAATGAGTTATTTGAATATTGGATGAACAAATTGGAATTCTACTTTTACTTTAAGATAAATCCAATAAGTGAGAAAGAAAATATTTACTTTGCTACTTTGCATTTGAAGGATATGCCCATGCTTGATGGAAGAACCTAGAATCTCAACGCTATGACATTACAACTTGGGATGCCTACAAAAATGAAATAAAAGAGGCCTTTGGCTCTCAATTACATCATAATAAGGACAAGCTAGTGTGTGATTGGGATGACTTTCAACAAAGGCAAAGTAGTGTCAAAGACTATACCCACAAATTTTTGAAGCTCATGCTACATGTTGATGGGTTTAGTGAGAACTTTAAGATTTTCAAGTACATCAAAGGGCTTAGAATGAATATTAGGGCTAATATGTAAGCACAAAGGTTGTGAATGAATATTAGGGTTGATGTGAAAGCACAAAGGCTGACTAGCCTCAAAGAGACCATGTTATTTGCATAAATATATGAGGGGAAGTATGCACATACATGACCAAATAGAGGTAATTATCAGATTGATTTGCCCTCCATTGCATATATGGAAAGTCTACAAAGGATGCCAATTCTACTTCTACCATGACTAAGTTTCCCATGGTCTATGGTAGTGGTGAGGCAAATTACAAATTTGGGAATTTTTTCAAAAGCACCCTAATGGTGATGTAAAGCCTTCAAGTGTGGGTGAAAAGTGACATAGATCATCTAGATCTTATAAAGCATAGAATGTAGCTTTTAACATGGTGCTTTCTAAGGTCATTAAAGAGGACAATGAGAAGAATGGATAATTATTTGATGACTTTCAATACTTTGTGGATGATGATCATGATTATTAGCTGACTAGATAGGGAGTCTCCTTACTATATAAGTATTAAATACCATCACTTGTGGCAAAGACCTTGTATTGTGTCCACACTACCAACAATACAATAACCATGAACATCCTTAGAATGGATCTAGAGTTAAAGATGAAATCAAACACATGAAAGATGAATTCTAGCATCCATTACACATGAAATTAGCATTTCCAAGCATCATAGCCAAGGATGAACAAGAGAGAGAATCCATATGTGTATGTAGCAAAGAGAAAGATACACAATGGCCTAAGTGTGTTAACCTCTCACCAAGAGGATGGCTTGAAAGCTAGCCATGAGCCTTGACCATAGATGGCCATCTCCATAGTAGGAGCCAAAGGTACAATGGAATGTCCAAGATTAGTAAAATGACAAAAGGTTCTATCCATGTGCCCAAGGCCCTATTTATAGTGTTTTACCCATGGGCCCATTTACATATATGCTATAGGTTCATGAGGACAAACCATTCCTTCCCAAAGCTTTTGTCCTCAAAACATACAAGATATTTACACTTCAAGTGTGGCCGCAATTGGAATCTTTGAGAAATAAAGAGGTTCTCCCAAAAATGCTCTTGAAGTACATTTGGAAGAAGAAGTCCAAATGTAATGAAGCCCACAAACTCTTTCTCCAATGCAATCATATGAGACTGTTATGGCAGCCTTGTTGTCGGTGAAGATCCTTGAAAATACTTCATGAGATCTCCATAAAAATGGGTTGCAATTGATGCATAACCTCAACCAAATGAGTCCCACATCTTTGCCTTATATCATGATGATCTTCCAAGTGTGTTGGAGTAGAATGATGGCCCCAACAATGGATCCAACCAAAGCTATCCAGAAATTACAGCAAATCTGTCCAAAAATTAGCATATGTAGTCCTCATGTGATGCCCATTCTCCACATGCTAAACATGCCACTTGGTCAAGGAATACTTCCATCAAGCAAACCATGTTATTTTACATACTCCATTGATTGCCAAGTAGCCTCATCCATGGGCAAATGCTTCCATTTAACAAGGAATTCTTCAATATCCCTGTTCCTCAATGCTCTTGTTCTCTTGTCTACAATCCTCTCCGGTTCATATATTATCTCTCCTTCTTCATCCATTGGTGGTAGTTCTTCAAGCTCTTGAGAAAGAGAACCCACAAACCTCTTGACGTTAGATACATGGAACACATTATGGATTCTTGTGGAAGGGGGTAAGTCAAGCTTGTAAGCCAATTCACCTACTCTCTTGACTATTAAATATGGTCCATAATACCGATAAGCCAACTTTGGGTTAGAAGAACCTTTAAGGATATTATGATGGCTCTTAGGAAGCTTGAGTAACATATAATCACCTTCCTTAAACTCCACTTCATGTCTATGCTTATCTGCATTTGCCTTCATGACTTCTTGAGCCTTCTTCATGTTGTCCTTACATAATTGAAGAAGCTGTCTCATCCTTTCCAACTCATCCTTGGCTAAAGGAATAACCTTTTTATCTATGGCCTAGCACAATCTCCAATGTCTTTCTTGGATTGGTGCATCCCAAAATCATGAGAGACACTCTTCTTATATGAGCCTTGCAAAGGAGTAACACCTTGGCATGTTGGCAACGTAGCATTTTGCTTGGTTATGACATAGGGTTATGCTACAACTGAGGTGAAAAGTGGCATGAAGACCATGCCAAATCTTGGCATGTTGGCAATGTAGTATCTTGGCTTGGTTATGACATAGGGTTATGTTACAAGTGAGGTGAGAAGTGGCATGAAGACCATGTCAAATCTTGTAAATCACAGAATGTATCTCTTAACATGGTGCTTTTTCGAGGTCATTGAAGAGGACAATGAGAAGGATGGAGAATTGTTTGATGATTTGCCAAGACTTTGTGGACGATGATCATGATCATGCCAATGTGGAGTATGCAAAGTATGCGGATGATGTTGAGGTTGTGACTTTGTGGATGATGAAAGTGATCATGACAATGTGGAGTATGCGGATGATGTTGAGGTTGTGTGATATGTTGAAAATGATGGTGAGAATGTATGCATAAGTGCTAAGCATGCTAGTGCATGCCAATGTGGGTAATACTAAGCATGCAAATGAAGGCATTGTACATGCCAATGTGCGTGTACAAAATGCAAATATTGGTCCTTCCATTACCAGTGATATGCAAACGATCATGCTAATGATGGAATCTATGATGGATTATATAATTGAGAACTTTAATCATTATCAATCCCAACTTCAATCTCAACTTCTTAAGAGCTTCAAGAGTGAGATGTTGGCTTTTAGAAGTAAATTCAAGAATGTAGGTACGCCACAACCAAGTCAAGATGCTAGGTTTCCAACATGCCAAGCTTAGAGTCCAAAAGGACTTAATGAAGCCCTCATAGGCCTAGGTAGGATTGGTAAGACTTGCTAGGGTGAGTGAAATGGCCAAAACATGCAAGGAAATTCAAGAAAAATCAAAAAATGGTTTTAGGACTTGTTTTGAGCAAAATAGGTCAAGATTGGGACCAATGATGCTCAAAAGAAGCCTCTACTAAGCATTGGAAAGCTTGTAGAGACTTTGAGTTTGTAAATGGTTCAAGAAAAAAATGAAAATTAGGGAAATTTTTGAAATTTTAAAACAAGGGCTTTGTGTGTCTCTGAGAATGGATCAAAAAGTGGTGCTCTAATACCACTGCAAGAAAGAAGGTTTACACTCGAGCCAGAGTAGAATGGATCAAAATGTGGTGCTGTGATACCAATGTAAGAAATAAGGTTTGAACTCAAATTGGAGTAGATTGCATCAAAACATGGTACTCTAATACCATTACAATAAAGAAGGTATGTGCTCAAACCAGAGTACACACAGTTGCACTCAAATTGGAGTACACATGGTTTATGCTTAAACCAGAGTACACATGATTGCACACATCACATGGAGTACACACATGCACCATCTTATGAGGGAGAAGGTCATGAAAGCTTGCTTGAGCAAAAATTTGATTAGTTATGCAATTAGGGCTTTTAGTTCTCTTATATACTCTTTTCCCTTTTCATAATACGCACTTATTCTCTTGGCCCCACATTTGGCCATGCTCATGGCTTCTTTGGCCCATTATTTACAAGGTATGTGAATATGTTACATTACATCCAAATCTGGACATCTAAGAGTCCAAACTAATCACTTATAATTCTAAAGCACTTGCACCAAAAATTGGATTTTCTTCTAAATGAGTTTTTGACAAGATTATATTATAAATAAAAAATGGACCTCTATGACTTGGAGACAGGTGCAAAGTCATGCATGAGTCCCAAATTAAGGAGTACGTACATAGGCTGAAGGAACTGAGCAAAAAGAAGCTTTTCTAGTTAAGAGGCTTGAGAAAGGTCAATAAGAAAAGTTACAAATTTCTCCAAAGCAACACGAGCACCTAGGGAAAATTGGCAAGCTCTTATTTGTTATCACATGTTCTTATTCAACACCTCTTAAGCTAAGCCTCCTGATTATCCATCAACACCTAGATAAGCATGAATTCATTGGTGCATTAGGAGTCCTTAAGCTCTACACCCAACAAATCTAGAATAATTGGTGATCATGAAATATTGGATTTAGAAGTTGGTTGGGGGCTAGGGCCACCCATGCCTAAGTATCCCAACAATGTTATGTTTGACACAAGCCTCACCTTATTGTACACAAAGGTTATCACAACCCTTGTTCACATAAGTGGAGGTAAAAATCTCACTTTTATTCATAGAACATGAGTGGAGGTGGAAATCTCACCCTTTCCTCCTCAAAATTGTCCAATTCCCATAGATCAACTTAGGGTTCACTAAAACAATTACAACTATTTTACAATTATTGTACAAAGGTTATCACAACCCTTCACACTAAGTGGAGGCAAAAATCTCACCCTTTCCTCTAGAGTAACCTGGGGTTCACTAAATCAATTACAAAAAGCTTATGAACCTCCCTAAATGTACTAGCAACTCAGGTGCAATGACCTCTACCAATACGACCATGTGAAATAAATAATCTTGAGTACGCCCAATAATGCAACCATATGAAATATTATTCATGAAAATTTCCCACCCATGTAATGTTGGCCACCTCTTGAAGGTTATTGTAAAGGTATTCTTCAAATAACAATAGTTAAAGGAAGAGAGGTGAGCATGCAAGTCATTAAGAAATTAGAAACACAAATGCAAATCACATAAAGCTGACACATATTGCCAAATTGATAACAAGATACCCAATTCAAGATTTAGAGTTGTTTTTATGAAACTCTTGAAAAGACTGATAACCCCACCAAGGTTGGAGATTTTGTAATTACCCTTGAGAGTAAGGTGATCCACCGATGGTTTTATCAAGTTTATGAAACTCTTGAAAAGACTGATAACCCCACCAAGGTTGGAGATTTTGTAATTACCCTTGAAGGTAAGGTGATCCACGGATGGTTTAGACCTTTAAAGCTTGAGGAGAACATGGATTGCACCGCATTAAAAACAACCTTTCTATATGAAACTCTTGAAAAGACTGATAACCCCACCAAGGTTGGAGATTTTGTAATTACCCTTGAGAGTAAGGTGATCCACCGCCGATGGTTTAGACCTTTAAAGCTTGAGGAGAACATGGATTTCACCGCATTAAAAACAACCTTTCTACCATGCACTAAGTGGTCCTAGGTGGAGTGCTACTACATAGTTATACAGTATCAAGCCAAGGATAGGGGAACCACTATGAGACTTTATTACTTACATGAAATATTTTAACTATAGATGTGACAACCAATAAAAAATTAATCATAAGTAAATTTTATCACACTTCCTTTTGATATTATCACACTTCCTTCTATAAGAAATTGCACAAATTGAATGTACCCCACATCATTTTACCACCAATGCTATATTTTGGCAATTAACCTAGATGCTAATATGGTGGAGATATGAATCATCTCCTATGTTAAAGTCCCAAGGGGGAGGGTTACTAATAAAAGGGTTGGTAATTGAGAAGCCTAGCACTCTACCGCTTGGCCACCCTCTATAGTAGCTTCAAGAGATGAAAAGAAAGTGATATCATCTTCCACCGAAGTTATATTTGAGAGGTGGAGATCTATCAGTCTTGCTCAATCTTTGTAACATTTTTTTGCGTAATGGTTTTTTCTTATTTTCCCATTACTCATCATTGTTCAGGTCACGTGCTTGGAGAGACAAGCGTAAGAGTCTAAGTCAAGTTGCTTATGTATGGACAAGCATAAAATGTCAAACAATACTATGATGGAGGGAGGATTATAGATTATAAAAAATCTCTCATGGCTGCACACTACTGTGGGATCAAATTTTATTGAGCAGCAATCTTTGGCGGCTCCTTTTCATCACCTATATGATGAACGCCCAACATGATTTTCCCATAAGAAAATTAGTCATCTTGAACTTCTATGCTTGGAAGTTATTCTTATCTACCTTCTCACTCACAATCTATGATAGACTGTCAGACATCTTTACTTGCACTAATTTACCAAACAATGCTTGCAAAAAACCTTCTAAACTTGCACAACAAATCTGTAACCTTCAATAGCAGCGATACTATAAACCTATTATAATGCCACTATATGTGAACTAGTCACATAAACATACATCCACAACACCTATAAACTTAGATTCTCTACATAGAATGTCCTGTAACCAAATTTTTATTGCAACTTTGCTTTGACCAAAAATTGGGCATATACAGTCAAAATTGACAATTTCACAGTGTATATGAAAATCTTATAGAGCCAAAATAGGGCCCATAACATGCCTAAATCGTACCAAAACATACAAAAACTCAGTAAACTTAGTTAATTGCATTATCTGGTCTACTTCCTTCACCCAGAAGGATGCCTCAATCTAAGATAGTGACTTCCTTGTCTGTCTATAGATCTCATAGTTACCAAAGGTGTTGCTCTAAAATCAAATTTGGTCTACTTCCTTCACCCAAGAGGATGCCTTAATCTAAGATAGTGACTTCCTTGTCTGTCTATAGATCTCACAGTTACCAAAGGTGTTGCTGTAAAATCAAAGAGAGAAAGAGATAAAAATACCCTTACCTATGTACCGCTTCTTTGCTTGCCTTGTTCTTACCTCTTGCTTGTCTCCTTAGCTGTCACACAAACCACCGCTCTAATACCATAAAGAGAGTACGAGGTAGAGGAAGTTTCTTACAAGCAAACACACATACACAAGAGAGAGCAAGACACAAAAGAGAGATGGATGGCTGAATTTTCGTCTACCTTTTTTTTTCTCTTATCTACAACCATAAACTAAAGAGATAAGAGTACATACTATAAGGAAAAGTACTCTCCTTATAGTATCTTATCTACAACCATAAACTAAAGAGATAAGAGTACATACTATAAGGAAAAGTACTCTCCTACTATAAGGGAAAGTACTCCCCTATTATAATATACAATGGTTGGTCCATAGTGTGAACCTGACTATAAGAAAAAGTGCATATTATGAGAGATGAGTATATACTGTAACGGACAATACTCTCCTACTATAACATACAATGGTCAATCCATAGTGTGAACCTAACTATATGAGCTGGCACTATAACTATGCCATACTCTAGTAATCCAAATATGGCTCTACACACAACCTGCCATGGTAGCATATTAACCATAATGTAACCAACCATGTCCATAATAGAATACTAACCATAATTTAACCAACCATGTCCATAGCACTAATTGAGCTTGATATCTCAATGTTTTCTCAAGTACTACCTCCTCTCCAAGACGGGTCAAGTAAGCATCCAAGTTCCCAACCACAACACGAGAAAGGCAAGTGAACTTCACTTGGTTAGTCTTGTGCTAGTGAGTGTGGTGTGTTTGGGTTTTCTCTACAGAGTGAAAAATAGGGGATTGTTTACGAGGTCTAAAATCACTAAGCGATGCTGACCTATTTGCTATCCCACTGATCGGGTTGAAAGAAATTGGTACTATGATATACATGACGTTCTGACCAAGGGTCCTAAGAAAAGGTTAGTTAAAGAGCATGGGCTACACTATAATAGTAGTGTAGCTGGTTAGTTATACAAGGTGGGCATTGATCAAATTCTAGGGAGGTGTTTCCCAAATCATGAAAAGGAAGTTGTGCTAATAGAAGAACATCAAGGCATTAGTGGTGGTCCACTTAATAGCAAAAAGAAAAATCCTAAAGAAGGTTTATGGTGGCCTACAGTCTAGAAGGATGCATGGGAGTTTGAAAAGCAACATGACATATCTAGCAGAGAGACTGGGTCAATGAAATGTAGCTGATAAGATTTCTTACAATCCCATACATTACCATTGGGATAATTTTTGAAGTGGGTACTAGATTTTGTTAGACCTTTTAAACCTACAGCTCAAAGGACAAATACAAAGTGTACATCTTAATTACAACATACTATTACATTATGCCATGTATAACTAGTATCTAACCAAGGAAAGGATTGCACAGGAGATCTGGTGGAAGAAGTTGATAAACAACCATCTCATAATACACAAGAAGTCTATAACTTTCTATCCATAGACCAATGGCTAGGCCGAATCCACAAATCAAGTTCTAAAAAGAATTTCGACTAAGACATGGTGAACTAAAACACAATTGATTAGGATCAAAAGCTACACTAAATGAGCATTCAAAACATCACATAAGGTAACCACATGCCAAACTCCATTTCAACTGAGACTTTGAATTAGAAGGCAATTATTCTCATGGAGTTTGTAGTGCCTAGCTATGAGTTGCTATATCAAACATGCTAAGTCCTGAAGATTCTATGGAACACAATATCTTTAAGTCCTAAAGTTCTATGGAACACAAGCACTTTAGCAACTACTGACATTAGAAGAAGAAAGATAGAAACCCATATGAAGCTAATGGAAATAGTTCAAAGAAGAAGGAAGATTTAGGTTCACAGAAACACGAAGTACAAATTTTATTATTATTGCTAATGGGGTGTCGTCGTTAAATTCCAAGATGGACCCACATCTAAGAAAGCTAAAGCTAAGGTGAACATAACCTATCAGATCAAGAAGAAACTAAGAAAAATGTGGGGGAGAGGGTAAGCTTGAGCTCCTCATAAGAAAACACACACACAAGTAGATAAGCACCCCAAGAGATATGAATGGCTGAATTTTCTTCTATTGTTTTCTCTTCTCTATAACCATAACATAAAGTTAAGAGTACATACTATATAAGGGAAAGTACTCTCCTACTATAATAACATAAAATGGTTGGTCCATGCTATATGAGTTAGTGTTATAATTATACCATAACTCTAATGAACTAAAATGGTTGTTACATAGCTTGTAAACCACTTGCCATTGGTGACATATCACCCATAATCTCACCAACCATGCTAGTGGCGTAAGTGCAAAGCTGTCATCCTCTAGAAATATCTATACTAGATGAGCTCAATATCTCAACACTCCCCCTTGAGCTCAACTCCATACCTTGCACTCCAAGTAAGCTACTAAACCTATGAAGCTTCTATCTGTACCCAATGCCTTTGTGAAGATGCCAGTTGATTGATCCTCTGTGTTGACATACACCAAATCCACATCACGTAAAACCTTCTCTGTCATAAAGTGATAATACACATGTATGTGCTTCGTCCTAGCATGATACATTGGGTTATTGGGTTACTATACTGCTCATCTTGTGTCAATAAAAGTTAATAACCCTATCCATGGGCTCCCATATTTTCTAGTAGCTTCTTTTTAACCAAGCTACCTACCTCACATGCTACCATAGCAATGCCCAACTTAGATTTTGTACTTAATAAAGCAAACATTGGTTGCTTCTTGCTGCTCCAACTAACAGCATCACTCCCAAAAGTAAACATAAAGCCGCTAGTAGATCTCCTCTTTGAGACACTACTAGCCCAATTTATATCTATATATGCATATACATGTACTTATACTCCAACCTTTTAGAAAAGTCCATAGTGTAGTGTGAACTTTATATATCTGAGTATCCTCTTAGTCGCATCCAAGTGTGGCTTCCTCGGGGCCTGCATAAACTCACTAAACAACCCAACAACATAGCTAAAATCTAGCCTAAGGATAGTCATGTAGATCAAGTTCCCTATAATGTACGTATACATAGTAGGATCCTCTAAAAGATCAATTGTATTTGTAGCCAATTTTGTGTTCTATACCTGAATTTTTGTTTTACTTTATAGACCTACTTGCATCTAATTGCCTTCTTCTCCTTAGGCAAAGGCTCTTAATCCCATATCTCATTTTCATCCAATGTAGCCATCTCTTCATCCATGGCATCTTCTCAATGTTTTTGTCCAAATGTCTCCTCAAAATGTGTGGGCTTTATCTCTTGTATTGCTTTGAATATATAAGCATAATGATGGGTTGTATACCCATCATTATCTCAACCTATCCATTGGATATTTAACCCTCATAAACCTATGTATACCTAGAGGTGTTCTCAACATTACTTTGGCTCTTTGTACACCTGGTGTAGCAACATCTGGCATCCCTAACTCCTCATCAAGGCTTTGTTTTAAGCCACTGGCCTATAGAAACATTAGGCATTATGAAAGGTTAATCCACATTCTCTTTTCCCTTTTGTGATACATGTGAATTCATTGATTTTTCAACACCTCTAGTACCACTAAATAATGTGTCAAAATTCTTCGCATTCTACATCAATATTTCTCACCAAGGTTTAATAATAGACCCATTGCTAGACAACTCTCCAGGTCCTCTAAGCACATGTTATTATTGCTATCCATTTTGCTTATTGCAGTCACATTGTTATTTATATCAACCTCTATGGAATCCTTTCACTAGTGTATACCTCTATGGAATCCTTTCACTACCAACCTCTATGGAATCCTTTCACTAATGTATACCACCTACTCACCTCATAAAAAAACAACATCCCTACTCATTTGCATCTCACAAGTAGTGGGTTTATATAATCTATAATCTTTCTGTTCAAGGGAGTATCCAATAAAGATACATTTTTCTGTCTTGGGATCCAATTTACTTCTCACTTGATCTGGCATATGTACATAAGCAATGCAGCCAAACACTTTCAAGCATGCTAATTTCTAAAACGGCCTACACCTCAATGTGTGGATGATGATATGCCTCTACCTCTACCTATGTCCATGTAGAAGGCATGCTCTTGCATATTTCTAGAAGATGATTTACTCCTAACATTCCTCTCCCCAGTGATAAGAAGGGCTATAAGATCTTCAAAGTTTTTTCAAGTTTGGATAGATGTTTGAAACTGGTCATACTCTTTGCCAAGCCCATTCAATATGAATGGCACCAAGTCGTTATCATCAATATGAGCTCCAATAATAAAGTAGAGATCATCTACAAGCCCTTTCACTTTCAACAAAGTAATCACTAATACTCATCTTATTCTTCTACACATTATGCATAAGAATAAGTAATCATTGATACTCATCTTATTCATCTACACATTTTGCATAAGAATAAGTAATCATTGATACTCATCTTATTCATCTTATTCATCTACACATTATGCATAAGAATAAGTAATCATTGATACTCATCTTATTCATCTACACATTATGCAACTTTTGCTTTAACTGCATCTTCCTTGCCTTTGTACTAGTGCTAGTACAAAGGCATCTTCCTTGCCTTTGTACTAGTGCTAGTACAAAGGCATCTTCCTTGCCTTTGCTTTAACTGCATCTTCCTTGCCTTTGTACTAGTGCTATACAGCTTAACCAAGGTATCCCATGTATCCTGTATATGACCGCTCATCATAGCATCTGGCACACTAACAGAGACAACTAATACATCACTTTGCTTGCTCTCTCTTGCCATGGTTTAAAGGCTACACCAATTAAGAAGTGATGTTTTCTTCCAAAAATTCTGGCTCCCTCTCATCATAAAATAAAATAAAAACCCATTATCCTTTTCCTATGAGGAATATTTTCATCCTAAACTTCCATGCTTGAAAGTTGTTCTTATCTAGCTTCTCGCTCATAATCTGGGATAGACTATCTGACATGATTACCTACAGTAACTTACAACCCTATGCTTGTAAAAACTTCTACAGTTACAGCAAACTTGTAATCTCCAAAGAAATTCCATTTTTGTTATGAGAGGAGATGTCAGCATTAGCATCATAACTGCATGTTCTAGCAAATCATAACCCAAAAACCCAACTAGGAGGTATGGATGTTCATAGCCCATGATTGCACAAACATGGACGTAGATGTACAGATAGTGTGAGTAGAATATGTTGAAGAAAATGAGAAAGAAAACCTTGACACACAAAGTGTGTAGTGTCAAAGATATCAGCAAAGGAAAGACGCGAATAAGCCACATGGAACTCCTAGCCAAACTGATGAGCTAACATAAGACTCTCTCGCTGATTGAAAACTGGGATGAGTAGGAAGTTGCAAAAATAGAGGATCCTAATGTTCCTTGGGAAAATTGCAAGTTCAAATTGCATGGATATAGGTGCACCCTAATGGCCATGTGCATTGTTTTTTGTGCCCTATTCAACAAGAAAGAAATCCAACTTTATGGCCTCATTATGCAATGAGATTGGGCCAAATTACATTGCTCATATCAAGAAAGAAGCCTGTCACATTAGCTTAATGGTCCACCAAGGTAGCTAAGAATGGAGGACAACGTCTTATACTTGGGAAAAAATTAATCTTAAATAAATCTTATAATCATAATGTGCATACAATAGTTTTCCCTAATTTCTTGGTTATCATTTTCTTGGTATTCTAGTGAGTTCTGTAAGCTTAAATTGGTCACTTAAGATCCTGAACTTGGAATACTTCACTAGGGTTAACTTGTTATTATCTTGGCCTAACTTTCAACATTTTTTCTTGGTCTTGCAAATTGATCTTGTCTTGACAACTTATATTTAAATCTTGTTCTTGGTGTGATGATCATGAACTTGATGGATTTTAACTTATTTTAACTTGATAATTAACCAATTCTTTCAAATCATTAATTAGTTCATAGTCTCAATTTACAAGTGTCAGCAGATGATGCTATAGTCTTCCTATTATCTCAAGTTGACTTTGGATACTATTGGTGACTACTGTCCACTAAGGCTTTCTATCTAAATCCTATTGGAACTAGAAAAGACTAAACAATCCAAAATAAATAGTAAATATGAAACTATTTGTGAACGTGAATTTATGCATAACTCCACCTATAGATAGTGTGTCGGTTGTGGTACCCTTTTGCTTGAGTTCTTTAGTATTGGATGTGCCCTTTGTTATGACCTTGTTCTTTATATTTGATTGAAAAATTTTGCAACATGTCCTTACATTTGGCACATGTAACACTTGATGACATGTTACTTGGATATATTGCCAATTGCGTGTCAAGTTTCTCATTATTTTTAACTTTCTTTGTAATATTCTTGCTTATCCTAGACAGATGTTGTAAGACCTTTCTCTCAAAGTCCTCTCGAAGTTCTCGTTCTTTGTACAAGAATGCTTGGAGAGAATCGAGTTGGTCTTGAACATTGGGCTGTTACGAAAATTTGCCCATATCTGAAATGTAAATAAGATAGAAAAGGATAAAATACAAAAAGTGTAAAGGTTTACGTATCTTATAAAGGATGCTGACTCATTACAGGCGTGTACTTGGTCAAAAGTGCATGTCAAAATAGCTTGACACATTAGAGGAAACATGTACTACAAATATTAACACACTCACGTTTGTCTAACAAAATAAAGTATGTTTAATCAGAGTGTGATATAAATAAACAAAATGAAAGTTACCATTTTGAAGTTACCAGAGATCAAAACAATAGTCTCAAATGGTTAGTAACCTATTTTCTTAAAGACAACTTAATGTGACTTAAAACTCCAACTAACATTAAAATTTAAGTTCAGTTAAACAATCCTTGTAAATTTTGGAAGTTAACAGAGTCGGTGAAACCATGGGAACTAGTACTAGGAGTGAGAAAATAGTCCCAAATCACAATTGAAATTCAGTGTAAAATGAAAGTCAACTGGGTTTCTAAGGGAAAACCAGCATACTATCCATGTCCGTATTTTTAAAAAAGCCTTTCTTTGATGGAATAGCGTCAGGCAAATATACAATTACATATAAGCTGCCAAAATTTTGTATAGAAACGGCTCTTGTAAAAGTTTAATAAAACCCAATAAAGTCATCAGGCTTTGAAGGATTTTGTTTAACTAAGGTTCAATACTTAAGTTTAAGGCTTTGCAAATTGTGTGTTTACAACTTATATATATATATATATATATATATATATATATACACCTAAAGGCTTTAGTATAAGCCTTTGTAAGGTAAATTTCTTGCAGAAACCACGCGCAAAAGAAAGGGAAGAAAAAAGAATGTGACTCGTAGACCTCAAAAAGAGAGAGGGAGGCAAAAATTAATATGGTTTAGCTTTAAGGATGGACTAAGGCTTATATAGCCAGCTGAGATCATCCATGAGGTCCAATTTGAAGAAGATGATTAGTAGGAGAAATTCACTTTTGGAAGAAAAGCGTGGTTTTGCTGAGAGGTGGTGTGGTTTTGCAGAATGGTTTTGAGACTTTATTTAGTCTAAGATTTTGTTTTGTTTTGTTTTTTGAGTTCTAACTCTTGGATAAAAGCTTGGCTCATCTTTATCCAAGGGTTCCAAAGCAGAGTCTCTCTTTTATTCCCAAGATTTGGTATTTTGGGTACTATGCACGGCTTTTTTTTTTAATATCCATAGCTTTATAGGCCTTATCTACTTCATGCTTAATATAATAATTCAACAAAACCATACGAAATAATTCAACAAAGAATATAATGGAAGACTTACCTTCTCTTTGTAGTAAATATTAAATAGTAAAAAGATTTGAGTTTCTTTTTCTAAGACATGCTACAAATAATTCAACAAAGAATACAATGGAAGACTCACCTTGTCTTTGTAGTAAATTGTAAAAAGATTTGAGTTTCTTTTTCAAACACATGCTACAAATTTCTTATACTTGGCCAAAGCTTTGATATTACACGACCTTTAATCCAAGTATTACGTACCTCTCACAAAATAGCAAATACATAAACTAAACTTCAACAAATCCCACCACAAACCATAGAATAAGATAGAACTATTCAAGAGCACAAAGAACAAAGCCTTAGGTGCAATCTCCCCTCCCAATGTGAGTGGCCCTCTTCTCGACGTGGGTATTGAATGTATTCCCAACATTAGGCTTTGAGCCAAAAATAAAGTGTACATCCATATTTGGACCTTTGCCATATACAGCTTTAGTCCTAATACCTTTTAAGGTTTATACACACTTATAAATGAAATAAGGTAACTTGTGCACACACGCACAAGACAATAATGTCCAAGCTATACAAATAGCATATAAATTAAATACTTAAGTGTCAAAATGTGACCACAAAATATTATATTAAATATTAAGATCACAGTTTTACACCATCGCTTAATCCGCCATCTATGCCACATATTCATCGGTATCCTCGCATTGTGTGACACCTTAATCAATACCCTCACACCAACATCCATGTGCGATACCTTAATTGGTAACCTCACATTGTGTGACACCTTTATCACTATCATCGCATAGCTTTTAACCTAGCTCACAAACGTAAAACACGTCAGTTGAGAAATCAATGGAAGTCATATCAACCAATCCCAACATTTTTTATGAGTAATAGGACAATGCAAGAAATTAATACCAAATACTAAAATGTCAACATATCACATGAGAATCCACCCAACACATGAATCCATCTTCAAGTGAATGTCTAACTAGTAAAACAATTTACACGAGCATCCCTGGCAATGAATAAAAAAAAGTGTGTCCCCAAAATACAAGGGTACATTAAGTTTGTAACAATGTGTATGCATGCATACGTGTACATGTGTGTGTGTGTGTGTGTGTGTGTGTGCACTTTCAAGTGTGTGCATACGCATGTGTATGTCTCTGTGTGTGTATGTGTGTAGCGTGCAAGTGTGCGTGTATGTGTATCATGTGCACGCGTGTGGGTATTATGCATGCACATACATGTGTGTGATTGGGTGTGTGTCAATTTTATGTGCATGTATGAGAGATAGTGTGTGTGTGCACCTATATGTATGCATGTGTATGTCTCTATGTTGTGTGCATACATAAGAGAGTGTGGGTGTGCATCTATGTGCCTTTATGTGTGGATGCACATGTGTATGTACATGCATGTGTGTGTGTGTGCATATGTACATATGTGCGCATGCACATGCACTTGTGTGCGCATGTATACATGCTCATGTGTATGTGTGCAGGCTCGAGTGTGCATGCGCGTGTATGTGCATGTGCATGTATTTGTGTGTTATGGGTGTGCGTGTGTGCATGTAAGCATGCAAGAGTGTGTGTATACGTGTGTATGCCTTTATGCGTATGTGTATCATGTGCATGTGTGGGGTGTGTGTACACGATATGCATGTATATGATAATGTATATGTTAATTCAATGTACACGATATGCATGTATATGATTATGTATATGTCAATTCAATGTGCACGTGCAAGTGTGTGTGTCGATTATGTGTGCTTATGTATGTGCACATAAGTGGAAGTGTATGTGTGTATATGTGTGCACGTGTGTGTGGAGTGTGTGCACGCTAACTCTGTGTACACACGTGCATGCGAGTGTGTGTGCCTTTATGTGTCAATAGTGTGTGGATGCACATGTCTATGTGAGTGCACCCTCATCTACTAAAGCCTTAATGAAGGGGACTCACGTTGCCGTCACGCTAAGACTGTGTGTGTAAACTTTGTGTGTGCATGGGCCTATGTGTATGCACGTGTATATGTCTTTGTGTGCACATACCAAGAGAGTGTGTGTGCACATCTATGTACTTGTGTGTGGATGCACGTGTGTATATACGTGTATGTGTGTATATGTGTACATGTGCACATACGCTTATATGTGTATACGTGTGCATGCATATGTGCATGTGTGTGTACACACTAGAGTGTGTGTATGCACATGTGTATGTATATGTGTGTGTTATGCTGTGTGTGTGTATATGTGTGTGTTATGCTGTGTGTGTGTGTAACGTGCGAGTGTGTGTATATACGTGATGTACACGTGTGTGCATTTGTGTGGGTGTGTGTCGATTCTGTGTACACACATGAGTGTGTGTGACTTTGTGTACATGCACAGTCGTGTGTGTGCATGTGCGTATGCAAGTGTATGACTATGTGCGTGTATACGTATGTGTGTCTATATGTGTATATGTATGTGAGTGCACGCGAGTTTGTGTGACGGTGTGCGTGGGTACACGTGTATATTATATGTGTGCATGTATGTAAAACTTTTGTTATGAATTTTTTTTTTCAAAAATAGAAATGGTTATTGCTTTTACTTTATTTTTCATTAGCAGAGATGTGTGGTGAGGTGTGCTCACTTATTATATCCTCAAATAGATGCACCTTACATATAATGATGGGGTGTTCCATTTTTTGCAATGATGGAGAGAAAGAGAGATACGTTTTCATCATATAAGTGACCTCCCTATAACAATATCTCTTCTTTACACTAAAATTTGAATTTGAAATGGGAATAAGTCCTTCACTCTTTAACTCTCCCCTTACACGTGGCGTCCCTCTCTCTTTTTCCTCTCCCAAACCTCTTTTCACAACAAGGAGATGCCACATGGTAGCTCGAGGGAGAGCTGCCATGTGGCAATGGAGATAGTGAAAATGAAGAAGCAATATAGATTATGTCACTTGTGTGCTCCACATTAATAAGTGGTTTTTTATTACCACAACCCAATCATAACTACTTTAAGGGGACTCGATATCTTATACATTGAATTCTCATAATTAACATAGAAAAATTGGATGTGAGCTTATAGCCCCTAGATCCCTTTAAATGTATCTCTTAAAGGACTACCGGCACTACTTGATTTTGCAAAGAGGTCAAAGGGACAACTTGCTTGAACTAAATGCAAACACTAGGGTTACTTCAAAGGTGAAATAAGTATGCCTAGTAGGTATAAATTTAGAGTGCTAGACCCCACTCTTACTTGTAGCTATGGGAAAAAGACCAGCCTGATAGATGATAGAAAGTAAACTTAATAAAGTATGCCTAGTAGGTATAAAAAAAGACCAGCATGATAGATGATAGAAAGTAAACTTAATAAAGTATGCCTAGTAGGTATAAAAAAAGACCAGCCTTATAGATGATAGAAAGTAAACTTAATAAAAGAGAAAAATGATTGCTTGAAACTTGTGATCTCCACCAAGCAAGTTTTAATGGTTTATGATGATTAGATGCATTGATGAGATGTGGTGGACCGCGAATAACAATATCTATATGTAAGCGTTACTAGAATAATAATTGAATTAAATTTTGGCATATGTTGAGACAACTTTAGATTATAATAAAAAAAAGGTGAACTCATAAATACAATCTTACATTAGTGGGAGAGGACATTGGGTGATATGCTAGGTCAATTATTTAGATGGACAAAGCTCTCTCTCTCTCTCTCTCTCTCTCTCTCTCTCTCTCTCTCTCATAATAGCTCCTAATAAATAGCCAATATCTCTATCCCATTAATTAAACATTTGTTTAATTTAATCTAAGGTCCCCTACTACATCTTGGGGTGCTTTAAAGTAGATTAATAAAATATGGGATTAACTATATTCATAAGTAGACAACCAAGGACTATACTAGATGTCCATGAATTTGCCATGGTTTTAAAAAAAATAAACAATTGACACCTCGCCCCCTCCCCCTCCTTTCACACACACACACAAATGTTAGCTATATCCTTACTTAAACTAATTAATCAAGTTTTTCTTGAATAACATTCAATGTTGATTCAAGGTTTCATAAAGCACAAAACATATTGCTAAAGTTATTGGCTTCCAATTAGACTATAGACTATTTGTGTATTGTGTGCTTCCTTTAAAAGGTGATGCATATGCTTGGCAAGAGGTATAGAGAGAGAGAGAGAGAGAGAGAGAGAGAGAGAGAGAGAGTGAGCGTTTAAAAAAATGGGATAGAAAGAAGAAAGAAGAGGAAAAGAATTGGTGGAGAGAGAGAGCGTTTAAAAAATGGGATAGAGAGCGCGTTTAAAAAATGGGATAGAAAGAAGAAAGAAGGAGAAAAGAATTGTTTGTAAGTCTAGGAAATTGAAGGATTTTCATATATATAATATAATATAATATATATATATATATATATATATATATATATATATATATATGTAAAGAGGAACTTTGTGAAAGAGAGGGTGTACTTGTACAAGGACAGATTTTGCCCATGGTGGAGTGGGCGTCTTGACCAGGAGCATCGTTTAGGGTTTATTCAATTAGCAGAGATGCAGAGGAGCTCGGAGATGGCGCAGAATGGGCGATTGATCAACCAACAGAGCACTTGGGAGCTCAACCTCACGGTCTTGCAGCGCATGGATCACCATGTCGAAGACATCCTCATCACAGCCGGGCACGTCACTCTCTACGTTTTCGATGTGGACAAATGCCAATGGGTAAGCTCATTTTTTGTTTTCTTTTATAGGGTTTGAAACAAGAACTGAATTAGGGTTTTCTCTACTGCATTAGACATGTTTGCTGAATTAGGGTTTGCTCTACTGCGTCATAGAGCGAGGATCTGTCAACTGAGTAGTACATGTTTCCTGAGTTAGGGTTTACTCTCTGCTGCTTCACTACTGCATTAGACATGTTTGCTGAATCAGGATTTACTTCGTTATGGTTTGTCAACTGCGTTGGTCATGTTTGAGGGTTTACTCTCTGCTGCTTCATATAATTAGGGCTGTTTTGATTTACGATATCTCAGTTGTCTGTCAATCTGGAATCTACCGTGGTGCATTTGGATAGCTTCTTATGATTGTTCCGAGGTTGTGTAGTGTGGGGCCTTGGATGTCTTGTCCCTGTCACTCTGATGGCAACATCCTCCGTGAATCTGATTGTTGAATGTGGAGTTATAGTGGAAAAGAGTCTCCAGGGGGTGCATCTGTATATCATCATGGGACATCCTAGGGCTTGTCCGTTGCTCAAGGATATAAGGTTCCTCTGCTCTCTGCCTGCAATCCTTTACAAACTTGGTGGAGAAGGGTAAGGAGGCCGTGTTGAGTGTTCAATGGTTTCTGTAGACTGTATCTGTGTGACTGTCCAATGGTTTCTCTGGCCCTTACTAGACCGTACCTATGCTTTCTCATCTTGAAAAGAAAGAGGCCCAAACACTGCTGATCGGTGTTCAAAATCTCAAAGACAATGGAGCCTACATTGCAAGCGATGTGATTGAACTCTGATCTATCAGCAGCAATTCTCAAAGCATGTGCCATATGTCTTTGTAGGAATTAGGCCTTTGAATAGATTTATCTGTATTTATATGCAGGAAATGATCGCGTAGGGAGGATTTGGGGTTCAATCTCTCATCCGTATTAATGTGTAACAATGATCCTTACAGAAATCCATATGAGAGAGAGAGAGAGAGAGAGAGAGAGAGAGAGAGGCTTAACATCAACTTAATGATCTAGAGAGACCAAGCGACGGGGAAGACTTGAACCGAGGTGGATCCATGTCAACCCAAGGGCAATTCCACTAGCCACTTCAAGAGAGAGAGAGAGAGATTAATGTCTTCAAAAGACCCAGAGGGTCTATGAGACCAAAAAATATCCATGATCAATCTGAACCAAGGAAAAGAACAACTGAACAAAACTAGCTACATAAGCTAAAGTAACCATGTGATGCGACATGGTGACAGTGTGTGGTCATACAGTGATACCATCCTCCTTCTGTATAGAACTCAAAGCAGCCATAGCATCTTGCCTCTGTGATGGGAGCTCGCTATGTTGTCGAGACTCGAAAGAGATCGTGGATCGGGTGAAGGGATGAGGCTTCTGAGATCTGGGACGTCTGGCTCTTGGAAAGGATCGCTCGTGTTCAGTACTGACACCCTGTATGTGGGGCCAGAGGATTACGTGTCCGTATAGGCTGTCATGTACATGGCTGGTCCTGTTGGTGCTTCTGCTGGGCCACGATAGTAGGTGGCTGTGATCCAAAGAAAGGTCTGGAAGGCGCCTCTCTGATGCAGTCTCTCGGAGTGCTGCCTAAGCATGACCACTTTGTAACGGCGAAGCTCCAGAAAATACATGCCTAAACATTTCTCATCCTATTAGTGCATTACCTGTGAGAGGGGGCCGAATCCATCCTGGAAGAGAATAATTCTCGTAGTAGGAGAGAGAGAGAGAGAGAGAGGGAGAGAGAGAGAGAGAGAGAGAGAGAAGTTACGGGCCCTTTTTTTGGTAGATGTTTTTTTTTTCGTGTCCCTGAGATCCAGTTATTCATGCATCATATGTACTCATGCTTATGTTTTCATGGATCATGAGAGAGAGAGAGAGAGAGAGAGAGAGAGAGAGAGTGTACCTACAAGCTGAATACTTGACTTTTTGTCAATCTGTCTTCTGAAGAGCCGAAAGGATGTGGAAGGGTCACTTTTTGTTGTCAAAAGGTGAGTTTCAGGTTACATTTGTCTATGCTAAGGGTGTGAATGAGACGTCTAATTATTTTGATCTTTGGAGTCGGGTTGCAGGAGGACCAAACCTCGTTTTCAGTTCATTGTTATGAATCGACGGAGCACAGGTATGCTGGTTTGAAGGCTTGGGTTATTTATTTGACATGGGCGTGGTCAACCCTGCCACTTTGTCTTATCAACTCTTGAGGGTTTGATCTTTCTTGTAGAGAATCTGGTGGAGGATCTGCTTGATGGTTTTGAGTGTGAGGTACAAGTACCATATTTGCTTTATCGCAATGCAGCTCAAGAGGTCAATGGCATTTGGTTCTATAACTCCCGAGAGTGTGAAGAGGTTGCTAGCCTGTTTTCAAGGTGGTTATTCTCTGAATTTATTTCAACCATTTTGATTGATACCTTTGTTAAGATGTGCCAAAATTGCTGTGGTTGCACTTGATTTGAGTCTATCTGCGCAAACTTTGTAACAAGAGTTGCCAAATGTTGTACAAAAGCATCCTCTGAAAAGGTCGGCATCACAAGATGTAAAGACTATAGAAAAGATGGAGTTTTGCTCAAACTCCGTACCATGAGTTGCCCAAAGCTGTACATAAGAACACTCCACTGAGGTGGGCATCGCCAGATAAAAGGACTCCACATCCCCCTTTGAAAAAAGATGTCGTCGGACTGGTACAAGCCCAACTTTATTCTAATCCAAATCCAAAAAACTCTGGAAGTACCATTGTGCCCTAGGCACGGTTAGCAACCACGGATCCAAAGCATCCCTTTGGGTCCAAAAATCCATCCTCCAAAACAACAAACCTGCACACTGCAGCAAACCAAATGCAGAACGGGCAGGGGGAGGGGCATCCTCAGAAGCATCAGAAAGAGAGGCAGAGGTAGACTCCTCACAATGAGGAAGGGAAGCAGGAATATAAACTGCAGTGGTAACAAAGCCCCAAGAATCAGCAACAAACAAGTGATCCATGTGAAAGGATCACACCTCACAGGCAAAACACTCTCCTTTCTGTGCAAACACTGCAAAGAACACAGGCTCGGACAAAATAAACTTTACTCAGGATCTCTGAAAAGATCACTACTCTCCTCCGAAATAAACTCCCGTCATAGAAAGTCTCCACAGATACAAAAACAGCTCCCGAAACTAATCCTTAAGTGAAGTAGTTGGAGATGGCGCTTGCACCCCGTTTACCCCCCCCCCCCCCACGTTTTCTATACTCCCTCCCTGGAGTATAGAAAACTCATGTGGGAAGCAAAAACGCAGCCAAAACATTGCTGTCCAGCAAAGAATAGCACTCCACTGCCAACAGAAGGCAAGGAACATGAAGAAACCGGGCAACCGCGAAGGCCAGGAACAAAACACAGGTATAGATGCTCCAAAATCAGCAAAACGCTGACTGAAATCAGAAATTCAATATCCTCCTCAAGTACCAAACTGCCTCCAAAGCCACAATCCAAACAAAACACCCTCTGCAAGTGATGTGTGTCCTCCGGAGAAGAAAACGCATCCAACCAGAGGGCTGCAAACCTGAAATTTCAGGCCAACCAGTGTCCACACCTCCTATGAGGAAAAACGCTGAAGAGAAGGTACCTTTGGGTCCAACGGAAGGAGCCCAGGTGGAGGTAGAGCTACCAGCAGAATCAATTCAGAAAAACGCAGCAACTATGGCTGCAAATCTGAAAACGCAGAAGTATGTGGGGCAGTAGATAGGGCTGAATCTGGAAAAGCAGAAGAGATATGGTACCATCAAGTCCTAGAGCAGCAAACAGCATCAGAAGAAACAACCTATAGAAAAAAACTGCATCATGTATGCTGCTGATGTCTTGTACAAAACAGGCCGCCAAACACTATAGGGAGGTAGATGCTGAAAAACTCTGCAATCTGCTGTAGAAAACCACCTGAAGAAAAAATGCAGAACTCTAGGTGCTGTAGCCCTAAAAACAGAGCAGAAAACAGGTGAGGGGGAAGTCTCAGGAGGTCAAACCGGCTATGGATGACCACGGGCTGCAATGGAGAAGTGCCTAAAAGAGGAAGGTGACCTGCAGCAACCTAAGACAAAAAAACGCAGATCTGTCCACCTTACTGAAAACGCAAAAACGCAGGAGGGAGAGGAGGGAGCATCCAACACTGTTCTTCACCAGTGCTATGATACCATGATAGAATGCAGAACGGAAGAAGGGAAAGTGGAAACACAGGAGAGAGAGAGAGAGAGAGATGGAGAGGAAACACAGGTGTAAACCTGCTCTGAATATCATCAACCAAGAATACATGTCCTGAGCAAGAGGGGAGAAGACCTCGTATGTGAGGGACTGCAGCGAAGAATGCTAAGCAATGAAAAAGAGTGAGCATATGCCTGGCTATATATATGCCCAGATTTAGGCAGCGGACCAGCTCATGACTAGGGAAAAAGTGCCAAAGACTCCATAAAGTGGGGATAAAATATGGGAAAAATATGTGAGGGGTGATCAGCCCCACTAGCTAACATGGTCAGCCCTAGAGGCTAAAATAGGACACCAAACAGGAAGTCAGCAGAAGGGGATGATGTCTAATAGTACTTGACCTCTAAGTTGGTCAATGGGTAGAAGCATGTCCACATCACACTCGGGAGAGTGTGTACTTAATATCAAGTCTAGGTGGCCGATGCGGTTGATCTCTTGGGCGTGGAGATCCAAGAACCTGGAGGCCAAGCAAACTCAAAAGGGGGGAGGCGGTCTATCTAAAGACCATGTATGTTGAACCAATGGGTGTACGAAGGCTACTTAGTACTATGGCCGTCCTGTGCAAGTTGTAATACAATGGATTAATGAGCCCTAATCTTGTGATTAAATAACCATTAATGAGAATAACCTTAGACAACAAGTCATCACTCTCTCCCAACACATAAATGACACGGTACTCCACACTAGGTCTGGAATAGGGCCGACCCTCCTCTTTAGGAATAACTATATTCCAAGAGAGTGATACAAGGTAACTCTTTAGGAATACAATGGATTAATGAGCCCTAATCTTGTGATTAAATAACCATTAATGAGAATAACCTTAGACAACAAGTCATCACTCTCTCCCAACACATAAATGACACGGTACTCCACACTAGGTCTGGAATAGGGCCGACCCTCCTCTTTAGGAATAACTATATTCCAAGAGAGTGATACAAGGTAAGAATCCGATTACTCAATTTTGGGTTTGGTTTGTGCTAGGGTACAAGGGAGTCATGTTGCCCAAGCTCCCTAGCTAGCACTGAGATAATCATACAAGGAAAGCAGACACACCAAACTTCATGAAAGAATAATACTGAAAAACCTGACGTTGGTATATATGGCTTCTTGTCTTAGTTGAAGAAAACTATTGAGTAGACAGGAAAGATGTCACCAGACCGGTGATTCCAGGACTAGATTATGTGTTTTCTGGGTTTACTTGGCTCCAAACAATGGCACAAGCTATTGAGAATGGGGGATTAGCCCATACAATGTGTATGGCACTATTTGCAATCTCATAACAAATTAGTGTCTCAAAAACATGCTTTCAAGACATCAGCACCAAAGTCGAGCAGAGAAGGAGGGTTCCTTTGTAATACTCTACTTTACAATATTATCACTTGTGTAGTCATGCTCATTCAAATGTTGCATGGTTTGTTGTACTCCACTTAGAGTTTCACCACATTTTGCAGGATCTCAAATGCCTACTCCAAGACTCCCCCAAATCGACAGGTGTTTTCTCCTCAAAGGTTAATCAAAGACACCGTTCTTTGCAATTTCCATTACTGTATTATGGCTTTCTGTTCTTTACAACTGGGCTGTAATAGGAGGCTCAGAAATTTGCATGAAAGTAGCATCTCTATTGTCTTGATCTTGCATGTGCTTGCCTACTGCAAACATTTTGGTTTGGCTGCTGGATTGGAGCAGGGATGAATTTGAAGAGCTAGAAGCAGTTCCAACACCAGCTACTGTTGAAGGTCCTTTGGAACCAACGCCAGCACCATCTGCTGCTGTAGGAGCCGCTGAGAACCCCTTGGAGCGCTTTTTCAGTGTATATTTGCTGAACACACACCATGAGTGAGAGAGGATGCAAGAAGATCATCAGAATGCGTCAATTGTGTTTTCTACTTGCCTTTATAGCTGCCTTATAAACTACAATCTTTTGTTGCAGAATGCCTTGCATGTCAGTGCCCATGAATCTGTAGCTTCTCCAAGTGTAAGATCATCTGCTGCTATGCATCCGTCTTCACATCCTTCTATCGGAATTATGCCTATGTTTTCTCCGGCACTTGCAATGCCACCTCCTCCTCCTCCTCCACCACCGTTACCACCATCAACAAATCAACAAGCGGGTGAGACAGGAAACACCAATTCAGAAGTTCCTTTAAAGCCTTACTTCTATGTGCCACCTCCCTTACCTTCTTCTCAGCCTTCCACACTTCATCCTCCACCTGCATTGCAGCCATCTGTTGGGGCTCCTTTACTACAGCCATTCCCTCCACCAACTCCTCCTTTATCTTTAGCACCAGCTCTAACCTTGCCTATCAGGTCAGTTTTCAGCAAGGAGGGAGTTCGTGATGCACTTTTCCGACTGGTACAGGTATTGTTCTTCTCACCCCTCCACACTTTCTCCAAACAGGCTGAAAGACCATCATGCTGAGTTATAAAATTTCTGATACTTATTTTTGTGTGTGTGTGTGTGTGTGATTGAGATATATATATATATATATATATATATATATATATATATATATATATTAATGTCTTCAAAAGACCACCTCCGTCTACACACCCACATCACAGGGTTTGCACCTTCCAAGCTGCCTCCGAAGATGCAATCCCACTGGGACTTTTTCTTGCGATCAGATACCTGGATACCAGCATAGACACGTCCCATCTCATGTGGATTGCGATTGGGCAGTTCCGAGTCTCATCTCATTGTCTCAGA
Organism: Cibotium barometz; assembly: GCF_041138505.1. Taxonomy (NCBI): domain Eukaryota; kingdom Viridiplantae; phylum Streptophyta; class Polypodiopsida; order Cyatheales; family Cibotiaceae; genus Cibotium; species Cibotium barometz. The sequence goes on along the minus strand of NC_141079.1, from coordinate 19,641,343 downwards.
GTGGAGATAGGGAGAGTGTAAAGGGAGGACAGAAGATATAGTTTTGCCACCTGGGAGTTTGAGATGGAGGAGCATTACATTTGCACATGTATTATAAGATTCTGGAGAGATTTCACCACTATCCAGGTTATGAACATCCTGGACCAACAGTGCCTGGGGCTTTTCCTGATGGAGCTATGCAGACACAGAGATCTCCTTCTCAAAGAGAAAAAAGCCTAGACTGAGGACACCTCACAGCCTCCTATCACAAGTTTCTTCTATGCGGTACAGGAGAGAGGCACCAAGCGACGACCTTACAAACCACTGGATTTTGAGGAGCCCCCTAGATGGACTAGATAGTGCGCACAGGTGGCACCACACCCGCCTGTAGTTACCCTAGACAGCACATAATGTGCATGTGTACTGAATGCTTACAGAAAACAGGTATGAATGCTATATGTATGTGTGTTGGTTGAAGGTACACCACAATGGAAATGGCACAGTTGTGCTTTACGGCGGTACTCTTGATCTCTTCATTGGATCTTTTGTTCTTAAGGCCAATCTTAATGTGATGTGGCATTTCCAACTCAACAACTGAATGTTGTTGCCATGGGCATTGGAAGTTGGGATGCAAACGTCTCAATGGGGTCTTGTTACGTCTCGAGAGACCCGGGGTTAGTGCTAGGGACGTGTACTAACCTAAGAAGATTAGGGTTAAGGGCTTATCAGGGGCGTGGGGACCTGGTAAGGGCACTAACAAGATGAGGTCTAGGTTGGCTAAGAGCTTATAATTAATAGCCTAGGGATAATAATGGCTAAAAGCTTATAAATAAAGCAAAGGCCAACAATAGCCAAGTTATCTAAATGATGTTGGGGGCACTTATGAGTCATTGAGGTATCCACATGGTAGATAGGAGCGCTACTAGGGGCGTGCAAGACCTCATGGTGATGAAGGTGCAACATGGGTGGTTTGGTCTAGTGGTATGGGAGGCTAGGTTGCGGCCATCGGTACCAAGCAACCTCACCTTGTTAGTGTCTCAGTTCTAGGTCAGATGATCCTTGGGCGTGGTCTGTGGAGATCTTATATTTGTATTAGAGCTTGGATTTGACAAGTGCTAGAACCCGAGACATAGAGGATGTACGTAACAATACCCTCCTCATTGTTGGAGGTGGCAATTCTCGTAGCTACTCTTGGGTTATCACATGACTAGAAGTTGTGGTGGATTATCCCATATGCAAGAGCATGGGAAGTCGCAGAGCCATATATAGGGTGTGGTGGCACCTTGTCATAGGTATCTCCTTTGGTTGGGTTTTGAGGGGGGGGGGGGGGGGGGGGGAGAGAGCAACGGCTAGGAGATGGGAGCCCAACCATCGACGTTGCTCGGTGCCCTAGGGTGGTGTGTGTTGTACTGCTCCATGAATTTGACATGGTATCAGAGCTCGGCCTGTGTGGTCGTGGGCAATCCTAACCTGTGTTTGATCGAGGTGCTCGAATTGAAGGAGGGTGTTGGAGGCGGCAATTCTCGTAGCTACTCTCGGGTTATCGCATGACTAGAAGTTGTGGTGGATTATCCCATATGCAAGAGCATGGGAAGTCGAAGAGCCATATATAGGGTGTGGTGGCACCTTGTCATAGACATCTCCTCGGTCGGGTTTTTGGGGGGGAGCAACGGCTAGGGGATGGGAGCCTAGCCATCTGTTAGTAGTCATCTCCTGTCTGTACATTACACACTAGGGCCTTTGTTGTAGGTGTGCCCGCCCAGTTAGGTATGTCTCCATTTTTCCCCACTTTCCATGGTGTTTTCCCAGTTTTGCTGGATGTGGGAGGGCTGTTTTTTTGCTGTCTGCTGTTGTCTTCTATTGGCCAACTGGACATTTGCTACCCGACCTGTTTTCAGTATTGGCTGACTGAGCTTTTCCTAGCTGACTGATGTTTTTTCTGGTCGTGAGCATATGGGGCTGTTGCCGGCCTGTTTTGGGCTGGCCGACCAGCAGCCTAGGGCCATATATATTGGCCCTGTCCCCCCCCGCACTCTATTGTACCGGATCTTGTATATAACAGAGTTTATACTGCTTCTCTCTCTCTCTCTCTCTCTCTCTCTCTCTCTCTCTTCTGCGTTTGCTCTTCTACGCTCAGTTCCGTGTTCAGATTCAGGCTGGTGGTTCTCTCTTGCGTTTGCTCGTCTTCAGCAGAGTCCTGCTACGTGTGCTCTCAGGTTTCTGTCTCATATCCATTGCGTATTTTGACATGGTATCAGAGCCCCAGGTGGCCTCCCCCCTCTGAGATGGTAGACTTGCTTGAGATGGTTGAGAAGCACGTGAAGATTCCTACTCTCACGTTCCCGGTGGATCGACAGTTGGACGGGACCGACTATGGCATCTGGAAGGTTATGATGGAGTCTGTATCGAAGTCTTATGACTTGGCTGATTTCATTATTGTTGGTGTTCCATAGCCAGAGTTGCCGGACAGGGAATTTTTACCCTCTACTCGAAAAGAACGGGAGGCTTAGGCAGAGTTGTGGGATCGTGTCAATGCCTGAGTGTGTTCAGGGTATCATCCATGATGCGGGTGATGGATATTGCAAAGTCTTTGATGATGCGGGAGCATATCAACGAGTTGCAGGCTCTTCACAGCAGGAGGTTCTTTAGGTTGGGAAGGAGATATCTTTAGAGGACATGGCCATCACTTTGCTGTCTCATATGACCTCTCAGTACTCAGCTTTCTACTTCTCTTTGATCATGAGTGGCAGGCTCAGCACCATCACATGGGAGGAGCTTGTGCCTATGGTTACAAACCCTCCACAGGGTTGAGGTTCTAAGGCCTTGATTGGCCAGTGGTCGCAAGGCCGCAGTAAGGGCAAAGGGAAGTGTTCATAGGACAAGTGTCTTGAGTAGGAGCCCGACTTGGATCGTGACGCCTTGAAGGCAAAGAGGACCTGTAACAATTGTGGCGAGAAAGGCCACTATTGGAGGAAATTTCCTAAGCGGAGCACCGAGAAGGGTGCAGATTCCTCAGCAGTAATCGTGAAGACTCTAGCTTTTGTGCACTTGGAGATTATGGACACTGGCGTTTCATCTTCTTCGAGTAGGGAGGCGGTTGGACTCACCACAGGGACACTCGGGATTGGATTCTTGACAGTGGTGCTTCTAGGCACATGACTCTCTCCCGAGAGTTGTTACAGGATCTTCGAAGGCATGCAGGTCACATCCTAATTGGTGACGAGTCCACTATCCCTATTCACAGTGAGGGCAGGCTAGAGATCGTTCCTGATGATAGAGGGGGGAAGCATTCCTCCCAGGTTCTTTGTCCCATCTCTTAGTTTTCATCTGTTGTTAGTGCATGAGGTTTGCAAGACTGGCGTATGGGTGGAGTTTGATGAGCATTTTGTTGCTCTATAGGACAAAGTAACATGCCAGATTGTATGGGAAGGCGGAGTGGAGAATGGGATCTACAAACTCTCAGCACTCTCTCTTACAGGTTCTCAGTCAGGTGATGTGTGGCAGTTTCGTCATGACCACTTGAGTGTGGATACGCTGCAGTGGTAGGCTTTCCGGGACCAGATGGTGGATGGCTTGCCAGATGATGGTAGTAGGCAAGAACACTCCAGCTCTTGCGTTCGTTAGTCAGAAGAGCCTTTACAAAGTAAACTATGCTTTGATGTCTCATATCATTCGGGACACAGAGCCTCCTACAGTTAAGGAAGCTCTTTCCCAGGGGACTTGTAGCCAAGTCTTGCAAGTGGCATATGGTGACTTGCAGGAGGAGGTGGATGTTGAGTAGCCTCCAGGCATCGAGGTTCCGGGTTCAGAGGGGGTGGTTTATAGGTTCCGGAAGGCCTTGTATGGTCTTCAGCAGGTTCCCAAGACTTGGCATACCAAAGTTACAGTTGATGATCCTTGTGAGTAGGTTGATGCCTCTTTGTTCATTGATTTGGTTGCTGAACACTAGATTGGACTTGAGCTTCTCGGTGGGACTGTTGAGCTCATTCATGCAGATGCCTTTGAAGACTCATTAGGACGCAAGATTGTGGATCTTGTGGTATCTGTAGGGTACGAAGGATCTTGGACTCTTCTATGACACTAGATGGGGAACGACGGATGGAGTCAGACTTCACGGTTGGAGTGTCTCAGATTGGGGAGGAGATCCAGACACGAGGAGATCTACATTAGGCTATGAATTTACCCTTGGCTTAGGAGCTTTTTCATGGAGTAGCAAGAGGTAGCCAACTATTGCCTTGTCGTCTACAGAGGTAGAGTACCGGGCTGCGTGCGGTGCTGCTTGCAAGGTGGTGCGGTTGTAGAGGTTACTTGGCGAGATTGGGTTTCCCTTGGTGGAACCCACGGTCATCCAGAGTCACTTTGTGTGAGAAGTTTTTTGCTGATGACATCTTGCTAGAGTTTTGTTCGACGGAGGACAATGCGGTGGACCTCTTTACAAAGGCTCTACCTTAGGTGATGCTCCGGCAGCACTCTAGCTCATAGGGGTTGGTTCCACAGCCAGGAGCTGAGAGGGGGTGTTAGCAGTCATCTCCTGTCTGTACATTACACAATAGGGCCTTTTTTTGTGGGTGTGCCCAGCGCCTGCCCAGTTAGGTGTCTCCATTTTCCCCACTTTCCATGGTGTTTTCCCAGTTTTGCTGGATGTGGGAGGGCTGTTTTTTTGCTGTCGGCTGTTGTCTTCTGCTGGCAGACTGGACATTTGCTACCCGACCTGTTTTCAGTACTGGCCAACTGAGCTTTTCCTGGCCGACTGATGTTTTTTCTGGTCGTGAGCATATGGGGCTGCTGCTGGCCTGTTTTGGGCTGGCCGACCAATAGCCTAGGGCTATATATATTGGCCTTGCCCCCCCCCATACTCCATTGTACTGGATCTTGTATATAGCAGAGTTTCTACAGCTTCTCTCTCTCTTCTGCTTTTGCTCTTCTACGCTCAGTTCTGTGTTCAGATTCAGGCTGGTGGTTCTCTCCTGCATTTGCTCGTCTTCAGCACAGAGTCCTGCTACGTGTGCTCCCAGGTTTAGGTCTCATATCCGCTGCGTATTCCGACACCATCGACATTGCTCAGTGCCCTAGGGTGGTGTGTGTGCTGCTGCTGCATGACTTTGACACTCATGCGGGTTGGTTTCGCCACATCGATGTGTGGGAGAGTCGAGGAAAAGCAAGAGCCCTGAGCATGGATGTGCATAAGAGAGTAAAAAAGCACCCTTGGTATGCTGGCTGAAGACACCCTTGGTGCAGGAAAGCCACGACAGCCTAAGGCAAAAAGCAAGAGTGCTAGGCTTATGTGGGCCGTGATGCGCACAGAAGAATGGGCAGTCGGACGAGGCAGGTTTGCACACATCAGAGGCAGTTTTGCATGTATGGTAGGCAGCCAGCCATGAGGGTGGCTAGACCAGCCCCAAGGTGGCCATGATAGGCCAGCCAAGAGGAGGGGTAAGCTGGCTAGCCAAGGTATGTGGGTTCCCAGGCCAGCCAAGAGACGCAGCTAGAGGGGCGCCCAGGTCTGCAGGGCACAAAGGCACCCTGGGATGGCAAAACCCTCGCATATAGGGTGCCTAGGTATGCAGGCAAGGGCATGCAGGGGTGCCGCACAATACGGCAGTGTGTTGGGCAGTGGGCAGCAGCCTGGGCAGCGCAGCCAGAGTTCTCAGCAGCATCGGCAGGCCAGACAAGTCGCATAGATGATTGGGACCGGAGAAAAGGTGGAGGATGCGTAGAGGTTGGATGCACACATAGAGATGTAGGGGGCCATGTGGGAGAAAGAAGCTAAAAGAGGCATGAGTATTAGGTCGGGAAAAAGCGTGAGTTCAACAAAAGCAGCAGGATAAGTGAGTTTTTTTTTGTGTGTTGAAGTGGGAGGGGGCTTATTTTCAAGCTTAAGCTTTTAAAAACTAAAGCAAGTTGTCACGCGCATCCCGCACTTGGATGCCACATGGACATATCTGAACAAGAAGGTGCAGGACCTGGAGTGGAAAACTGGTACCATGTGAGCCCAGTCCGGGACGAGTTAGCCAAGGTTCCACTCTATGCGTCCAAGGTCAGGTGTGCATTGTCCTTCTGCACATGAGGCAGTGGCAGTCCGTGCTGCGAGTTTCCCTCTGGAATGATGTCAGATGTTCTGTGTATCTAGTTTGCAACTGGATGCCAGACCTCTGTAGGCATGTAGGTTTGCATGTAGAGATGGGGCCAGCCCATAGGGCTACCCCAGTGCGAAGATTTGCACTCTTAGTGTGGGCATGGGGGAGATGTAGAACCACCCCCAAGGGGCCAGGAGGGCCCAGGCTGTGCCCACCAGCCATGGCATGGGCTGGAAGGGCTGTCGGCCAGCCCTAGGGCTTCTGGACAGGCAGCCGACAGGGCTAAAAGCCCTACCCAGCAGTCGGCCAGGTGTGGGGGGCAGTCCCACACCCATGCGCAGGGCTGCCCAGCAGCCTGGCACTGTCCCAGCAGGCATGCGCAGAGTGGCCAGCAGGTTGCATAGTGTGAAAGCATATTATTGCTAAAGACCTAGGCTTTTATTAAGCTGGCCGACTGGATGCTAAGGGGAGTATAAATACTCCAGCCAAGAAACAATGAAGGCATCTCATTGTTCACAAAGTGCTGAAGCTACTCAAGGGGCCCGGACAGCCAAGGAGAAGCTAATGCAAGGGGTGAAGGTCAAGGGCAGAGATTTATCTCAGCCAAGAAGGTCAAGATTCAGTCTTTATTTTTCTGATTTGCATCATACTAATAAAGCAAATACACCATTCGTGGTGGGGGCCCTACAGGGGGTATTTGGGACCCAATATTGTGTCCTCTTCTCCCTCTCTCTCTCTCTCTCTCTCTCTCTCTCTATTTTCTGCACATCTACTTCAGTTTTGTGCGTTATATTTGTCTTGAAAGATTGCTGAATTCTGAGCATTGAAGTTATTGATTTTGATCACGAAGCTTCCGCATGTTACACAAGTGTGATTATTTAAACTCATTCCCCTATAAATTCAGTCTCTCCCTTCTTGTTGGCTCATACATCCAGGCTGCGTGACATCTAAGTATGCCATCTTGAACCTCTTTATCTCCGAGAGTTGCAAACTTTGCTTCAGTCCTCTCATCCACCCTACAATCCTCTCTCTAACCTTTCACTTCATTCCGGCTCATAACCCATTTCCTTTCTATCAGTACTTTTCTCCGAGTTAGCACACACGTTTCGTGTGTACTGGAGATTTATGGAGTCAGTGGACAGCAATTCTGTGAAGACATCTAGCAGTAATGTCGTGGAGTTGATTAGCCATGATGACTTTGAGCAAGTGAAGCCACCAAGATGGCTAGGATTTTACCCACCACCAGAAGAAAGGCTGGAAAACTAACCTGAGCGTGTTATCGAGGATCCTTTGAGGGGAGGATAGCGTTAGGGCCCAGTTGGATGGGTGCTGCATGCCTTCGCCAACCGATTACCGTTGGGGTTGTCAAGTGGTGTTAGGAGGCTTTGCTAAGAGGGATTCAAGTCGGAAGTTGCACACATTGGTGGGTCCAAGAATGGCTCAATGGTCTTAACTTCAGAGAACCGAAGTTGTGCGCTTGTTTTCACATACTTTTTTGTATAAACCGTACTTAATTTTTTGAGGTCTTTGCCGAACCGTGATGGAATCTAATTTGGTTGCATGCTCTTACTTTTCCACATGAGTGGATAGTTCTTTCTAAAGTGATGAAGAGATCACACCAAGCTCACCATGAAACTCTTGGTGTTATTCGGATGGGCATTGGGTGGTAGGTGGCAGGTAATCTTGTTGGGTATTGACTTAACCGAGGACAGGATGTCGAGTTAGGGAGTCTTGTGGTGATGCTCATAATCTAGGATGCATGGGCTGAGGTTTTCACATAGCTTATAGATAGCTAGTGCGTCTTACTACAGGAGCCTGGGACACGGATTGGGGTGTGAGTGCGTCTCACTACAGGAGCTAGGGACATGGTGGTATCTTTCATCCTTGACTTTGCATGGATTAGATTGACCCTCAAGGTGAACTAAGGTTTGACGTTGTTCAGAGAGAAATTCAAGGCTGGGTTGTAGGGGGGGGGGTGTCAGAATATGTAGCGGAGATGATGACCAAGCCTGGGAACACAAGCGCAAAAGCAAAAACGCAGGCAGAAAAACAGCACAAGAGAGAGACAGATGTAGGCGTGTAACTCTGCTCTATATACACAAGAAGATCCCGAGATATGATACAAATAAGGCATGGGGGCTGAGGAGCTATATATACTCCCCTAGAGGGCAGTCGGCCAGCATCAGGAAAGCCCACGACTGAGGAATATGTCCACGACTGCTGAAAATAACAGTCGGCCAGCTACAGATGCCTCCGCCTAGACAGAACAAGTCGGCCAGCACTCTGACAGCCCACGACTGATGTAGATCCAGTCGGCCAGCTTCAGAGTGCTCCTGGCATCACCTGGCAGCCCTCCCAAGCCTCAGAAAAAATGGGAAAAAATGGGGGAAAAATACGGAGAGTGGGGAAAAATGGGAAAACACCTCATAAGGGCGGGCACACCCACAACAAAGGCCCTGGTGTATAGAACTGGACAGGAGATGACTTCTAACACCCCCTCTCAGCTCCTGGCTGTGTGACCAACCACTGGGAGCTAGGGTGCCGCCTGAGCAAATCCTGAGAGCGACTTCGTGAAGAGGTCCACCGTACTGTCCTCCGTCGAACAGAACTCCAGCAAGATATCATCAGCAACAATCTGTTCACGAACAAAGTGCCTCTGGATGACCAAGGGTTCCTCCAGTGGAAGCCCAAACCTGCAATGTAACCTCCTCCTGCTCCGTAAAACTGCTCCTGGGGCATAAGTAGATCTCCTCGTGTCCGGATCTCCTCCCCAAACCGAGTCACTCCAACCGTGGAGTCGGACTCCATCCAACAATCCCCCTCCTGTGTACAAGAGTCCCTGATCCTTCGCATGTCGCAGAAACCACAGGAAACGCAATCCTGCCTCCCAAAGAGACATCTGCAACCAAGAGCTCAACCGCCTCCTCAGGAAGCTCCCGTCCAATCCGGTGTCCATCAACCAGATCAATGAACCATACAGCTTCTGAGTCACCGAGACATCACACTGCTCACAAGGATCAACACCTGTTACGGTGCACAAACAAGTCCTGGAAGCCTGATGAAACCTGTCAACCACCCCCTCTGAATCCGGAACCACAAAGCCTGGAGAAACCACCTCCTTCTGCAAGTAAGCACCTGTCACCTGCCTGGCTTTCCGAAAGGTCCCCGTGGAAAGAACATCCTCAACTACTGGAAGTTCTATGTCCCGAACACGACGAGACATCAGAGCATAAGTGACCTGTTCAGCTTCCTCTGACTCATGAACACAAGAACTACCAACATCAGTACTGGAAAGTTCCTGCCAACGGCTGCCATCTACTGGCAAGCTATCCACCACCTGGTCTCGGAAAGCCCGCACCTGCAGCGTATCCACACCTGAGTAGCTATTACCACACTGCCACTCATCACAATCTTGAGGACCTGGGAGAGAGAGTGCTGAAAGCCTGTAAACTCCATTCTCCACTCCACCTTCCCAAACCACTTGGCCTGTTGCTTTGTCCCGGAGAGCAACAAAATGCTCATCAAACTCCACCCGTACGCCAGTCTTGCAAACCTGATGCACTGACAACAGATGAAAACCAAGTGCCGGAACATACAACACCGGGGAGGAATGCTTCCCCCCTCTGCCATCGGGAACTATCTCCATCCTGCCCTCACTGTGAACTGGGATAGTGGACGTATCCCCAGTAAGAATATGACCAGAAAGCTTGCAGAGATCCTGTAAACCGGAACGGGAAGGAGTCATGTGCCTGGAAGCACCACTGTCGAGAATCCACTCCCGAGTATCCGTTGCGGAGAGTCCTCCAATCTCCTCCCTGCCTGAAGAAAATGAAACATCGGTGTCCATCACCTCCAGGTGCACAAAAGCCGGAGTCTTCGTGATTGCTGAGGAGTCTTCACCCTTCTCGGTCTTCCGCTTGGGACACTGCCTCCAGTAGTGGCCTTTCTCGCCACAATCATTACAGGTCCTCTCTGCCTTCAGTTTCTCGCGGTCAGCGTCGGACATCTTCTCAGAAGACTTCTCCGATGAAGCCTTCCCCTTGCCCGAGTTACGGCCTTTCGACCGTTGGCCAGTAAAGGCCTCCGAACCTCCACCCTGAGGAGGGTTCATGAATCGTTCCTCCTGGTCCAAGACCATGGGCACAAGCTCCTCCCACGTGATGGTGCTGAGCCTGCCACTGGTAATCAACGACGAGTAGAATGCTGAGTACGAAGAGGGCAAATGTGACAGCAACGTTATGGCCATGTCCTCTGACGATATCTCCTTCCCAGTCTGGAGAACTTCCTGCTGAAGAGCCTGCAGCTTGTTAATATGCTCCCGCATCGTCGACGACTTTGCAGGGCTCATAACCCGCATCTGTACTTCCAAGGAAATCCTCTTCATGGGCGATACCCTGTTGTAAAGTGAGGCCAAATGCTGCCATATACCTCTGGCCAGCGTCATGTGCTTTACATGATTGATTACCTGTGGTGTGCAGTTGAGGAAAATAAACGAACGGACCCTGGCGTTGACGCGATCCCACATCTGCGTCTGGGCCTCCCGGTCCTTTCGGGTTGACGGTAACTCCCCTTCCTCTACTTCCGGCCGTGGAACACCAACAACGACGAAATCGGCGAGATCGTAGGACTCCAGAACGGATTCCATCATCACCTTCCATATGCCGTAGTTGCTCCCGTCCAACTGACGGTCCACCGGGAACGTGGGGAGTGTCGGGATCTTCACATGTCTCTCGGCCATCTCAAACAGATCTGCCATAGCAGGGATGTACTCTGAAAAGGGTGGGTGGGTGGGAACAAAGAAGAACTGATACCTGCAAGTGGCTGTCCAGCAAATCAGCCCGCCTTCCTCTTGCTTCTCCTCTTCCCGATCAGCCCAAAACAGTCCACCAATCAAACAGCCCCCTCTTGCTCACACAAATCCCAAGACCTATCTAGAGCCTAGGCTCTGATACCATGTCAGAATATGCAGCGGAGATGATGACCAAGCCTGGGAACACAAGCGCAAAAGCAAAAACGCAGGCAGAAAAACAGCACAAGAGAGAGACAGATGTAGGCGTGTAACTCTGCTCTATATACACAAGAAGATCCCGAGATATGATACAAATAAGGCATGGGGGCTGAGGAGCTATATATACTCCCCTAGAGGGCAGTCGGCCAGCATCAGGAAAGCCCACGACTGAGGAATATGTCCACGACTGCTGAAAATAACAGTCGGCCAGCTACAGATGCCTCCGCCTAGACAGAACAAGTCGGCCAGCACTCTGACAGCCCACGACTGATGTAGATCCAGTCGGCCAGCTTCAGAGTGCTCCTGGCATCACCTGGCAGCCCTCCCAAGCCTCAGAAAAAATGGGAAAAAATGGGGGAAAAATACGGAGAGTGGGGAAAAATGGGAAAACACCTCATAAGGGCGGGGACACCCACAACAAAGGCCCTGGTGTATAGAACTGGACAGGAGATGACTTCTAACAGGGGGGGGGGGGGGGGGGGGGGGGGGGGGGGGGGAATTTGGCCATTCCACCTATGATCATGCTTAACGAGGGTTTTATGTGGGGTGTTCTCTGGTGGTATGGGACGCGAGAGTGTGTTCCGAGGTGGTATGAGATGTCAAAGTGTGTTGGCATGTGAGGCTTCGTAGGTTTCTTGTCTGGGACACTCTATGCTTTGGCATGGTTAACCTCTGATAACTGTGAGAGCAGTGCAAGTCTGTGAGTGACAACAAGATAAGGGACTTCCTTGGTTGTCTGAGCATTGGCATATCACTCGTAGGGTGACAAGTTTTAAGATTCATCACTCTCTCTCGTGATGTCCAAATGATATTGATGCATGAGGTAGCCTTGGAATTGTAGATGAGAGAGAGAAGTTTTGAACTTCTCAAGTCTTAGATTGAATGTCTAGACCACTCTGTTGGTTGGATTGTTTGATACATTGATTTTGTGTATGTGGTTGGATCTCACAATAGTTAGAGATACCCTATGGTGGACGCAGTTCCATGGGGTTTCCAAAACTTTGGAGTCATGTTGACTTTCCACCTGTTCGATGGGGTGTAACCCATGGACATGTTAGGGGTGAATATGTTATGACCATCGTCCTTCAGGATCTCTATTAATGGCATTGCGTGAACCTTTGCAGAACTTTAAATTCATTCCAATTTGGTGGGGTGAAAAGTAGCTGGAAGACGTATGTTGTCTTCACGCTCTTCAAGGACATGGGACATATGCAGAAGTTGATGGGGAGTTTTATACTTGCCCTAAAGTAGACGTGAGTATCTACTGGTTGTGTGAAAGCACAATTTCCGTTCAGTCTTAGATGAGAATTGGCTAGGGCAGATCTTGTGGCTGGAATATAGTACTGGAAGTACATGGCACTAGGACTTGTTTGTGCATTAAGTGGACTAGTGTTTGCCGACAACTAATGCAAGGCGCCGTTTGGTATGACAAGTGAGTTGTGTTAGGGTCTGTGCTAGGGTTGTTTACCATGGAGCTGCAAGGTGGGTGGTTTGGCCTAGTGGTATGGGATGCTAGGTTGGGGCCATTGGTAACAAGCAGGCTCGCGACAATAAGACCCAAGGCTCGGGGGGGGGGGGGGGGGGGGGGGGGGGGTCGAGGCATTGAACCTATGGTTGGGTGGTGAGTTGCTAGCCACAATCCGTCGCGGTCATGTGATGCTCATGACGATGTCGGGTCTATGAAACCTCAGTAGGGTCTTGGTTTTGGGTTAGATGATCCTTGGGGCGTGGTCTGTGGAGACCTCATAGGTCTCATCCTATACAGAATTGTGAAAATTGGGTTGGGACCTTGCCAACACACCTAGGTTTGACACCTATGGTATGCATTTGTGTTTATGTATAGATGCATGCATAAAGAAACCTTGGAGGAAAGGGCTCTAGTTTGGTGCAATAACTTGTATGTATATGTTCCGTCTTTCAGGTAAGACATTGCATGACCCTTGAATCATGAAGTCATGCAGCTGTTTTTCCTAGTTATTGTCGTTTGTCCCAAATAAAAGCACAAGGCACTAAGCGCTCAGCTTTCCCTCCTCTGAAGTAGTTTGCATAACAGTCTTTGACTGAAATTTTCACTTGCCATTACTATCGAGGGTGGGGAAGTTTTTACTTATCCTTTCTTTTTTGGTTTTGCTGCAGAATGACAGTTTTATTGACATGGTTTATGAGGAAATGTTGAAGGCACATCGATTGTCAACATAACTTCTTGTATGGTGGTGTTTGCTGTCTTGTTTTTGGCATTTCATTGCTATGTATATTTTTTAGTCCAAGCCTGGGGGTGATTCTCTATAGAGAGTTTAGATTGAGGCCTTATGATTGTGCCATGGCTTTGTAACAGCAATGAATACTCTTCAAGGACACTTGTGGTTTGGTTTAGTCATATGGCACAAAGTTGAATGCAGTACACCTTTTTGTTCCAGTCATCATGGATTTGTATTATGGCCCATATTGTATGCATGGTTTTAAGGAGTTATCTTCTTGTATCCAATTTGAACAACATTCTTCCACTTTTTGGCCATTTGCAATCATCTTGTAGCCGTGTGTAATACATGTAACAAAGCATCGAGATGAGCTTAACTTGACCTGCAAATTATATTAATGATTTGAACAATCAAATCAAAATTTTCTGTCATGCCTTGAACATGCAATACATCAACCAAAGGCTTAATTCTGCCTGAAGCCATCTTAACTGGCACTTTCCCAATATGAATGATCTAATGGGATGTGTCATTTATAGATATAGATAGAGCTTGGGGTGTTCACTGGTTCCATATTGTTGAACCTGTTTTTGCCAGGTTTTTAGTTTTTAGTTTATTGTCACCATGGCATATGTGACATTGGACGTTGGATACATGGTCTACATTGATCTGTCTATTCTTTGAGACGTTGGAGTCTTGGACATGTTGGTCTTCAACATCATCAATCCAAAGGTAGCCAATACATGGCTTTGATTCGATAACTGGAAGGAGGAAAAAGGTCTCAGGCATAAGTTAAACTCAGTTATTAGGATAGTGAAATGATGTACCAAGGTGCTATTAAGTAGCACCATGCTTCCATTAATCTATTCATACTACTCGCTCCCATAAGCTTGGATGATAGTTGCTTTGTTTTTATGTGCCAAAGAAGACATGTATTTATCTCGGTTCATATATATAAAACTAGAATGCTTGGAGAGCTGTGCTTTGTGAGGTAGATGTAGAGATTTGAGAGTACATGAACCATGATGTGGTTAGCTTATCCAATGGAAACACATATTGAAGAACGAAGGCCTTGGCTTTTAATCATGTAAATTTAAAAATCATACAAGCTTTTGTTGATCGATCCATATTCACACGACACTAACATGTCCACAAATCATTCTTAGCTATAGTCTTGTAAAGAAACAGTTTCTAAGGACTTTTGTTAAAAAAAATCTCCCTTAACCTAAATGTTTTGAAGAAAATCCTATTAGGGAAATACTCAAGAGTATGAAACACTAGTTGAAAACATATCAAGTGCCAAAAAAGTTTAAAAAACAATCTCTCATGGTCATCGTTAAGCACTTTGTTAAACAAAATAGTTTAAAATTTTAAACTCTTAAAACATTGTAAATAAAATTTTAAGCACATTAAACTTGCAATATGAAAATTCTTTTATATGTATATACTTGTTTACGTCACTTATGTGGATTAATTACAAGATTAGTATTAGCATCGTTAATTTCATTAATTACGAGAGAATATAGACGACTTTATGGATAACATAAGATTAAAGTACAAAACCATCATTTTGATTGCTTATTAACACGAAACAAGAATGCTATTAAATACAAACGTGCTAAAATTTTGAGGGTAATTGTCAAGAAGAGACTTCGATCATTGAAGAGGTACATGAGATTAATTATTTTGCTAACGACGATGCGTCTTAGAACTGTGTATGTGTGCCTAAGAGGGAAAAAGAAAGAAAAGAAAAGAGGGAGGTGGCATAAGTCTTTCCTTAAAACTATAATTAAAGGGGAATGTTGTGCATCATAGGGGAACATGCCATTTCTCTGTTTAAAAGAGCACCTTCATTGATGATAACGAGAGCCATATAGCATGGGCCAATGTCCTTATAAAGTGACCTCTCGTATTGAAATTATCTAGAGTGTTCTCTTGGTTGTTCAGGCTATCATTTGGTAATGGCAATATTTTGATGTGCTTGAGAGTTCATCTCAGGGGTAGTCTCCTAAGGTGGTGGTGTTAAACTCATACATGACATTTATTGTTGCAATCAAACTTGACACTTGGTTATTTGGCATTTACAGTGTAGACCTATAGATAGTAGTATAGCAATATAAATTTTTTAGGATAATAATAAGATGTTCAACTTTTAACATAAATATTTTGTAGCTTTTTGGTGGGTGTATGTAGTGTGCTTGGGTAGCGGTTTTTAGTGAAACAAAAATTGAAGTTGAGTTAACCAAAATAGAAGTGAAGCGCACATATAAACATTCCAAAAGATCAGTGCACTAGAACAATAGGTTTTCATAGCACGAAAGAAACACCTCGTCTTGTGGAACCATTACATAGAAACTACAAGGCAACTACTTCATGCATCCCATTTTTAGTGATTCACAGATACTAATTACTCTTAAAGTTAAAAACTACAATGAGAAATTTGAGATACACACAGAGAGACGGAGGAGGAAGAGAGAAAGAGGGAGAAGCAAGGGGTTCAACTTGTCACGATAAATTTTTGTTAGGGTAAATATTATGCTGCATGGCTAGATCCATAGTGTTGGCTCACCCATTGGAGAAGCATTAATTTAACAAACCCACGAAAAGAAACACGTTAGAAAATTCTAAAGCCTAATACTAATACTTGACTCTTAAACATGTCAAAATGCCATGTATAGAGTGTTTCTTCTCTTTTAGCTTCTATGTTGTTTAAGATCATTGCTCTTTAGACTCACTATACATCTTTCATTGATAGTATATACAGCTTCACACTCATGCATCATATAAACAAAACAGATGCAAGGCTTCAAACAACATCATGAAAATGATGATGTTTGAAGGCTTTATACCTACCTTTCAATGATAGTGTACAACTTCACACTCCTTGCATCATAAATACCAAACATATGTAAGCCTTCAAACAACATTATGAAAAATGATCAACACAAAAACTCTCATGATATGATGCATTTGAATAGATGTACAATAGAGTAAGAAAAGCGTATAGGCCAATGATGTGTCAACATGTAGATACATAACAAACATGCAAAAATAGAGTAAGAAAAGCATATAGGACAATGATGTGTCAACATATAGGTACATAGCATACATGCAAAGACCAAACTACGCAAGATACAATACACACAATAGTGTGCATACATAGTAGTACATGAAGATGCATCAAACCACGCAAGATTCACACATGATATATAAACTGAGATCAAAAGATACAACCAAGGAAGATACATACATGATAAATGTAGAGATCATACTAATTATAAACAACGTAAGTAAACATACATGGTTTACATATATATTATACATGTAGATGGTAGTATCATATATAGATACATTGTAATGAGACTCGATAGAGATTAGATAAAGAAACCAAGTAAGATGTACATACAAAGAGATCAAACCAAGTATACAATGCAAGTAAATATACATTATATATACATACATGATATACAATATGTAGATGGCAGTAGATATGTAGATGCATAGTATACATGGGAACCTTTATGATAAAGGTGCATAATCTATTAAGAAACTAAAGAGATTGGGCAGAGTCTCCCTTCTAGAAGAAGATCTTCAGCCTTGATTTGGTGATGCTTTTGATTTTTTGCTCCGATTGTTGAATATAGAAGACATCTCTCAAAGAAGTTATGCACGTCAACATATTAAACATTGATATAGTTTAATCATTTTGACTATGACGAAAATGCTTCTTCTGTGCATGTGCGTGAATAAAATGAAAAGACCACATGCAAACTGGGGAGGTGGCACAAGTCTCCCCTTAAAATTATAATCATAGAGGAACGTGCCATTGGGCCTGTTTAGATGAGCACTTTCATAGTTGAAAGTGGAAAATGAGTCCTTTCAGTATTGAAAGCGGAGGATAATGCAGTGTTTAAGATCTATATAGCATGTAACAATGTACTTACATGGTGAGCACTCGCTTCAAAATTATTCTCGAGCATTTCCATTCGGGATTCTCAATGTACATGTGAATAGTTTCTTAGACTTTGTAACCACCTTTAGACATATCCCTTGCCACCTCAACTCTGTTTCCTACATGTTCCCACCATCTTTCAGATTTACAACAACCATCCACCTTTAAGCTCCTCACATTGGACTTGAGTGGCTTGGCTCCATAACCTTGGGAGAGCATAAGAATAGGGTAACGCAATGTCATGCTGTCTTTTTTTTCATTTAGCTTCTTTTAATTGACTATAATTGCTTGTTTACATGCTACATTGTTCATTCTTTTTACTGGCCATTTTCCAAGCTTGCTACACTACCCAAGTAAATATGCTTTTAAATGCCTACACGCACACTGACCAACATACCATATGGCTACATGCTTCAATTGTAGGATATGGGGGAGGATAAGAGAACACTTTATTAGTTCTTACAAGGGGAGATCCAACAGGTGCATAGCTCTGGCTTGTTGCTAAGGCAAGAACGTATTGCTCTAGAAGTGCAAGGGAGAAGAAGAGCTTTAAACAACAAAGTTAGTTTTATATCTAACCTAGGGTTTAAAACTATCCTAAGGTTTATAAATATATTTTGTTGTTCCAAAAAAAAAACTATCCTAAGGTTAATTGGTAACCTTCACTAAGGTGTGAACAAACCTTAGTTCTAATAGCCCCCCTTAAAACTAATTTCGCCTTCAGTAACCAAGAAGATGTACCCAGTTGTGGAGCGTCGAGTGTCAGGTCATTGCCCCAATTAGCATTAGAGCATTTGTGGAGCATTGGTTGCGCAACTATGGACCTGTTGAATAAAATGGCCAAGTGCCTAGTGCTTGGTCTGGTTCAAGTAGCCTAACAATCACTTAATGTGAAGAGATTTAAAACTGCCTAAATGTGCCGATAACCGTGAGAAATTAGGAACTTATGTACTTTAAGGTACCATTGACTACTTCAGGGCATATATAGCCTTGAGAAGGCAGCATACTTTGGAAGGGGAGCCTTCATTCTTGTAGAGAGGAGGTTGAACCATGTAAATTTCCTCCTCAAGCTCTTTGTAAAGGAAAGCAATCTTCACATCTAATTGATGACGATGCCGATCAGATTGAGTAGCCAAGGGTGATGACTAGGGGGAGGGCTCTGGAGGCCATCGAGTGCTAAGTGTCAAGCTGGTGGAATAAGAGCCAAATTAGAGTGTCTGTTGACACATAATGTAGGTGTGTTAGATATTTGGTAGTACTACACTATAAGGTTATGTACTCATGCCATGGGCACTTCTATCCCACTGGGTTTTTTCACATGTCCTAGGTGTTAATGGGCAACTTAGGGCTAGCTAGTATATAAGCAACCTCATTCATAATTTAGGGTTGCTTGCTCATTTTTACTTATAGAGAGCTTCATCTCTTTGCTTTGAGCTTGTCAATCTCTCTCACTCTACACCATTATGTTCTTGTCTTTGAGTATTATGTGTGTGTGAGTCTAGCTCTCCATTCTGTGTGAGCTAATAGTGGTATTAGAGCCAAGATTTCTACTTTGGTTTCTTTTCTATCTCAGTGGTGGAGTTATTGTTCAAGCTTTCCATAGCTTTGGTTTTTGTTTCAAGCTTCACATTTGGTCAACCTTTCCATAGCTTCCATTTTGTTGCAAAATAATGTGGGTTTTATCTGGTTAAAGCTTTCATAGCTTTGGTGATGTAAGTTGTTTCAATATTCGAGCTTTTCAAGCTTTCATTGTAGTTGGATTATAGTGGGCTATATCAATGGAGTCGGGACTACAGTCCAATCAAGCATAATAGTCGAGAGAAATAATCTCTCATGCACGTGGCAACTCATGATTTCTTGATTCTGTCATTTTAGTCCGTCAACAAACGTCAAGTCTGCAAACCAGATCCATCACATAGTTTTACCATTTCCACTACATCACGTATTGTTGACACGTGGTAGATAAGATTGTGATAAATCGTCAGTTTGAGCAACTGATGTGCTTCTACAATCCCTCGATTAAGCAATGGCAGATAATGTAATCGTTTAGGTTTTTTTGTAATCATAAGATTCTATAATTTTTAAGTTTTTCTCAATAGCCTCGATTGGTGGTGCAACTGCAAGTTTTTCTAATCATCCGACTGTACTGGTTCCCCAATTGTCAGCTTCTCCTAATTGCTGCATAGAGAAATTGTTTTGATTTTCCAATTGCGCGACGGGTCTAATTGATTGATTTCAATCTATGATTGTACTTTTTCAATCGTTCGATTCAACTTTGTTAATCAATGATTGTATTTTTTTGATCATCACGCTCAATCACTCAATTGCACTTTTTGATCGTGCATGATTCTTGTTTTCCAATCGTTTGATTGATGATATTCATACTTCTTTAATAGTCCATTTATGTAATCATTTGATATCACCTAGGCTCTAATCGATGACAAAGATTCTAGTCGGTAATTCCTACTGGGGTTCAATCGGTGATTCCTCTCGTAGTCCAATCCACGATTCTTCTTCTCTAATCTTCTGATCAAAGCCTTCAATTGTCCGATCTGAGACTCCAATTGATGATCCAAGTGATGATTTTCAGCAGGTTTTGAGAGTGTTTATCAACAGCACAGTTAACATCAATTTGGGCTTTCTTTTATCTTCTTTCCTTCTCAAATTCTCAACTAATTAGGTATGGCCAACAACTCGTCAAATGATTTGTTTGATGTTCTTTCCAAAGAGAATAAATTAGATGGGTCGAATTACTCGCTATGGAGTTTTATGGTTAGAAATGTCCTTGTTGTAAAGGGCTTATGGGATCATCCCCTAGTGCAATTGTACTTGCTACTCCTCAAAGGGATCAAGGACAACAAATCTATCATCAAGCTCCTCAAATTAAGGCTAACCAAAGAACATGGGATTCACATAATGCTTAGGCCTTTATTGCTTCCCATATTCACTCTTGAAAACATCCATGTTTGCTTGGAATACTCTAGAAAAATTATGTATCATGCTAAAAATGATGTAAGGATTGCCTTTCTTAGAAGGCAACTTGATAATGTAAATTTGTAAAGAAAAGGGTCCATGAATGAACATTTAACAAAATTACGAGACTTGAGAGAGCAACTTCTCAATATTGATGAAGTCATTCTTAAGACATGATTAACATCACCCTTAACTCATTGCTTGAATCTTATCTGAGTTTCAATACTTCTCTTTGTCTTTCTTTGAGAATCTATCATTAGGAGCTTATTAGCTTACTGTTATAGGAGAAATAACTCAAAAAGAATGTTTTAGAGAGTTATAGCAGTGATTAGACTCTAGTAGCCAAGGATAAGGGCAAGAAATTTTAGCGAAAGACCAATCCCGAAAGAACTTTTGAGGTTAAGGGTGATTCCAAACAACCAAGAAGGTACTTGCGGACATTCAAGAAGCCCGTCCATACAATTGAAAATTGCATTAAGCTTCAAAATAAAGAAAAGAAACAAAATAAATCTAACAAAGGTTCCAACAGTTCTGCATCTGACAATCAGAGTTACAAGAAAGAGGACTTTGCTAACGTTGTTGTCCATGAAGTTTTCTTACTACTGGTAGCTATTTGCAGTTATAATTCTGATCAAGATGCATGTCTCACTGCAACTTTATTTGAAATTTGGTTTCTTGATAGTGGGGCTTTTTCAAAGAAGTTTGGTCAAACACATATGAAGAATATGCAAAGTAGTCACGTTGTTACGCATGCCAATAATGCCTCTTACCCCCTCAAAGGTATTGGTGAGATAGTTCTCACTACTGCGCGATAGTGGTGAGGATAGTGTTCCAGGAATAATGCATTGTCTGTGATAGAGAACACGGCAAATAGATTGTACTTACTAGATCTTTAAACACCAATGGTTTGTACAAATTGGATAGTGATGTGTGTGGTCTAATGAGGACTACTTCTTTGAGAGAAAACTTATACTTTGTTACATTCATTGATGATTATAGCAAGTAAGATTAGTTTTACCTTACGAAAGAAAAATCAGAGATATTTTCAACACTTTGTTGCTATGGTTAAAAATGAAACTAGCTTAAAAATTCAAACTCCCTATTTAGACAGAGAAAGAGAATACTTGTCCAATGCATTCAAAGATATTTTGGCACAAAAAGGCATTAAGCATCAGTGTACAACTCCTTATACACCATAACAAAATGGTATCGCTCTAAAAGGTATAACACGACTCTCATGGAGATAGTTAGATACATGACTCTAAAAGGTAGAATATGAATCTCATGGAGATAGTTAGATACATGGTTAAAGATCAACAGCTTCCACACAAGTTTTGGATGGAAGTAGTTCTATGTATTACCTATGTGCTAACAGGTGTCCCACTAAAGCTTTCAAGACTATCACTCCTTATGAGGCTTAGTTCAATAAAAATCCTAGGGTTGAACACATGCATGTTTTTGGTTGTTTGGCATATGCACAAGTGCCAACACAAAGCAAAACTAAGCTTCATGACAAGGCAATGAAATACATTTTTATTGGTTTTAGTGTTGAAAGCAAAGATTATCATTTCTACAATCCTCTCACAAAGAAGATTATTGTCATTAGGGATATCGTTTATGGAGCGAATTTTGTCTATCTAATGATGGAATTCAATAAGCATGCCTATGTCAATTCACCTAACATGGTTATTACTTGTGCCAGTATCTATTGATTTTCAATAGATTTTTGTCTAACTGATCCTTGTTTATTGCAAGAGATGAAAGCTGGATAAATTGATACACCAACTAGATTAGCTTGATGATGTAGTAAATGCTGAAAGATCAGTAATCAGTGAATCTAGGTTTATGCCTAGGTGGGTTAGACGTACCTTGCAAGATAGCAAATTGTTCACTCTTTTGTAAAGTAGAACCAGATCTAGTGAGTTTGTATTTCTTAGTTCTCTACCTGATGTTAGATGAACTTGAGTCTTTTGAAGAGGCTCAAGAAGATCCAAATTAGTTGAAAGCCACACAAGATAAAATCCATTCCATTGAGAAAAATGGTACTTTTGGGATTTAGTGGATCTACCACTTGGCAAGAAAACTATTGATACTAAGTGGATTTTCAAACTCAAGCAAAAGGTCGATGGATCTATTGACAAATCCAATGCCAAACTTGTTGTAAAAGATTATGCCTTACAGAAAGGGATTGGTTATGATGAAACTTTTTCTCACACTTTCTATATGACCACTATCTAATTTGTTATTACTTTGACAGCTAATCATGAATGGAAAGTGCGCTAATTAAATATCAATGTTCTTAAATGGTGACTCATAGGAAGAAATTTATGTGAGTCATCCAATTGCATTTGCCCAACCTAGTAAAAAAAAGAAGGTATACAAGTTTAATAAAACTTTATATATTTTAAAACAAGCTCCTAAAATTTCTAGTATCAATCTAAGATAAGATTAGCAGATTCATGCCTATTTGAAAATTAGTTTGCAAAGAGTGGATGGTGCTCGTGCAAGAACCATCAAGGCCAAGATGACAAGGACGAAGCACGTGTGGGATGGCGCATATTGGAACAAAGATGGCAGTGATTCACGTTGAAAAGCAGGTTGTGAACAAGACAACGGAGACGGTTCCATGGCGGTTGCTCTGGCGGGAGACAGAGATATGGCACTTGAAGAACAGCCGGGAGATGTGGCACCTGTGGGAAAAGATGGGGAGATGGCCTGCTGACTGTGCTCAGCAGGAGTGCAGGAATCCACAACTGTGTTTATCCTGTCACGCGTGTGGCTTGCACGTGCAGCATGCAGATGTGGGCATCCGTTTATCCTGTCACGCGTGTGGCTTGCACGTGCAGCATGCAGATGTAGGCCTCAGGGGGCTCGATGAAAAAGGTTAGTTGGCTATGATGGTGGCTTGTAGCTAGAACCGTCTAGAGAGACATTAGTTACTTCACACCTTGGTGTAGGTTAGCAATTAACCTTAGGATAGTTTTAAACCGTAGTTAGTTTAGATATAAAACAAACTTTGTTGTTTGGAGCTTCTTTAGCAAATCGTCATCTCTTGTATAAAAAAAAAAACTCCAATTCAGTCGTATTCGTATTAGGATTTTCACAAAATCTGGGACTTCTTCAACATATGAGCATACTGACTTGGTTTATTGAATAACTTTTTTCCATGAGGTCTTATTTCATTCTTGGTTGCATAGGAGAATTTTAACTAGGTCTTATTTCATTCTTAGTTGCATAGGAGAATTTTGGTTTATTGACTTGGTTTATTGAGTAACTTTTTTTCATGAGGTCTTATTTCATTCTTAGCTACATGGAAGAATTTTAACTAGGTGTTATTTCATTCTTAGTTGCATAGGAGAATTTTAACTGGCTACACACATACACACACCATACTAACACCACACACCCTAGTACCACAAGGGAATACCACCCTTCCAAATATTGGTTACTTTATAGGGAATGGACAAGCTGTGGGATGAACCCCACAAGTTAGTAGCTCTGTTGATTAGAGTGAACACCTTGCATAGTTTTGGTAGAACTGTCCATGGCAACCATTGTCCTTGATCTAGAGGGTGTTGTGCTTGAACTAGAGCATGAGGTTGAAGGACAAACATTGCACGCTGTTGGTTGTCACCACGAGATTATCACCACGAGATTACCGAAGAGGAAGGTAGAAGCAAGCACCATGAGGATTGAGTTTACCAAACCAAGTAACTTTGATAAAGAGGCTAATCAATGTGTCCATAAAAGATAGCCAATCTGCCACTCAATTTCTTGATGTGGTCGAATCTTCTTGGTGAAACTGATGTGGCAGGCTTAGCCATACCAGACCCCTTGCAGTCCATGCTCCTGCTCGCAGCTCTTCCTCCTACATGGAGGCCTTTCATAACGACGCAGTCATCAGTGCCTAATCTCCCGCTTCATACCTTGGTGGCTAAACTACACCAGGAGGGGGCACTTCGCACAGCAAATGGTGGTGGTACCAAACGCATACCATGGTAACTGGCTTGAAGCCCCATTTTTGGGCAGAGGATCCCCAAAATCCATTCAACTATTTGCAACCTGCATGGTTAGAATGTGATCATCAGTGGTACTTTGATACGGAGGAAATGCAGCGGCGGCTGAATCTGGCAAAGGGACTTCATTCCCGCCTTGGTTCAATTGAGCTGTGTGAAGGTCTGAGTGAACTAACATGAGGGGTTTAGTTGTTTCGCTTCATCCATAGCATAATCTTTAACGAGCTTTATCTTCTCTCTGGCGAAGTTGATCCTCTCCCTTCCGTCAAGATGACACCAATATCTCTCCCATCCACATGCTCCAATGGGTGCACTGCAGGCCGCTCCACCCACAACACCTCCTCCACCTCCACCACAACCCACGGCAGGCCATGCATCTATCTCAACCAGGATGATAAGAACACACACACAATGCTCATAGACAAGAACACAAGGGTGTAGAGTGTGAGAGAGATTGATAAGCTCAAAGGAGAGAGAGGAAGCTCTCTACAAGTACAAAGAGAAATGACAAATGAGCAAGCAACCTTAAACTACTATAAATGAGGTTATACAAGCTAACCTTGGTGCCTGTTCACACTTGGATGGCCATGGAAAAAAACTCACCGGGCTAAAAGTGTCCATGGAATGAGTGCATAATCCAATAGTGTAGTACTATCAAAGATCTAACAAACCCTCCTTAGTACAAATGTGAAGTTTATAGAGATTACACATCAGTGAGGTTTATAGAGATGCAGATCAATCTCTGAAAGGGAAGAGGTGCAAAGCTTTGCGGAAGGTCTCAAACTTTTTACGTGATAAGGTTTTAGTAAAAAAATTTGCCATAATATTGTCATGTGTGCACAATATATCAGATTCATCTCTCCCATATGGAGCCTCTCTCTGATATAGTGGTAATACACTTCAATGTGCTTGGTCTTTGCATAAAAGACAGGATTCTTTGTGATCACCATTGCACTCGCACTGTCAGTGAGAAGGAGTAGGGGTGTCTTAAGGGATATAAAGATCCTCCATCAATCTTCTCAACCATACACATTCAACTGTCACAGTGAATGATGCTTTGTATTCAGCTTCACAGGATGATATTGTTACACAATTGGTTGTTTCTTACTTATCCAAGATATGCATAAATTGTCAAGAAAGAAATAGTTTCCAGATGTGGACTGTCATATATCATAATCGCTTACCTAATTTGAAGGCATGTAGTTCTAAGTCCCTCCCCTTGCATAGAACAATCCAAGATCTTGAGTCTCACAAGTATCAGAAGATACATTTAACTGCCTGCCAATGCTTAGTACCTGGTCAATGCGTGAAGTTTGAAAGTCGTGACACACTATATTGGATGTCTGGCCAAGATTTGCATAAATTTAGATTAGGCGTCCAACAGCTTGATCATAAGTGGTTATGTTGAATGGTTCACAGGCATCCTGCAGACTAAGCTATACACCAGATTTCATTGATATAGAAACTGGTTTGTAACTTTTCTTGTTGAACCTCTTGAGCAGTGCTTTGATATACTTTGATTGCTTAATGACTGATACCATTACCTTGCTATATAAATTGCATACCTAAGTAGTAGTACAAAAGACCAAGATCTAACATCTCAAAATTTGAGGCAAGGTCAACTTTGAAAGCTATAATAAAATCCTCATTAGTGCGTGTCACTAGCATGTCATCTATATAGAGAATGACAATAAGGAATCCTACTTGCCCTTTTTCACATATACAGTGCTTTCTATAGGACTATTTTGAAATCCCGGCTTGTAGTTTTCAAAAACAAGCAGCCGTGCTCATTCCAAAGATCAGTTATGCTCAAGAAAATCTTCGATTATTTTGGTGTAGGCCTCAAATGATCTTTGCTGCTCTCCCTTGTAGACCACACGTGGCTTGCTTCAACACTTTCACTGCTTTGATAGCTAGTCTATTAATGAGGAAAAAGCCAATCTCAGGAAGACACGTGGGTTCATATCCTTACAAGCTTTTTTTTTAGGGTGTGATTTTTGAGGGAGCTTGGTGGAGGTAGCTTTTTCTAGCAACTCCTCTCTTCAAAATGTGGATATTCTCTCTGTAGACCCTCCTTCTCCTATCTCCTCCAAATACCTCCACTTCCACCACCACCTCTCAGCCGCCCAGCCCACTTTCTCCCCTCTAGCCCAACTTAGTGGCTCCCTTCTCTCTCTCCCACTCTCTTCCTTTTAACCCCTATCTCCCTCTCCCACTCTCTTCCCTCTCTCCCTCTCTCTCTCTCTCTCTTCCTTCCTCTCCCTCTGCCCTCTCTCCTTCCTTGCCCTCTCTCTCTCTCTCTCTCTCTCTCTCTCTCTCTCCCTTCCTCTCCCTCTTCCCTCTCTCCCTTCCTCTCCCTCTTCCCTCTCTCCTTCCTTGCCTCTTTCTTGCCCTCTCCCTCTAACTCTCTCTCCTCCCCGTCTCCCACCCTTTTCCCTTTCTCTTTTCCTCTCCCACCCTCTCTCTCTAACTTTTTGTTGCGTGCCTTGCGCACACAGAACGGCAAAGCTTTTCTGGGGCTAGTTTGGGTTCAATGGGTTCCAATGGCTATGGGATGGTAGTGTGGACCAAAAGAGAGCTGTTTGCAAACTCTTTTTGCCACATTTCATTGAAATGTTCATGTGCTTTCACAACACCCACATATTTCAACCAATGGGTATCAAAATCATCTGGAAAGACGTATCATTATGGCCCAAGGAATCCCTCAGGCCTGTGAGTTCTATGGGAGCATGTACTCCCTACTATTGGCTTTTCTCTAACAGCATGTTCTAGCTCTTGGGTGGAAACATTAGGCAAGTATGCTGAACTGAGCATGTATAATGATGTAATCTCTTGCCCATCTACTGTGGCAAACCTTGTGCCAGTGCATCGAGGTAAGATATCCAAGGTAGTAAGGATATGCATCCAGTTCTTAGAGTCTTCCGGCTCTGGAAGCGGTGTGCAATCCTCACTCTCCTTTTCTTCTTCAAGAGTTTTATGGCATGTCTGGAACAGATGGACTGCCATGGATTGAGTTGTTGTGAGACGGAGTCCTTTGTGAATGGTTTGCCACTCATGGGGTATATCTTCCATGTGCGTAGATTGATCTTGAAGGTAAGATCTTTTCTCCGAATGTAAATGTGGTCAGTGTCCCAGTCATGGATCATCTTCGATTCTCTCATAAAGGGCCTACCAAGGATGCATTCATAAGAAACTGGTTGACGTCCAAAATTCATGACCACGAGGTGTGGCGGTAAGTAGTTCTAAGGATCTTGATCTTAAGATCCCTTAGTAGACCAATGGGTTGTGTGGTAGCTCTACCAGTGAGTTTAACTAGCAATTGAGTGTTATCCAAGGCAAGTGCTCCCCATTTTTCCCAACATCACTCTGGCTTCCCCATCCAAGATTGCACAGTAAATTGGATGTTATGAAAGGTTATTGGTAAGGTTGCATTGAGTTCATCGCCTTTGAAGTACGCCCAAGTTTATTCATTCGAACCGTGGGGGTTCCTCTTACCTTATGAGGTATATGAAATTCCTCTTCCTCAGATTCATTAGAGCTGTCAAGCTCCATGGATTCATACGTGCTTGCTCTGAGACGTCCCTCCATCCAGTCTTTCAGGTCGTTCCATAGGCTTGGGCTACCTTAGAGCAAGGTGCCGATAGGGATTTGGACTTGAGAAGAGAGGAAAGAAGAGAGACCTCCAATGTCTCATGGAACAGAGGTTGTCCCTTGATGAGGAAGGTTGGGTATGCTTTATCTTAAGCTTTTTGAAGTGTAGGGGATGTGAACAGGTCTTTCTACATTGGTTTTCCTAAGATGATAATCCCCTAGATTCCTAAGATATTCGGCTACCTTACTTCCCTATTGGGAGAGGCAGCTGTTGGGAGGAGGCACCTTCAGTTAGTATTTGTGAAGGTGGCTGGTCTGGAAGATCTCCAGAGTAAGCTTTAGCTTCTTTGGATGGTCTCAAGTTTGAGACAAATGGGCATGGCTCAAGGAAGGTGGTAGGAAGCTCATCTTCCATTTGTGCTTGGCACTCATGGACTAACTCTTGGGCTGCCACCAGGAGTCTCTCCTTTTCCTCAATAGGATTAGGGTACTCAATGAGATTTTCGGTAACTAGCGAGTGTTAGTGGGTTCTCTCGCTCGGGCGGTAGCACTTAGCAATTCTTCTTCTTCAGTGGAAGAAGTCGACGGATGAGTTACACCATTTTTTGAACCGCCTTTTGATAACCACTCGGCTTTCTCCCTTTCCAATCTTGGTGGCTTTCTTTCGTGAGTGTCAAGTTACTCGTGCTTGTTCAGGGGCTCTTGCTTGACCCTGATTTTGTGAGGTTGATGCCTCTGTCGTAGCATGTGCGGTGGTCCTTTGCCTGTTTTGTATCCTAGTCACAACATTGAGAGCGACTACTCGAATGAAACCATCTCTAACACTCAGCAGGTTAAGGCTGGTGTTAGGATTAGCTTCATGAGCCTTTCGACTTAATTCTAGTCTCAGCGAAGTCTCTATAAAGGTGATCAATACTGCACCCTACACACAATGGAGTTGGGGTGGGAGTACCTGTAGAGGCCCTCGCCATACCCTTCCTGTTGGGACACTCATCCACTTAGGTGAGGTCCACCATATTTGTAGCACTATATGGGTGGTCTTTTAGTCGTCCGATTCATGTCCCTAGCCCATGATATCCGGGTTGCTAAGTACACAGGGTACATTTGATTACCCTCCATGACATAATGACTTAAGATTTGTGAGGGCGCGAGCTTGTTGGCTCTTGGGTTTCATAAGTGGGAGTTTCCAAGATTTCTCCCTCATTCCCATCCTCAAAGAGTTTCGTCAGGGTTATCTGACGAACTGGTGTGACTTTCGGTAATGGGGGCTGAGGTGGAAGAACTAAAGGGCATTTTTGGTACCCTAAGGATTCCTCTTTGGGCCACTTCTTGGCTAGGTTGAGGTGCATTATGATGCACTGGAGCTGGCAAAGCCAGCGGTTGCCTGGGGTTAGCAAGAGGTTCCTGAGTCAAAACTCGAGTTAGAGCAGCCTTGTGATGGAGATTTTGTGATTGCCCCACTTTACACAATATGTACAGGCTTGGATGGAGTCTTAGATGAGGACACTTGGTGCCAGTATGGTTTTCTCGACAGGTCGGGCACCATACGAGTTCCCTTCTAGGATAAAGATGTGGACGGCCCCTCGATCCCAGCCTTGGTTAATCCTCCATTGCTGGGTCATTTGTTGCATTAGGGGCAGTGGCTTTGCCAGCGGTTGCCTAGGATTGGCGGACATAGTGGCTTAAGATTTGTGAGGGTCGGGCACCATACGAATTCCCTTCTAGGATAAAGATGTGGACGGCCCCTCGATCCCAGCCTTGGTTGATCCTCCATTGCTGGGTCATCTGTTGCATTAGGGCAGTGGCTTTGCCAGCGGTTGCCTAGGGTTGGGGGCAGTTCCTGAGTCAAAACTTGAGCTAGAGCAGCCTTGTGATGGAGATTTTGTGATTGCCCCACTTTACACAATATGTACAAATAGAGGCTTGGACGGAGTCTCAGATGAGGACACTCGGTGCCAGTATGGTTTTCTCAACAGGTCGGGTGCACCATACGAATTCCTTTCTAGGATAAAGATGTGGACAGCCCCTCGATCCCAGCCTTGGTTGATCCTCCATTACTGGGTCATCTATTGCATTAGGGAAGTGGCCAATTGCTCTACACTTTGTCTAGACGTAGACTCTTTACCCTTTTCATTAGGCTTTGTGTTGCTGGCCTTGAAGGAGGCTTCTGATACGCCTTCATGGAGTTGTCGAGAATGTGTTCCCTTGAAGTTCTCCTCAAACTTCAAAGCTTGCACCATTATTCAAAGGAGTTATGGTCTAAGGCAAACAAGGAGTTATGCAGGGGAATATCGTCGAGTCCCTCCAGAAATCTCCCAATTCATCTCTCATCATAGAACTTATCTCTGGCACTACAGCGTGAGTGGAGATATCTAACTTTATTAATGTAATCCCTGATGGTTTCACCCTCATTTTGTTTGACGTTATTCAACTGTTCGACGGGGCTCCATTAGGTACCTTGATGAGAATACCCCACTTTGAAATCTTCTTTTAAAGCTTCGAAGGAAGCTTTATCTTCCATCTTCAAAGATCTGAACCATTGGCCAACTTTGCTATCCAAGGTAAGGCCAAAATCACTTATCTTAGTCTGGTCATCTATGTGGCCAAATGTTTCACAAAGCTGATTAAACATCTCTAGGTGAGTAATGGGGTCACATGTACCATCAAACTTTGTGATCAACTTAGATATGTTCGTTGGTTTGATTCGTTCCTGTTTGGGTTGAGTAGGTGCAGGGGGAGTGATGCTCGCTCGGCTACCCCCCTCCCAAATTCCATGGCTAATCTTAACATTTTAGGTGTCAACCCTATCATGGCAGGAGCTAGCGGTGCTGGTTGGGGAATGGTTTGTGGAGGAGTGGGTCTAGGTGGATAATGGACTATCGGAGGTCTTTGCCCTCTGGGAGGATTGGGTTATGGCCCACGTGGTCTCATTTGGTATACTAGGTGCGCCCCTTGAGGTGGGTACTGCTGATAGATAGGCGGGCCTGGTCGTTCGATGGGCCTGTGTAGACCCACCCTCCTTGTTGGTATGATGTCTCAGGCCTTTGGAAAGATGGACCTGGTTCTTGGTTCGGTAAGGTTTCTAGAGCTTTGAATGAATCAACAAACCCCTAAGGTAGGTATGGCTCTCCAAACTGGTAATGGGGTCTGGGTTAGATGGCTCTCGCTCTCAAGCTAACTCCCGCTCTAGTATCTAAAGATAGAACATGACCATTTTCTTGGGGTTGATCCATATCTCCCACCCTAGGTTACAAATCTTTAGATTGTATGTTTCCCAAGATAAAATTTTGAAGCCTCGATGCAAGGCTTTGCTGAGAATGTGTTGGAGAGATAGGAGCTGGTTCCTGGATAGATGGTCTATCCATACATTGTGGTTTTAGGCTCTCTTGCCTCAGGGTGTGGGGTCCCTCGTCCACTACTGGGGAGGTCCTCACTCTCACTAGTATTATCAAAGACAAGCACCGCTTGACTCCATCATGCGGTATTTACCAATGGGTCCGATCTTACTTGTTTGCGAAGGGGCGTCTTGAGAGCTTGCTTTGTTGAAGAGGGTTATTTCGCACACCAACCTACCCGAGCGTAGGTGCATGGAAATATGGAAGTGTTGTGCAAAACCCTCTAAGAAAAGATATATATATATATATATATATATATATATATATATATATATATATATATTGCAAAAGGAACGTTCATACGCTTGTGGGCGAACAGGTGTACACTTTCAGATTGATATAGGAACATGCATTTGCTTCAGGGGGAGAAGGAACGGCCGTTCGCCCAAATTAGGATGGGAGTGCACTTTCAGAGATGACAAGATGGAACGAGCGTTCACTTTGAAAAGAAGGGAATGGCCGTTCAAAGTTGGGTGTAGATTGGAACGGGTGTTCACTTTTGAAACTGGCACAGGCATTTGCCTCTTAGGGAGAGAATGAACGGACATTTGTTCCCAGATTGGCACGGGCGTGCACTTCAGAATTGGCAAGATGGAATAGGCGTTCACTTTGAAAAGCAAGGAATGGACGTTCAAAGTAGGGTGCAGATTGGAACCGGTGTTCGCTTCAAAAAGAGGAAGAACGGACGTTCGCTCAAGAAGTCAAGAGGGAACAGGCATTCACATGCAAGATCAGGGATTAGAGAGAAGACACAAGCGTGGCAATTGCAAATGTGCACTAGAATGGGCATTCGCTTCATTGGCGATAAGGAACGGACGTGGCAAGTTTAGGAACAAACGTGGCACTTCTAGGCTGTGGCAAAGTCAGACTAGGAATTTTCAAAATTGACTGCAGGTCTGATAGCCTCCTTGGATATTCTTTGTCAGTACAATATCCCTCTAGATTGAATGCACTTCAATACACTTTATGCCCAATTAAATGCATTTTTAATGTGCCAATTTTAGGCAGTAGATCTTACTAGATTTGGGTTGCAAAGGGAAGGAACAGACGTGGTAGATTTTCCACGACCATGGCCTGATCAGCGAATAGATGTGCGCTTCTCACAGTTGCTTTGGCAGAATGCTATTTTGCCTAGGATTTTCTTCCTTATCCCACTAATTCAGGTATCTTCCCAAGATTTTTTTTGTGTTTTTGTTTTAAAACAAGGAGCTAAAGCTAGTCTCTAGCTCCTTATTGATGCCTATAATGCATGATTTAAGCTAACAAATTGAAATTAATTAGATGATTAAGCTAAAATGCAAACATGAGGACAAAACACAAAAAATTAAAAGTTTCTTGAATGTTAAGGGCAAGGTAAGGGCACTCACTTGCTTCTCCCACTCTCGGTGAAGACTCGAATGCGCCAATGCTCAATTAACAACCAAAGCTCAGGGTAATCATCAAAACACAAAACAAAACAAGGTTAATCAACCTACCGGTGGATTTGCACTCCAACCGGGCTAAATCAAAGACTCTAGATAATGAATCAAGTGAAGGACCCTAAGCCAAATGCCTTCCCCCGAATAGCGGCGCCAAAAATGTTAAGGAATAACATGCTACCTTGCACACACAAGGGAAAGAAGAAGAGAAAGGTGCATGCAATAGTTGAATCCGGTGAGAATGACACTTGGCCAACCCTATGAGGGTTAACTCTTCAATGTGAAGCTGCTAGGGGCTCACTCCACACTCTTCTGGTGTCACCCAAGCAGAGATCCAATGCTAGGTAGAGAGCAAGAGGGAAGGAGCTATGGAGAGCTCCACCTCTATCTCATGCCATACGTATGTAAATAATACATGATAGATAGTAAGGAGAAGGTGGAGAAGGAGAGAAAGGAGAGCATTACCATTCCTACTCACATACACTAACAATCAAAGCAAGCAAGCCACCACACAAGCAAGCAAGCAACCATAAGCTCAAATGAGAGAGAGAGAGAGAGAGAGAGAGAGAGAGAGAGAGAAACTCAATTGAGACAAATGGGATAGTCCCTTTTCATATTTCATCAAATGTCTTATATACATGAGCTCATATTTACAATGTCCGGCCGCCCAATTATAAATGGGGGCCCAAAACTAGTCTACCTAGTTTTACTAACTCTATGTACTTCAATTCCTCATGACCGATGTTACACATGCCATAAGCTTGGTCATCCCATATCTCATATACAATTAGCGCATTGCACGGTTACAAAAGGGCGTAGTAGCTGTGTGAAAGGTCACGTTAACCAGAGTGGTTAACACAAAGGTCAATTATCAAGAGTGCCTCATCATTGTCCTTTCTAGCTTCTTGTAGTTTCTCCTCCATTAGGTCCATGTCTAGTCTAGGAGGTGTTTGGATCAATCTAAAAACATCAACATATACAAGACAAATTACTCAATCGCTTGCTACAAACACCCAGCCATTTGAAAATACAACCGATCGTGAGTTGTAGTTTTGAGAGACCAAAAAAATCCTTTAAAAACAATCCAAATCTAGCACCAAAAGAATCTTTGACGTGCCCAATAAAGTAGAACTTTAAAAAGAGACTTTTTTGCTTAACTTAAAACATACTTGCAAGTGATTCATTCGCTAAATTAAAAATTTGCCAAATTTTCCACTATTTGATGTCTAAGTACAAGCCTATCCCTACAAAATCTTAGAATATTTCAAACAAAAAAACATGACACAAAAGTTGCAATAGAGACTCACAACAAAGAGCTTCACTTTGAATACAAAATTATTGCTATCGTTACTAGAAAGCAAAATATAACTACTTTTATCGCACAACTTCAATGTCATGATTAAATTAATCTTCATTGATTAAAAAAACAAGTCTTATTATGAGACAATTCCTATAAATGCTTCAATAGAGACAACATTTGACTAATTTTTTGAACCAATCTCAAAACGCAAGCTCCTCAAAAAGATTTGTAATGCTAGTTTTGAATACAAACAAATGTTGTTCAAAACACTCTCAAAACCTAGAAATCCTTGAAGACCCCCAATGAGGATTTAAATACCAAAAATTGTTTGAAACTACAAGTGTCTAAATCTATTCTAGCATAGGAAATTCCTCCTCTTCATGACTAACTTCTTCATCAGTTTGCTCGCGTCCTACAATGAGTGGTGTTGACTCCGTAAGAGGAATATCAATATCCACAGTATGTGGATCTTCATAAGGCTCAAGATCTGCAAATTGCATTTCATCATCAGGTCCAAAGGGAGGCTGAGGTTCTCCAGATGCATCCACCACTCTTGGGTTTGCTGCCATGTTTTTCATTCCAACCTCTTGAAACTCATCCGGCAATTCTTTCATTGCAGTGACTCGTTGTTGAATAAAACGAACTTGAACTGGATCTAGCTCAATAGCAACAACATTCCTTCCTTTTTTAAGAGCACTAATAGTGGTTGTTCCTAAGAAAAAAAGAATCAACATGGTAAAGCTCACTTAAATGAGCAATATAAAATATGTAATAAGTTAAGGTTGCATGATTACCTGTCCCCGCAAAAAGATCCATGATCCACTCTCCTTTTAAAGATAGAAGCTCAATTAAATCCATCATCAAAAGTTGTGGTTTTTGATAAGGATTCATGATCTCATTTGAATCACCAGAAAGATCCCTGAGCTTTCGACACACGCCTGGTCTATCAAAAATATTTGTTCGGTTAGGTTTCGAAGCAAAATTAAAATTTCCTTTACTGTTCGGACCCGCAGGAGACCAGAAACCAATGGTAGCAAACTCGGCAGCAAAAGAAAGTCTGTCAAGCTTATAGCCTTTGATGTTAGGCTTTGTCCTACAAAAGAAAAAGTTAGCCTTTGATGTTAGGCTTTGTCCTATAAGAGAAAAAGTTAGGCTTTAACTTAAGCTTTTGTAACTTGCAAAAGAATGCTTGAAATTTAACATACCATATGCATAGCTGATGGACCATTTGATTGTCAACGAATGCTTTCTCTGCAGCAGAGATTTGATCATGAGCATGAAAAATTACCAGTGCCCATGATTCAGCCGTTGTGACCTTTTTGAAAGCGTCGATGACTCTTTTATATGCACTTACACCATACTTTACTTCATCGTGTATTGAGTGTGGTGCCTTAAATCCATACGGAGCATCAGCAATGGCTAAAGTAAAATGTTGTGCAGTCACAAACGATTCCATGTTCTCTACTTTGCCTTCATGAACAAAATATTGAACTGGTTCTGCAGACACATCATCAGAAATGAAAATATTTGCCTCTTGAATGGTCTCCAAAGTTTGTGCCTCTTCTAATCTCTTCCGCTCTGCCCTTGCGCGACTCAAATGTTGCTCAAACTCTTGAGGAATGCTCTTTATGGGAGCACGAGGTGCTCGAGACTTGTTAAAATGAAAATAAGTAAACATTAAATATATTCTAGAATACACATACAAAAATCAAAATCAATTTTTTAAAATATTTGATCTAAATTTTTACAAAACCTTCAAAAACACTTAAATAAAAAAAAATCTATTCAAATATGTAGTTTACTTACTGCATTTTTGAAAAGATAAATGAAACGCTCTAAGGAGCTTGGCTGACTAGTGATGGGATGAAACATTTGAACCTCGTTCCAATCCTTGCAATTAAGTTTTTCAATCATGATTCTTTGCATGTACAAGAAAGTCTTTTGCCTGTTTCAAAAAAACACAAAATAAAAAAACAACTTTACATGAAATAAAATAAGTAGATTTAAAAAGAAGAATTAGCAACGTACTGTTCTAATTCCTTTGCCATTTCATCGAGTGTCAAAGAACCTCCTTTCACTCGTGCCAAGATGGGTATGATAATATTTTTCTCGCGTATTCCTTGCATTGCTCGCCAATTCGTGATACGCATTTCTTCAGGAATTGGCTTCAAAGTGTCCTCATTCCCTGTTCCTTTGCCCTTTTGACTTCCAGGTGGGAGCTTTACTTTTTGCCCTTTGATTTTACCTTCCTCCCAAAGCTTGAAAATGTCTTCTTGTAGATCCCATATCTCTCCATCACGAAAGGCTAACTGAAAGAAATTGTCATGACCTCGAACATTTGTTTTTCCAGAGCGTCCAGCTTTGCTTGACTTCTTTGTGACAAGACCAACTTGCTCACAAAGCTTGATTTTGAAAGCTTCATCAACTTTATGACCTTGCTGAATATGATTGATCCACTCGTTATGAAAAAATCTTATCTTTTGTAAGAAAGACATGGATAGTCGCATCTCGGAATCAATGTTGTGATCAAGGGCAAGTAGCTTTGCATCATCATCACCTAACCCAGCATAGACCCATGCTAGGACTGTCTTATAGCTCTCTACATGAGGATACTCAGCACATAACTCTTTTTTAGCAATGAGAGAGTGAGTTCCCCCCAAGACAAAGTATTTGTATTGATTGATTTTTGATCTCTCAAAACTCTCTTTCTTAACACAAGAAGACTTATCCACAAGAACAAGAAGGGGTAAAACATTTGTTGTTGGTTTCTCCTTCATCATTACTTTAAGATTACTCACATGTCCAGGGACAATGGTTCGAACTTCTAGTGGTCTCTTATTTGAAACAGGATCTAATGGAGGACGTTCTATATTAGACACTAGTAAAATTAAGGGTCTCTCATCAACCATATGAAACTTTTTGGCTTTATTTCTTATGGTATTAAGACCAGAAGATTCTGAAGGATCAGACTTTGGAGCTCCAGGTCCAGAAAGCAAAGTATCACTCACATCTTGAGACTTTGACCCAGAAGTCTCTTCAAGAACTTCAACATCTTCTTCTGAGTCATCTATGTCTGTACCTTCATTCTCTTCATAATCAGAATCATCTGTGGAGTGGTTGGAATTGTACAAATTATCATGATGCTCTTGAAATGCTTCAGAAAAAGACTACAAAAAAAGAAAAAGAAAAAGTCATTCTAAGTAGAAGAGGATTTTAAGACTTGATAGAGTGAACTTAAAAGTAAGAACCAAAGAGTAACTTATGTAAAAGTAAGAACACTTTAACCATTTCTTTGTATACTAGAATACATGGTAAACTCATTAAACCAGACATAAAAAGTAAGCCAAACTTCCTTCTTGCTAAAATTCATTCAAACTAAACAAAACAAACTTCTTGTATACTAGAATGCATTCTAGCATATGCTAGAGCAGACAAACTTCTTGTATACTAGAATACATACAAACTAGACTTGACTATTCCTCTAAGTGTTTCAAGATATGAGCTAGAAAGACAAGAATTAAATAGACTAAAAAACAAAGAATAGTTCTCAATGTATTCTAGAATACACAAAGATAAGAAGTTTTTTGAACTACGTGTATACTAGAATACATACAAACTAGACTAGACAAACTTCATGTTTATTAGAATACATGCAAACTAGAGTTGACTTGACCTCTACGTATTTCAATATATAAGTTTGAAAGACATGACTCAAACAAACTTAAAAAAGAATAACAGTTCTCTACATATTCTAGAATACACAAAGATAAGAAATTTTTTTAACACTAATGAAAAAAAGGTCGAGAGAAAGATATCCATACCCGTTTGCGAGTAATCATTGCATCTCTAAACTCTTGCTGGGTAGAAACAGGATTCATCTCTTCAAGCCGAAAATTAGCAGAGAAAACTCTAACTGCAAGAAACTTTCCTTTGTTGTTGTCTACCAGATGATGAATGATCCCACGAGATATACTTTCTTTGACTTCAACAATGCGACCATAAGTTAAATACTTTGTATTTTCAGAGTCTCCTTTTTCTTCCGCAATAGAAAGGAAAGGTGTGTTTGGCTCAACGATTGTCTTGTGCTTACCTACCATGCCAAATTGAATTGTCCAAGCAAATCCTTCTCGTGCTTTACCTCTTGCACTACTCCAAAGAGTTGTAGCTTCCATGCTTGAGGACTTTTTCTGCTGATGTTGAGTTAAAGGTGTGGTTCCTTGAGATGATGGAGGAAGTCCATGAGTAGCTAAAACCATTCTGCTTGATGGTGGTTGATCTTGTAACTTTGGAAACTGGTGAGCTGCTAAAAGTTGTCTTCTTGGCTCACTTGGACGTCTATCAGGGTTTGGAAGAGTTACAGTCACTCGAGGTGCTTGAAAGTGAGGACTAACTGGAGCAGGTTGAGATCGAGAAGGTGTCAAGACTCCTGAACGTCCTGAGCCACCCACAGGGACAGATGCAGTTGCTTGATTACTTTTCTTTTGCTTCTTAGAAGTTCGAGCATCACGTATTGGTGAGGCCATCTTAAACCTAAACAAGACAATAAAAAATCATTATCTCATTGCTAAGATAAAAAAATAGAGATAAAATCATATTTTTCAAAAATATGATTTGTTAAATGAAACAACATTTAAGATTAGTAAATGTGTATGTAGGGCAAACAAACGAGAAAGACAAAAAGTGAAAGAGAACAAATAGACATAGAGAGAAAGAGAGAGAGAGAGAGAGAGTGTGTTAACCTCCATGCAAGAACGGACCTAGATGTGTAAGCAAACATGAGATAGGAATGTAAGAGAGAGAGCTCCTCAGCACACTAGAGAAAAAGAGGGAGAGAGAGATGTATTCTAGAATACAACAGGTTGTTTCCTCCAAAGATGTGTTTTGTAATTGAATTTCAATAAATGACTTTCTAGAGCTGTGTATTCCAGAATACAACTCACAAGAAGCTTCTAACCACAATACACAGATATAAAAGAGAGGAGAAAGCACTAAGAGATGAATAGATCAAACCCAAAACAATTAGGATCTTTTGTATCATCAAAGTATTTACAGAACCTCTTTCTTGAACACAATTTGAGAAAAATTTACCCCCAAAATCTATCTTCTGCTACGTTGCTCTGATGAAGATTCTGACCACTCCGTTGGCTTCAAAAGGGGGGTAAAACTCCAGGACACCTGGTTGAAATACTTGCAGGTCGCTCCTCCTCCGTTTTTTATATTAAAACTACAGTTTGCTGTTTTTTTGCCGCGCGCGCGCGATGCGAACTCAAGAGCTTTTGCTTTATCCCAAAATCTATCTTCTGCTACGTTGCTCTGATGGAGATTCTGACCGTTCCGTTGGCTTCAAAAGGGGGGTAAAACCCCAGGACGCCAGGACGCCTGGTTGAAATACTCCCGGGCTGCTCCTCCTCTGTTTTTTATGTGAAAACTACAGTTTGCTGTTTTTTAGTCGCGCGCGCGACGCGAACTCGAGAGCTTTTGCTTTCTTTGCATGTCTTCTAAAATTAGATAAAAAGCAAATCTTTTTTGCATGAAGGTCTATTCTAATGGTTTACATTGAGTTTGGTTTACAGTAGAACACAGCTTGCCGAAGCCGTGTATTCTGGAATACAACTCAAGTGAAGAGAGAAGTTGTATTCCAGAATACAACTTGATGAAGATGTGTATTCTGGAATACAACTCAAGTGTAAAAAAAAGTTGTATTCCAGAAAACAGCTTATTGAAGCTCTGTATTCTAGAATACAACTCAAGTGTAGAGAGAAGTTGTATTCCAGTATACAACTTACTGAAGCTGTGTATTCTGGAATACAACTCAAGTGCAGAAAGAAGTTGCATTCTAGAATACAGCTTGTTGAAACTGTGTATTCTGGAATACAGTCTCAAGTACAGAGAAGTTGTATTCTAGAATACAACTTGTTGAAATTGTGTATTCTGGAATACAATCTCAAGTACAGAGAAAAAATATATTTTTGAATACAGCTTGTAAAAGCTTCATATTCTGGAATACAACTCAAGTGTTGAGAGAAGCTGTATTCCAAAATACAACTTGTACAAGCAATGGATTCTGGAATACAATCTCAAAGTGCATAAGTGTTAAATTTTTAAAAATGTGACTTCAAGCTTTGTATTCTAGAATACAAACTACTTAATACACAAGAAACATGGCAACTTATCGATTTTTGTGTTGTATTCCAGAATACAACACAAGAATTAGCTTTTTAAAAAATGAAGTCATTATAATTTTTAAAAATTATTGATTAAATCTTTATTTTATAAAATATTATTTTTTCAACCTCTTTTTTTCTTAATTTACGTATGAAATCTTCGTTTTGGTATTTTTGTGTATTTAAAAGACAAACAATTCTTTCAAAAAAATACCTTTTTAAAAAAAGTCTATTTTTGAAATCACTTACCTCCTTAGATAATATTTTTGTTTTTCTTCTTAGCCATAATTTCCTCGTAGCAAACTTTGAACCAA
Source organism: Cibotium barometz (assembly GCF_041138505.1). Classification (NCBI taxonomy): domain Eukaryota; kingdom Viridiplantae; phylum Streptophyta; class Polypodiopsida; order Cyatheales; family Cibotiaceae; genus Cibotium; species Cibotium barometz. The sequence continues at coordinate 19,600,961 of NC_141079.1, read as the reverse complement.
ATGACAATGAAAGAAAAATTCAAAATTGTAACAAATAACAAAGTAATCAAGAAAATGCATACCTTACAGAATTAAACTCAAGAAAAATGCTCCAAATTTAAAAAAATGCTCTTGTGGCTCTCTTAGCGGCAGACCCTTGGAATGTGTCTCTAAAAAGGACTTCCTCTCATCTTTTAAGTCCCATATTTTATAATAATTAATAAATTTTAATATTTATATTAATATTATTATTTTTGAATCTAAGCATTAAAAGTAAGTTATTTGGATTTGAGATTACACTCCACTTTGTAGCTTAGACCATTGTTTTTTAGAGAAACTTAGAGGTGTGAAGTTCCTAGTCATGGCAGGGCAACAAAAGTCTCTCTCAAGCTCATTTTGCTCTTTTCAAGTGCCTGTATCCGTACTCACTCCTAAAAGTCTGAGCCAATCTATCAGTGATGATGATGTTACAAGCCCACTATTTGCTAATTTATCAAATTCTGATACCGATGTTCCAGTTTCTCCATCATTAGTTCAGCCTATTCGTGTGGAGACAACCACTCCCTTGAGAAGAAAAGACAAGTTTTTGCATCGCAATGCATTGAGAGAGGCATGTAGGGTGTATTGTTGTAAAAAAAACTGCTTGAGGACACTTGGATTCAGAAAAATTAAGCAGGAACGTGAAAACTTCTTTGCTTTAAAACGTGCTCAACAAAATACAGCATTACATGGTTTTTTATTAAGGTCTGGAGAGAAGATAAAATATACAGTTTCTGGCACGATTGTGTGTCGAAAGTGTTTTTTTCAAGTGTTTTGTTTAAGCAATCAGCGGATGCAAAAGATCTTAAAGCAGTTGCAACGGGTGGAAGAAGATTCACGGTACTCATTTAGTACACGTGAGACTCCTCAGCTGTGTTTTCTCAAGAGCTGGATGGAACGATTTGTCACTTACAATGGTGAGCGCATGCCAAATTCAAAATTCACCCATTTGCCTGATAATTTTACAAAGGGAGAAGTTTACAACCTCTACGTGGAAACGTTGAAAGGAAGAAACATGTCATCTCTTTCATTTACTTCATTTCTTAGAGTTTGGAAACAATATTTTGCTGATGTGAAAATTCCCAAGAAAACTAGAATGGGGATTTGTCAAATTTGTGCAGAGCTCAAAGCCAAAAGAGATGTTGCAAAGACATTTGAAGAAAAAGGTATGTTTGATTTGTGTTTTTTGTACGTTTTAATTTATGAATGAGAATTCCAAGTGGTATAATTTAAACTAGCTTTACATTGTTTTGAGTTTTCAGGTCCTATTCTACAAGCACTTAAAGCTCATCGAGAACAACAAAGTACAGAGCGTCAAAAGCTAGCAAAGCATCGAAAGAAGTGCCTTGAGCAGAAAGAAATGTATTTGGGATTAGTCATAGATGGAATGGATCAAAAGAAGACATTGATACCCCATTTTATGCGTGCTCCAAAGAATTTGAAGGAAGAGAATTTCATACAACTACACGTTGTTGGAGCCCTCATCTTTAATGGCATCATGACGTCAAAAGTTTTTATAAACTTTCCAAATTTACACAACGACCCTAACTTGACCATCACCATAATTCAGAAAATAGTAAGTGAATGGCAAGGAGAATTACCTAGCACACTTTATGTGCAGCTAGATAATACGGCAAGGGAAAACAAAAATCAAATAGTGCTTGCTTATTTGAGTATGTTGGTGCAGCAGAAAGTTTTCAAAAAGGTCAAACTTGGATTTTTGTTGGTGGGTCACACTCATGATCAAATTGATCAGATGTTTAGTAGGTTTTCAGTCAAACTTGCTAGGAAAAGTGCATTTGACCTTCCAGAGGTGTGCATAATTCTTAAAGAAGCTTATGATCCTATGCCAGAAATTCATGTTTTGAAAGGCACCTATGATTTTAGAGAGTTTGCAACAGGTGGAGATTTTGCAAGCCCTGCATTCGCTCAGCTTAATGACCATAGTTTCCAACATCAATTCAAAATAAAAGAAAAAGAAGCTGAAACACGTTTGTGGTGTAAGAAGTACTCTAACTCAGAGGCATGGCATCCTCAGGATGGTTTGAAGTTTTTACTCAGTGTCCCAGAACGACAAATTCTTCAGGCAGCAAAAATGCTTTTGGCATCAAGCATTGAAGCAGCAAAAGCTCAAAAAGAAAAGCGACCCATCAATTATCAGCAATGTTTGATAGAAATTAAAGAGACCATACAATCAGCACATGTGTATTTTCCAGCTTGCTCACTTAGATGGTGGAATACATTTTTTCATGAGCAAGAAATCTTGATTGAGGAAGTTCAAAGCAATTCAAGATCACTGATAAATCTGGAGCCCTTTCTTTGGAGAGTACAAGAACTTGAAGACCGTGATGATAATATTCAAATGCCAAATCAACAAACAGAATTGCCTGAAGAATTGCAAACATTGGTGCATGGGGAGACTCGCGAAGCGTATGTTGGTGCTAGAAGGACTAGTCAACGACGACTGCAAGAGAAGGAAATGTGGGAAGGAAATATTGAGGAGCTCACTGTAGGTGCAATGATTGCAGTGTTAGCAACAGATGATGAAAGCGGATGTCCTTTTTGGTTGGCAAAGGTACTTAAAGTCCTTGAGGAAAATGGAAAAGTAAGCTCAATTGAGGTCCACTGGTACAAGGTCAATGGAGATGATGCATTATCAGGAAAATATTATCCAGAGATGATTCGAGTAAATAAAAAGGGAAAGAAAGCAAATCGTAGTCAACGTCGCGTGGATAGCCTAAGCATGGAGGATGTGGAAGTTCTTGTTTATGGTTTTACCTTGAAAAAGTCGGGTCATCTACGAGAACAAACCAAAAAAATTCTTCTGGAGAAAGTCAAAGATTTAACACGAGAGGCATAAGACCTCTCATTGTAACCAATTTTGTGGACATTATTATTTTATTGCAAATTGAGTATTTTTTTCTCAAAAAATGTGTGATTTTATGAGCAGCTCTATCATCTTTCAAAGTATTGAAGTGTAAAACTTGCACTTTTTAACAGTTTTTTTTTTAGCTTTTTAGGAGCTCATACTCTTTTTAGTTTAAAAAATAGTGTTTTTTGAGATATTTTAGCATTTTCAAAAATGGGTTGTATTTTTGATGGTTTAGTTGTACTTTCAAATGGCTGGATGTTTACAAATTACTCTCAACAAACCACCAAAAAAGAGCATAATTGCAAAGGTGGAAGAGAGATATAAAACCACTAACATAATCGTTTGCTATACAAACAGTTTTTAGAATCACCACAAAAAAGAGCATAATTGTAAAAGCAAGAGAGATAAAATAACACTTACGCAAGAATTGCTTGCCGGCCATATAATGATGTAGCCTATGGTTTGATTTAACGTGCTGATATCACCATCTTTGAGAGGAAAAGGAAGAGGCACTTCTCCCACTTCAACATTCTCAATCGACACGCCAACATGACAAACGGGTAAATGAATTCCATGGATGGTATCCATAGTAGGTTTTATGTGCAAAATGGTCCCAGTAGCTACTTTGATGACATTGAACATTAAAAACACTTGTATCCCTCGTTCAAGTTGAGGAGGCACTATGTAAAAAAGAGGAGGTCGAAAGGAGATTGGAAGAGGAGAGAAAGAGACTTTAGGGAATAAAATGAACAAAAAAGAAAGAAACTAAGAAACTAAGAAGAGATCTAAATAGAAAAAAAGCTATAAATAAAGACAAAGAGCTAAAAATAGAGAGAAAAAATATTTAAAAATAAATTTTAGAGTTTCACAAATTTTAGGGTTTGAGAGAAATAATGAACAAAAAGAAAGAGAGGTGTTGGCGAGAGAGAGAGAGAGAGAGAGAGAGAGAGAGAGAGAGAGAGAGAGAGAGAGAGAGAGAGAGAGAGAGAGCAAGGAAAGAGAGAGAGAGAGAGAGAGAGAGAGAGAGAGAGAGAGAGAGAGAGAGAGAGAGAGAGAGAGAGAGAGAGAGAGAGAGATATGTGTCTTCGAGGGAGAGAAATAATGTGTGTCAGATTGGAAGAGAAAATATTTGTTTAATACCATCACTATGTGCATGAGAGAGAGAGAGAGAGAGAGAGAGAGAGAGAGAGAGAGAGAGAGAGAGAGAGAGAGAGAGAGAGAGAGAGAATGGGATATATGAATATTAGAGAGAGGGTGAGAGAGCAAGAGAGAGAAGAGAGGGAGAAGGGAGGAAGGAAAAGGAGAGAGCTAAATGGAGAAGGGCAGAGAGGGGCATGCGAGAGAGAGAGAGAGAGAGAGAGAGAGAGAGAGAGAGAGAGAGAGAGAGAGAGAGAGAGAGAGCAAGATGTGTCTTCGAGAGGGAGAGAAATAACGTGTGTCAAATTGGAAGAGAAAAATATTTGTTTAATACCATCACTATGTGCATGAGTGAGAGAGAGAGAGAGAGATAGAGAGAGAAAAATATTTGTTTAATACCATCACTATGTGCATGAGTGAGAGTGAGAGAGAGAGAGAGAGAGAATGGGATATAGGAATATTAGAGAGAGGGTGAGAGAGCAAGAGAGAGAAGAGAGGGAGAAGGGAGGAAGGAAAGGGAGAGAGCTAAATGGAGAAGGGCAGAGAGGGGCATGCGAGAGAGAGAGAGAGAGAGAGAGAGAGAGAGAGAGAGATATCAGGTGTGTGTGTGTGTGTGTGAGAGAGAGAGAGAGGGAGGGAGAGAGGGGCGGGCGCCTTATCCCCCTCACCAAAGGCAACATCGCCCTTGGTGAGGGGGCTAAGGCACCTGCCCCTCTCTCCCTCTCTCGCGAGACTAGCCCCCCCCCCCCTCTCTCTCTCTCTCTCTCTCTCTCTCTCTCTCTCTCTCTCTCGATAAACCAAGTTTAACATGGTAATCAACTTTAATGCGATAAATTAACTTTAATGTGCTTTCTAGATCCATTTTTACTATCTTTGTGGTAATAAACTTTAACGTTGGAAAATTATTCAATCAAATCACATTTTGTTACAAGTAAATGATTATGTAAGTGGCAATAATTATTTTATCCCACTATTAGAATTGATTATGCCTAGATCGCAGAGAAATGATTATAAGATTAATCAAGGTTACAAAAAAAGGATATATTTGATAATATGGAAAGAAAAAAGTATTAGAAAAAAGATGTTATTATATAAAAATTTATATATTAATAGAATAGATAGTTATTCAAAATCATGATTTTAATCATAACAATGTGATAATTACGTATAAATTGTATATACATGAAAATTAAAAGTAGTTAGAAAAGTGATTATTAATAAGAGTTAGTTATGTAAGTATTTATTATTAAATATAATTCTTGAAAACAGATTTTAGTTTTCATACATTAATGACACTATTTATAATGATTAAAGAATGTTTTTATGTTTGTCATAAATAATATTTTTTAAATGTTTCTTGTGCTTGCCAGGTTCCAGGGGAGGTGCAGCCATACGACGGCTCTGCACTATTGGCATGCACTTAGCAGATTGATGTATTGATATTGTGGGTCTGCTGGTTGTAAGTCATGCTAGCAGACAGGCCGCCACCACAGCGGCAGTAAGAGACATTGGACTATTGTGGATGTATTATACATTGTGGTTCATTTTACGTATTTGGGCAGTTGCATAGCCATTTGTGAGGGCCCTACGTGAGGTTTTATGAAGCTGGTGTGATCCGAGCGTGGCGCAGGACACACTGGTGGATTAGGTACCGCTGGAGTATCCCTCGAGCACCCCATATTCGGCATCAAGCCAGGATGTATACTGTTTGTGGTTAGACAATGGGATTGCATCCTTTGCCTCCTGCCATTGAGGCATTGCTTATGGTTCATGCGTGATTCGTGACACGAGGTCCGTGGATGCCCAGATAGAGCTATGGGAGATAGTGTATGCCCACAAGAGACAGTTTATGCCCAGAGAGTATAGGATTTGTCAGTGTTGATTTGGTTTATGGTCTATTGAGCTGAGTTTTGGTTTTCCAGTATCCGTTTTACTGGGGAGACTCTGCCACAATTTTTCGGGAGTGTGGTAGTGCTATACGCACTAGATCTACATCGCTTCTTTCAGAGAGTTTTTCTTGTGTTTCCAGAGGCCAGTTTACAGGAGGGGAAACTCTGCCGGATTTTTCCCAATGAAGTTAGACATGGCAACTTCTTCACAAGAGTCTCTTTACAACATAAAGAAGCTGGATGGCACTAATTTTCCGTTCTGGAAGAAACAGATTTGGCAGGTATTAGTGCAGAAGAAGCAGATCAAACCTATAAAGCTCAAGGGAGAAAGGCCTGAAGATATGCCATTAGATGAGTGGGAAGAACTTGATGAGTTGGCATGTTCCACCATTATGCTTACACTGGCAGAAAATGTGTACTTCGATGTGGTTGAAGAGAGCAAAGCATATGGCGTCTGGCAGAAACTTTGTGATCTGTATGAAGCAGAGTGCAGCTTCTCAGATTTACTGGTTAAAAAAGTTGGTGGATTTGAAGATGAAGGAAGGGACGGCTATGTCTAATCATCTCAATGAATTTCACACGATTTTTGGCCAGTTGACCGCACAGGATATAAAGTTTTCGGATTCCGTGAAAGCCATGTTTTTGCTGATCAGGTTGGGATATTTTTCGAATAGCGTTAAGTAATTCTGTGCCGCCAGAAGGGCTGACCAGTGCCAATGTTGAAGGCAGTTTGCTAACTGAAGAAGTCAATCGCAAGAACAATGACAAAAGCAAGAGGAGCAGTGCTTTGGTCGTGAAAGGGAGAAATCAAAACAAAGAGAAGAAGGGTAAACGTGCTCAATCTCGCAGTAAGTCTCGTGATCCGAAGTCCAAGAATGACATTGAATGCTATTATTGTAGCAAGAAGGGTCACATGAAGAAAGATTGTCAGAAATGGAAAGCAGACAAAGGCAAAGAGAAGAATTTTGAGCATGATGAGAAGAAGAAATCGTCGATGAAGATTGAGAAAATCAATGTGACTGAGAGTGTCACATGTGACAGTGACAGTGATGCCAAGGGCAAAGCATGTGCTGACATCTACTTCACCAGTACACTAGATTCTGCGTTTTTAACTGCAACAGCTCAATATGCATTGAGTGATTGGATTATCGACTCAGGGGCATCCTTCCATGTTTCTCCTCACAAAGAGTGGTTTGCTTCGTATGTGGCCACTAAGGATCATGTTCGGCTTGGGAATGAGCAGACATGTGAGATTCTGGGTGTGGGAGATGTGCAGTTGAAATTTTAGAATGGTGCTTCATTTATGCTCAAGAATGTAAGACATGTACCATCAATTACGAAGAGCTTGATCAATACAGGTGTTCTCGATAATGCGAGTTATGTCACAATATTTGGAAATAACATGTGGAAGATTTCCAAAGGATCTATGACTGTGGCATATGGCATGAAGTCTGGTACCTTGTACATGTTGCATGTTTCTGGTGTCAAGCAAAATGTAATCAATGTGACCGAGCAGCCAAATGTTTCGTTGTGGGAAAGGCATTGAGTACACCATTGCCGTCATATGTGAAACTAAGCAAGTAAGATTGGCCACAGTCTGATGAGCAAAAGCTGAAATGGATAAGCTGCCATATGCATCTGCAGTTGGGAGTTTGATGTATGCTATGATTGCTACACGTCCAGACATTGCTTTTGCAGTGGGAGTTGTTAGCAGATACATGTCAAAGAAGGGAATGTAGATCTTGTCTTGTTCTAGTTATTTTCCTGGCTTTTCTTTTCAAGATTTTGAGTTTTGTGAGCATTGTGTTTATGGACATTTTTAGTCAGCCTAGTCATTCACTAGGGGGAGCATCGTACTTTATAACGTTCATTGGTGACTTTTTTGGAAAGGTTTGGGTCTATTTTCTTAAGCACAAGGATGAGGTACTAGGTGTCACGTTTGTGACACTTGTGGAGAATCAAAGTGGCCAAAAGCTTAAGTGCTTGCGGACAGACAATGGCGGAGAGTATGTTTCTAAGGCTTTTCAGGACTTTTGCGATACAAAGGGCATAAAGCATGAACTTACTGCTCCTTACAATCCTCCACAAAACGATGTTGCAGAGAGGATGAATAGAACAATCCAAGAGAAAGTCAAAAGCATGCTGTCTAATGCGGAGTTATCTAATGGATTTTGGGTAGAAGTAGTGGTTATACGACCGTTCATCTGATCAATCGTTCTCCTAGTAAGGTTTTGGATAAAGAAGCAGTGGGTAGAGATGGTATGGTCAGGCAAGACACACTCATACAAGCATCTCAGAGTCTTTGGCTACTGTGAGGCGTATAGCCATATTCCAAAGGAGTTTCGGAATAAGTTGGAGCCAAAAAGTAGAAAGTGCATATTTCTTGGCTATCGTGAATCTGGAGAGATGGGCTACCGGCTTTGGGATCTTGAGTCCAGAAAAGTGATCCGTAGCAATGATGTGTACTTTAACAAGGCCAAGTTTCATGCAAAGCCTAAAAAAACTGAGGAAATAAGACGTGTTGTCTTTCAAGAGGATGGGCCTAGCACTTCTAGATAGCAAGAGCGTGTCTCGCATCCACTTGATAGATATGTTCCTTCTCTCAGTTATGTTATGCTTACTGATTACGGAGAGCCATCTTATTACAAAGAAGCGTTGCAAGTGGCTGACTCGGATAAGTGGCAATTGGCCATGCAATCAGAGATGATGGCACTGCATAAAAATCTAACGTGGGATTTGGTTAATTTGCCAGAGAGCAAGAAAGCGTTACCTTGTAAATGGGTTTACAGGTATAAGCTTACTCCTCATGATGGGCAGCCTAAATATAAAGCACGGTTGGTTTCTAAAGGTTTCAAGCAAGAGTAGGGAATTGACTTTGATGAAGTTTTCTCACTGGTTGTCAAGATGACTACCCTGTGTTGCGTTCTTGCTTTGGTTGCCATGCATGATCTAATTTTGCATCAGATGGATGTGAAGACGGCATCTCTTCATGGAGATTTACATGAGGAAGTTTATATGTAGCAGCCAGAAGGGTTTGTTAAGAAAGGCAAGGAACAGTTGGTATGCCAGTTACGGAAAAGTCTTTATGGCTTGAAACAGGCACCAAGGCAATGGTACCAAAACTTCCATCAGTTCATGCTTTCTCAAGGTTACAAACGAAGTGAGATAGATCACTGCGTGTATACCAAGCAAGCTAAGGATGGTAGTTTGCTGATCCTCATATTGTATGTGGATGATATGTTGATTGCCGGTAGACAAATGGCAGAAATTTCAGCACTTAAGTCAAAGATGGCAAAGGTTTTTGACATGAAAGATATGGGTGAAGCAAGTCATATACTTGGTATGCATATGCATAGAGACAGATCAAAGAAGTTGCTTTACTTGTCTCAGCAAGAGTATATTGACAAAGTGCTGCTACGTTTCAATATGGACAGGGGAAAGGCATTGAGTACACCATTGCCGTCATATGTGAAACTAAGCAAGCAAGATTGCCCAGAGTCTGATGAGCAAAAGGCTGAAATGGATAAGCTGCCATATGCATCTGGAGTTGGGAGTTTGATGTATGCGATGATTGCTACACGTCTAGACATTGCTTTTGCAGTGGGAGTTGTTAGCAGATACATGTCAAATCTAGGTAAGAAACATTGGGAGGCAGTCAAAGGTATCATGAGATACTTGAGGGCTATGAAGAGTATGTGCATATGCTATGGGAGCCAAGATTTGAGTGTCAATGGGTACACTAACTCAGATTATGCAAGAGACTTGGACAACAGAAGGTCCACGTCAAGCTATGTCTTCACTTTAGCTGGAGGTGCTGTCTCATGGAGATCTCTATTGCAAAGTTGTGTTACACAGTCAACAACAGAAGCTGAGTATGTTGCAGTGTCAGAGGCTTGCAAAGAATCTATTTGGCTTAGTAGACTGGTAGCAGATTTGGGAATCAAGGAAGAAATGCCAATGTTACATTGTGATAGCCAGAGTGCTATACAGTTGGCAAAGAATCCAGTGTTTCACACAAAGACTAAGCATGTGGATGTGAAGTATCACCTCTCACAGGGAAGTGTTAGAAGACAAGCAGATATAGCTAGTCAAGGTTCACACCACGGAGAATCCTGTTGATCTACTCACAATAGGGGCTTCCAAGTGAAAGCTTTGCACATTGTCGGGAGTTATTGGGCATTGGGTAGTTGGCATGCTACGTAGATCTTTGTACACCCTGTACATAGATACTCATTTACTTAAAGTGCCACATTGGACTTTAAGTGGGAGGTTGTTGGGTTTAAAGCCCACTGGGCCAATTATGTCCGACCGCCCATGTAACTCACACTAACTTAAACTCTTGTACATTACTAACTTACTTGATATTCATGTGAATACAGAGTGTAGCTAACCCTTCTATGGTGTGAGAGTGAACTTCTCTGAGTGTGTTTGTGTGTGTGTGCTTGCTTGCTTGCTCTAGCTGCTGCATCAGAAAACTTCACAAATGGATATCACCAAACAACTTGTATTGGATGCAGTTGCCAGGAGGCATACAAAGGATGGATCAAATATTAGCAACATGGAGTTGTTGCTATTATTGGAACACATGCATCTCCTAATTTAATGTCAAAGGTAATGCTATTCCCTAAATTCTTTGATTATTCTTATCAACTTAAGTTTACATAGTTTATTAAGTTCTCCAATTCTCTTGTAGATTCAGGAGGATGGTATGTGCTTCTAGGATCAACAGTTTAGTGCAAGGAGCAGAGTCTAGTATCCTAGAATTGAAGAGACTTCAGGAGGATGATATATGCTTATAAGATCAGCAATTTAGTGCAAGGAGCAGAGTCTAGTATCCTAGAATTGAAGAGACAATACACCTTTGAGTTCTTCCATGGGTAGTCGTTTTCCTAGCCGAGTTAGAGTGGTGTTACGAATTTAATGTCAACCCCACAGGGGTTTGGATCTGGTAAACCGTATGCACCAAATAGGAGACGATGATTTGAGGAGGGCTTGGGTTTTTTTTTAATCACGTCAGGCATGTGCAAGAATGGACAACAATGGCTACACACGTATATGATCCAAGATACATTTTGGTCTTTTCAAATTCTTTGAAATTATGAACTTGTTTTTGGCTGCTTTCCAACTGTTATATTATGGCATCCAGCTTGTAAAGAGCTCATGACAATTGCGACTTGCGAAATGAAAGAGAAGAACACAGTGGCACAAGTTCTTTTCTGGGAAATGATCAACAATGTTGTGGTGCAAAAAGGCTTTTCTAAACCTGAATTTTTTGGCTTCATGGTTGAGGAAGCAAGAGCCAACTAGAGGGCACTAAGGACAGTCTATAATAATGGACCGGAGAATATAATAGAAGGTCATGAGCATTCTTGCCTTTTCATTGGGAACAAAGCTTGAACATCCATACAGTACAATATGTAGTTAGGAATTTTCAAGAAGAGCACAAGCGACTATGCCATAAAAGGCACTCTTTAAATACAAACACATTAGATCGTGGTTGGATGATCGATAAATTTGTTGATGCAAACTTACCAACCATGGATTGTTGGCTTAGTTGGTGACATACTAGATATCCCCAATTGGAGGAAGCACCGTGTAGGGATAAGTATAACTTTCTTAGATTTGAAAACCAATAGCTTGCATTTGGAATCTAAATTGTAAATTTAGTCTTTTGTTTTGGAATGTGGTTGGATCTTACTTCAATTCTTATCAATTAATCTTTTGTTATAGGAGGTGTACAATGCTATTTTGTCACACATACCCACCACCAATCTAGCAGAAATGAAACATGCAAGTTAATTAGCAGGAGAGGGGAACCATCTCTTTATATGATGCTGATGTTTCAGATCTTGCTAATGCCCTCTTGCAATCCACGAAGAAGCATGCATTCATGCAAGGTAAATATCACGGACTAGGCCCTACAATAACAAAGTTGATAAAGAAGGCCAGAACATGAAAAGCTCCAAGTTAGTCAAAACCACCAGCAGATTGGTGGGGCAAGTAGGAGTGGTAGTCCAATGCATGTACAACCAAACTATATTTAACATTATAGTTAGCTGGCATTGAAAACCCACAGTTAGAAGATGACTCATCACATCATCCGGAGTAGGTCACAGAAAACCAACCACGCAAGACAAGGTAGAAGATTAAAATTTTCACCCCCACTATTCCTTTAACTCTATAGAAGGTGGTCACAATACAGAGGCATTAGCAAACTGAATCAGAGGTGCAATAACTTTTGGAAAATGACATACACGACTCAATTTGGGCTATACATTGAAGACCTTTACACAAAAGGGTCACTTGCCAAAGATGGTTAGGTGGCCAAGATGGCAAGTGTAAGAAGAGCATCAAGAGCTGCGGGCAAGGTGTTCCAACTCCATCTTTCTATGGTATGAGAGAGTGGTTAAGGGGGCAGAGACATCAGTTCATGTGGTTTTGCAATAGTAGCATAGATCATAGTTGGGGACTATGTAATACCATCTATCAATCACCTGCTAGACCCCCACTTGTATGGCCAATTGGACGAGGTATAAATCTTACTGTGGATGAGCTTCGAGTATTGGAGGCTGGTGGATTTGTGTTGCAAAAGGGACTACACCAAGAAGCAAATGATGTAGCCAATCAGTCAACAAAGTATAGAAGTGGCATATCGGATATGGCAGTCCAAGAGAATAGATACAACAATTTTAAACACACACGGCTATGGTCTTTGAGCATTTAGTCATTAAGGTTGAACAGATGGAAGTGTTTGTAATTGAGATCGAAGAATCCCTAGTATGCAATGAAAAATACCGAGTGACTATGGGAAAGAATCTATCATGCACATGTCCCAATTTTCAAATTAGGGTAGATGCTAGTAGACCATATTGTGCATGCAAGCACCTTTATTTTGTATATGTGCATATCTTTGGGTTAGATGCAAACCATAATATGTTTATACATCAACCCACTCTAAAAAAGGAGGACCTAATGGAAATGTTCACCAAGTAGGAGAACAATCTGAAAAGAACCTTGCACTATTGAAGACATTGTACTGTAGTTTTAAAAAGCTCCTTCATGTTGCAATAATAAAATGTCCTTTGTCTCAATTAGCAAGGACTATTTACTTTTTGTTTTTTAAATGTTTTAGTGGGATAATCAATATGGTTATATGTCAATGACTGAAATATGTTCATTTATTATTTCAAGATCTTCTCAATGTTGATGTCTACATAGATTTTCTTGAATATATTACTTATTCATGCAATTCCTCTTTTTACACACAGCACTTATCCATGCATCTACTTTTCTAAATTTAGGGAATAGCCATGCATCTAATTTTCTAAATTTAGGGAATATCCATGAAAAGTATCTTTTTGCTTTTAGCTTTGTGTATCTATAAATATGACCCGGCTCTTTCTCTAATCCTCACTTCCAAATCTTATTGCGGTGCCGAAGAGACGGAGGAGCCCCTCCAAGAGGAGTTGAAGAATAAAGTAGCCCTTAAAAGCGCATAGGTGTAGGAACCCTAAGTAGTTATGGTATGTTATCAATTGTAAACAGTGTTTGATTGATGTAGCCCTTATAAGTACGTAGTTGTCTTTAGCCCGAGAGGATGATGTAATAACCTTTCTGGAATAAAGTGGTCTCAACTATAATTCTCCTTGTCTTTTTTATTAATTACCTTGTCAAATTTCCGTTTTTTGTTTTGAGTAAATAGTATGTGATCCAAATGAAATTTCTTTTTGAGAGCAAAATTGGCAGCTATATTAGCCTATTCAATTTTGTATTGTTCTTTGTGAACAGCCAGTGGGAGTAGACGATGATTTACCAGATGCCGCCCTATTCCAACTTTGCTTGATTCCTGAATGGGGTGAAGAAGTGGCTCACTTTTTAACCAATGGCTTACCGGTTGATCCTCTCCTCAACAAGGACCATGCCCGTTGCTTAATAAAAAAAGAAGCCCCTTACCAGCTTATCTCGCGGGCCAACTTTACAAGCAGGGCAAAGACAAAATCCTATGACGTTGTGTTTGGGAAGACGAGTATGTCTTCCTTCTTAAATAGGCTCACTTTGCTTGTGTTGAGGGGCACTTTGTAACAAATATCACTGCTTGTAAGGTTCTCACAGCAGCTGGGTTATGGTGGCCCGCTCTAATGGGTGACGCTACTATTGAGTATGTCAAACGAAGTGACGAATGCCAGTATACAGCAATTTCTCGCTTCAAGGATCACATGCGCTTGAACCCCATCGTGTCTTTACAACCATTTGAGAAATGGGGCATAGATTTCATTGGACCTATCAATCCGGGAGCCAAATACACTCAAGACCGATATATAATTGCCACGGATTATTGCACCAAGTGGGTAGAAGCTCGCGCAACCCGCAAGCTCGCCAGCGGCTAAATTTCTCTATGAGTCAGTAATCACATGCTTTGGTTTCCCCCTTGAGCTCGTCAAATACACTCAAGACCGATATATAATTGCCACGGATTATTGCACCAAGTGGGTAGAAGCTCGTGCAACCCGCAAGCTCGCAGCGGCTAAATTTCTCTATGAGTCAGTAATCACATGCTTTGGTTTCCCCCTCGAGCTCGTCAGCAACAATGGAACACACTTCATTAACGAGGTAATCAAATTCCTCTTACAAGAGTTCCTTGTCACCCATAGAAAGTCCTCCCAATATTACTCGCAAAAGCGAATGGCCAAGCCGAAAGCATACCATCCATTCCCTTATGCAAAACAATCAAAAGGTAGAGCATAAGCTCCTTTACTACATAGGCCCGTGCTACAGAGCTATTGTTGCAGACCCTGTGGTGGTGCAAAAGCTGGAACAACTAGGTTTGGGCAGGTTGCCAACCTTGGAGTTCTGGGGGCCAGACCTTCACAATGCCCTATTGAGATATGCAATAGAATAGAGATCAAGTGTTGAATGTGCAATATCTCTCTCTCTCTCTCTCTCTCTCTCTCTCTCTCTCTCTCTCTCTCATGGAGTTTTTAGTGTGGTATAACCCACCTTAATTATGTTACTTAATCTATGTCCTTCACCATGATCAATCCCATTTTTGGATTGTTAACATGGTATCAGAGCCAACTTGGGCTCTTGGTCATGGTGAATACCTATGTATAGTTTCTTGGTTATGTGTTTATTTGATTAAGCATTATTTTCAGTTTATTATGAAAAAATTAGCACACTCATTGTCATTAGTATTGCATTTGGAGAGAGAGATTATGCCCATGGAGATTTGGAGTTTATGGTGCTACCTAAAGAAGCTGAAAATGGAGATTTCAGCATTATGAAGGCTATTGAGTCTTCATCATCGTCAAAGAGAAGCTGCCAAGAGAAGATATGCTGCTGATTATGTCTCAAGAAGGTTGGTTTTGTGAAGTTTTGCCTCATTAAGTTTTTGGTTTGAGCATGGAAGAATGCTCAATGTAAGGAAGGGTTGCTGATTTATGGGATGAGGGAATCACATGGCTCTTGCAAGTTAGCAAAGAGCATGTGTGGAGTGAAAGGCTTGTCCAAGCAAGGGGCAAGTATTGTGGGCGAGGAAAGGAGCCCATGAATGTGCACATAAAATGGAGGGATGTGCTGATTTGCTCTCATGAAAGATGAGCTAGTTGTGGATGCTATTGGAGCATTCATTTTTCTGGTTTATGCACCTGTGGTTTCTTTTGAGAGACCATGTGAAAAGCACCCTTGAAAGTTCAGCATGCAAATAGGAGGAGCATGCAAGTTGTGATCTCAATGGGGAGCTTACTGTAGCCATATGGATGGATGTGTAAACCTCAAGGAAGAGGTTTGTTCATGTAAAAAGGATGAATGTATTGGCAACTCATGTGCAAGCCCACAACTGATTTTGGAGCAATATTGATGCATTTGAATGACTATTGCAAGCCTTGGAGCAATTGTACACGGAGCATAATGCAAGCTTGAT